>NW_024412423.1:16792589-17042255 GCF_014898765.1 Herpailurus yagouaroundi | reverse complement strand
TTGTCTGCCGGGGGTGGGAGGGGGGTGCTGTGTGACTCCGAGAGGCTGCCCGAGCCCGGGCGGGGGGGGCGGGGGGGGCGCGGGGGGGGGAGGAGCGGGGGCAGGCAGCGCCGCGGCCCCGCAGCGCTTTGGCTCCCTGGCGAATTAGGTGATGAGTCTATTTTCTGTGTTCTGGACGCTGCGAGAGTTTCCGGAGCCCCACAGGATAGACCCACAGTCAGGAGCGAGCCGGCCGGCGCAAGGCTGGCAGGGCTGCCTCAGGACAGGAGGAGGACTGCCCCGCGCGAGCAGGAGCGCCGTGGTGTCGGAGCCGTGGCTCGCCGCCTGCACCCGCGCGGAACTGCCAGGGGCTGGTGCCGCAGTCCCAGCAACCTGGCGCGTGCCTCGCTCCGCACGCGCGGGCCGCGAGCTCTTACCCCGAGAGGCGCGGGAGGGAATTTGTGGCGGGACGAGGAGGAGACGCGACTCGCGAGGTGGGTGTGGAGGAGAAAAAAGTCAAGCAGACCTGACAAGAAAAAGGGAGCACGGGGTGCCCGCCCGGAGTGACTTTGCGGGACAAAGGTCCCAGAACACCACACACGTGCTGACACACCCAGTTGGGGTGGGGACCCAAATTCCCTCACCTGACTTCTGATTGGCCACTCCGACAGGCCGATTTGCATTCTCGCTCAGCACCCACTCCCACCCTCACCCCCCAGCTGAGGTGTGTGCAGGTAGAAGTGCCTCTCCAGTCCATCCCACCGCCTAGTGCCGCCCCCCACCCCATCCTCACGTCACACAAAGCAAAACTTACTGCAGGCTTGAGCACAAAGCTGTGGCCCGCTTTCCAAAGACCTTTGATTTTTCTATCCATCTTTGTCTGTAGGAATTTTCTAAGGCTGCAGTTAATGTAATTCGTCATGGAGGGTGCTTCAAAGGTTCCCGGGACAGTAGACACCCTGACATTTCAGAGCCCCTTATCCCACCTTATCTTTCCGGCTTCCCATTCATCATTGCTATCAATTTTCCTCCCCTCCCCTTCTCTTGCTCACACACACACACACACACTCTCCCTCCCCCTCTCTCTCCTAAAACAAGGGTGGGATTAAAGGGACTGACATTAATATTGTATGCTAAAGATCACAGATAAAGTGAGATTATTTTGTCTCTTACCCTTTTGTACATTAAAAAATATATCTTTTTGTTATTTCTGTCTTTGAGGGGAAATTTAACCTTAAATATGCTTGCTTCCTTTGTTACAGGTCTACATGGTACCCACTCCCTTTTCCACACCTCTTCCTTGGCCACATCAAACCTTTCACATCAGTCTCAAGGGTGATTGATCTAACCTGCCATATGCATCCTCTGGACTAGGCCAGTCACCTAGAAATGAGTTAATGCAAATCAGTTTTTTTTTTTTTTTAATTCCAGCAGGAGATTGGTTCCCCACTTCCTTTGTTATTTTACCTTCCGCTCTCCGTGTCAGAGGTGACTACTATGCCTTTAAGGGAGCCAGACTATCTTATTTCAAAGGAAAGCCATTGTTTGAATAAGCCGAGTCTTAGAATACTTTCTTTGAGTTGTCCTGAGTTTAAAAACAAATACGAAGACACTCTAGGTGTGTTTGTCAAAAGTTCTCTGCCTCCAAACCTTGTCTTATAAAATCTCAAAAACCAGAGTAACTAGGGTGGGTGTGGATTTCTAGACATTCAAGAAATATCTGGGTTACTTAGAAACCTACACACTCCTTTTTATGGGACTCAATTATACAGCCTTAAAACTGGGCAAGAAATCAAAGGCAGTTTATTTTTAACAAATAGAATGAGTTATTAAGACAGAAGCTAGTTTTAATGAAACATCTCCACTAGGATATAAGTCTTAAATGTCTCATCTAATTTGAACAACAATGACAACAAAAATATGAGACTAAAATTGCAGAAGGAATGCATATTAAATTGTCTGTATTTACCGGAATACATTTGTGATTCTTTAAAAATGATTAAATTAAATATACTCAGAAGCACAGGTCACCAATATAAGTTCCTTTCTCTGTCCTTTTTTGTCCCTACTGACACATGATCCCTGATTGTCATGGAAAGGTTTGCCTAACTCCCCACTAGCTATAATCTTTCTCCCATTTGAAATACTGTTATAATTTATTTGTATGTTTTCTAAGGCTTTTATAAATCATTTGGTTTGTGTACATTATGTACATATTTCTTCTTCTAGACTTTTTTTTTGGAAAGTTAGGATTTCTTTTACATATCTTTTTAAATTTTTTAAAAAGATTTTATTTTTAAGTAATCTCTATACCCAACATGGGGCTTGAACTCACAACCAAGACATCAAGAGTTGTGTGCTCTACTGACTGAGCCAGACAGGCACCCCTCTTTTGTAGATCTTTTTTTTTTTTTTCAGAACACACTGCCTAGTTCAATGATTTACTCTGAATAGGTGTAGAAATTCTAAGGAGATTCTCTACGATCATTTAGAAGATGAGAGAAATTGATTTCTGTAGGGGATTTTATTCCAATTTCTTAATCCAGAATTACAATACTAACTCTGTTAGTGATCACCCACTATCAGCATGATTTATCTGACTTACAGAGAGAACGAGCCTAACAGAAAAAGAACTTGTAGGAAGTTTTTGTGCTCTAGCTAAAGAGACTTAGATGTGCAAATAAGAACATCAGTTAAAGTGGGTTTGAGTGTGTATGTATGTATGTGAAAGAAAGAACTAGCCTGATTTGGGATTGAGTAAATTGTGCATAGTGAAATAAAGGAAAAAAGGCAGGACTGTGACGTGTGTGTGTGTGTGTGTGTGTGTGTGTGTGTGTGTGTGTGTGTGTGTTACTAACCTCAGAGAGAAGAAAAGAGCAGCTGGGAAAAATATGTTGGTTAAGACAGGTCACTACATATGTCACCAGATGGTAGCTAGCATCAACCAAGCTCAGCTTTTGTGGGGTGAAGGTAAGTGACAAAGCATCAGAGTAAGTGGAACCAACTGTTCTTATACACAAGGTGCTCACATGTTGCATTTTATAAACCATGCTTCTCTACATAGAAAGTTGGCTTTGATGCCTTCAGCCCTTCCTCATTCTCTCAACTCACTGGCCCTAAGTCTCTCCCAACTTAAAGCTAATCTTAAATCCTTTCCCCTCCACAACACCTGAAAATATTAGAAAAAAACAAGAACCCGTTCACTGAGTTGCCTGAAGAGGCATCGGCACCAGAAGGAGAAATCCAAACAGAGCCATGAAGATGAGCTGAGTAGAGAAGACACAGCAAGATGACTAGAATTCAGAGGCCAGAGTACCAGAGCTACATATTGAGTATAATAGTTTTCTACTGAGACATAACAAACTCAGCAGTTTAAAACAGTAAACATTTATTATCTCACTCTGTTTCTGAGGATCAGGAATCTAGGAGTAGCTCACCTGGATAATTCTGGCTCAGGGTCTCTCACAAGACTGCAGTCAAACTCTTGGCCAGAACTATAGTTTCTCAAGACTTAATGGGACATAGAGGTTCTGTTTTCAAAATCACATGGTTTTTGGCTGGAAACTTGCCACCTGGACCTCTCCACTGGCCACGCATTGCATGTGTCCTCTGGGAATAAGTGATTCAAGAGAGAGAGTGCACCCACAGTGGAAAGTTGGTCTTTTTATAAAAAGACCCCATCTTGAAAGTGGCATACCATTACTTCTGCCGTATTCTATTCATAAGAAGCAAATCACTAAGTCCCAGCCCACAGTGAAATGGAGAGCACTCAAAGAATGTATGGGCATATTTTAAAAACCATCGGGGGTGGGGAAGAGCCTGGGTGGCTCAGTCAGTCAAGTGGCTGACTTTGGTTCAGGTCAGGATCTCAAAGTCACTGAGGTGGAGCCCTGTGTCAGGCTCTGTGCTGACAGCTCAGAGCCTGGAGCCTGCTTCGGATTCTGTGTCTCCCTCTCTCTCTCTCTCTCTCTCTGCCCCTTCCCCACTTGTGCACTAGCTCTTGCTCTCTCTCTTTCTCCCTCAAAAATAAACATTAAATGTTTTTAATATAAAAAAATTTAAAAATCATCAGAGGGCATTTATGCCCCCTGACCATAAATTATTTGCATTCCTTCCATGTGCAGAATGTGCTCATCCCTTCCCAAGGCCCTCAAAAGGCTGATCCTATGAAAGCAGCCCCTCCATGTTCAGCATCTCTCTCTGTAAATCACATGAGGTGTGCATGAATGTTTTCAGCATTGTTCATTAGGTAGAGCTCCTTGAATTTAGTCTTTCTTCTTCTACAGACTTGTGACACTATAGGAACAGTCTATTTGCCACCCATACATCCAACATACTGTGGTGAGACAGGCAGGGACAGCTGCCATAGACGTTTCTGTTTACAAGGGAGGAAAAGAGGAAGCACAAAGGAGACACTGGCTCAGGCACAAAGGGACCAATGATCCACAGCAATTCTGAAATCCAGTTGGGAAAATGTTTAAAGTTCCTTGATTATGTCTCAAGGTCTGAGAATAATTCTCCATGGTGCTGTGTCTTCTCCCTGGGAACTGGTTTCTGCTCTGAGTCACCCTCCCATTTTCATGAAAGACGGGATGTGTTTACAAACAAATCATTTTCTCAGATGACTTCCTGACACTAGATCTTACACATCCAGCAACTCCCTATCAATTTATGTGGTCTCTACCCATTTTGTTCCCAAAATATTTACCCACATTCAACTGTTTTTCACACTTTGAGAGTCTTCTGTGAATCTTCACGGGTTTCACTTTTTATCCATGAGACAAAACCACCCCCTCAAATCTCTTTAAGATAAACCCTTCCCTACCTTGGGTTTCCGAGGAGATGCATGTTTGTACACTTGTTAGAATTCCTAGTGTTCCACTGAAAGGATCCTGGGGAAACAACTTAAAACACTTTAGAGGACCTTCACTGTGACAGAAAGAGGCTCTGAATGTCCATGTGCAATCATGATGAGTTCTTAACAAGGGATTTTACAGTCACACCTTTGACTTCATCGTTATGCCGTGCTTTCCTGAAAGCAATTTCTTCTTACGTTTAGCATTATTTTCCAAATAAAGAAGTGGAAAGGTCCAAAGCCATCAAGTCCTGGCTACTTTATGTGAACAGCCTCCTTTAGTCACTCTCCCTCCTTTCACATTTTCTGTAAGCAGGAAGAAACCACATGGCAACTTCCAAAATTTTTGGAAATTTCCTCCTCAGCTTGATGAACCAATACATTAGGCCCATTTTCCATAACAGACAAGACTCTTGATAAATGTAATGCCAATGTGTTATAAGGATTCTCTTTCCTTTAGTTACAATAATATTTACCTCATTTTCCTAAAACCTCTTAGCTTTAGCCTAACCCAAGATCATATGGCTTAAACTAAAAGCCTTTTTAAGGGATTAAAGAAATTAAATTTATAGTTTAAAAACTTCAAAAAAGAAATCTCTATCTCCACACACGATCAGTGGTCACTGAACATTTATTTTTAAAGTAACACCAATGCTACATCATCTTTCTCAGAAAAAGGAACTTTGCATCTCAATTTATGAAGCTGGCATTACCTTCATATGAAATCCAGAGAAAGCCAGTACAGAAAGTGAAAATACAGGTTAATATCTCTCATCAATATGGATATAAAATTAACAAATTTAATTCAGCAATATATCAACAGAATAATGTAATATGGCCAGTGAGATGTATATAAGGAATGCAAGGCTGGTTCAGCATTCCAGAACAATCAATGTAATCCATGATAACAGGCTAAAGAAGAAAATCATACAACCATACCAAACGAAGTGGAAAGAGCATTTAACAAATTTCAATATCTGTTTATGATTAACACTCTCAGCAACTTGAAATAGGAACAGAAGGGAAATTCTTTAACTGGATAAAGAATATCTATTTTTAAAAACTATAGCTAAGAATGAAAGGCAAATGCTATCCTTCTAATATTGAGACCTAGGCATGGGTGTCCACACTGATCACTCCTATTCAGAACAGTTTGTTGGAAATCTGAGCCAGTGCAATAAAGCCTTCAAAGGAGATAAAAGTAATATAAATTGGAAAAAGATAAATAAAACTGTCCCTCTTTGCCAATAACATGACTGCCTATGTAGATAATTCTCAAAACAAATGCAGAACAATTCCTAGAGTAATGAGCAAGTTCATAGAATACAAGGTTAACACCAAAAATCAAACCTATTTCTATATACCACCAATGAACAAATGGCAACTAAAGTTAAGATTCAGTACCATTTACATTCACTCCTAGTGAAATGTTTAGGTATAAGTCTAATTAAATATCTATAGGATCTATACGTTGAAGACCACAAGACAATAAAAATTAAAGACCTAAGTAAATGAAAAGATACAGTGAGATATAAGCATAAGCATATTAAAGATGACAAGTCTGCCCAAACATTCGTTTTGTTTATAGCAATTCTTATCAACATCCCAAAATTATTGTGTATATATAGACAAATTTATTTTTTTTAATATACCTGGAAACAAAAGAAACTAAAATAGTGGGGGAAAATTGACAATGGATAATAAAGTCTGAGGTCTCAATACCACCTAAAATTAAGGTTTAATCCATAGCTACAATAACCAAGATATTGTGGTATTCCATAGATCAATGGAACAGAATAGAGCCCAGAAATATATTCTATACAAGTATAGTTAACTGATTTTTGTAAGATGAAAAAGTAATTCAATGGAGAAAGGATATTTTTTTTCAACAAATGGGATTGGAACAACTGGACACCATGGACAAAAAAGAAAAAAACACAACTTGAATCTCATATCAAAATTAACTCAAAATGGATCATAGATCGAAATATAAAACATAAGACTACAAAACATGAAACTTCTTGAAAAAAATATGAAACAAAATTGGTGGTCATTGTAACGTAGGGTTAAACAAAGAGTTCTTAGACATGTTCTTTAGAAAAGAACAAAGAGTTATTTTCCAGAAACAAAATAATAATAAAAAAGTATTGAAAATGATAGATTGGACTCCAGTTAAAAGCTTTTCTTTTTTTCTGAAAAAGACTGTGTTGAGAGAATGTAAAAATGGGCCTGGGATAAGATATTTGAAGACCACATATTTGACAAAGGTCTTAAATTCAGAATACTTTAAAAAATCTTTGAATTCACTACTACCAAAACAAATAATCCAACTAGAAAATGGGGAAAAGACTTGAAAAGTCAGTACATGCAGAACCAAGAAGCGCATGAAGATGTATTAAACATCATTAATTGGTAGAGAACTGCACATTAGAACCATGATTAAATATCATTAGATGCCTGTTAGAATGCTAACATACAAAATACTGACAATATTCCAAGCACTGACAAGGATGTGGAGTCAACTGGAATTCTCATGCATTAAATAAACTATTAAATACTATTAATACAAAGGTATTATGCTGAATGAAAGTCAATCTCAGAAGACTATAAGCTCTTTTATTCCATTTCCATGCTGTTTTTGAAATGACAAATTTATAATGATGGAAAACATCAGTTGCTTCCTGGGATTAGATTTTGGAGGAGTGTGTATGTATATAAATCGCAAAAGGAAATTTCACTGTGATAATGAAATAGTTATGTAGCTTAATCATAGCTGTGATTATACAAATCAATAATACATGATAATATTTCATAGAAACATAACACACAGCTGGTGAAATCCAAGTTAAGATCTGTGGTTTACTCAGTAATATTGTATGCATATCAATTTCCTTGTTTTGATAATGTGCTATGGTTATATAAGACATTAGCATTGATGGAAACTGGATGAAGGCTGTATAGGAACTATTTGTATTATATTTACAAATTTGGGAGTACAAAATTGTTTCAAATAAAACCTGAAGTAGAGCTTCTTCAAGGTACTTTAAGCTTTCACTAATACCCTCCTTAATGGTCACCACCCAGCTTCAAGCCACACTCACAATTTAAGTTACTGTTGTTACAGAAATACTTTAAGGTCCCAGAATATGTGTTATTTCTGTTGTTACAGAAATACTTTAAGGTAGCAAAATATGTATTAGTTATTTATTGCTACATAAGAAATTACTCAAAAACTTTGCATCATAAAAAAAAAAATAAACATTTGCTGACACAGTCTCTTAGTGTTTAGAATTCAGGGATGGCTTATCTGAATAGTTGTGGCTTAAGATTTCGTACAATGTTGCAACTCAGCTGGTAGCCAGAGCTGATAACTTGATTGTACAGTACAGTCACTGATAACTTGATTGGCCGAAAGACTCTGGCTTCCTTTGGAGCAGCTCTTTGAGAAGAAGCAAAAGAGTGCACTCAAGAAAGAAGCCACACAGTGTTTCAATAACCTAACCATGGGAGTGATAACCCATCACTTCTGTGACAGTCTATTTGTCAGACATGAGTCACTAAGTTTAACAACTCAAAGGGAATTGTTATTCCACAATTTGATGGAAGGAAAATTAAAGAATTTGTGGATGTATTCTTAAAACTACCACAGAGAGTGAACTCTGGATGTTTGCTGAGAAAACTTTGAAGTAATTGTCTGTGTTCTGATTTGTGCATGATATGAAGAAAATACCAACAGTCTGGGTGAGGCGGTGGGGGGGAGGGGGAGGGGAAGCAGAGAATGTTAGACTAAAAAATACTTCAAGTGTTGCATATTCCCACCAGCTAGAGTGGAAGGACCTCGTAATTCAAGGGAGCATTTGATAGTGCTCTCAGAAAATTACATGTTTGGTAGTTAGGGGCTAAATTAGCCCTGTAATTAAAATTGATTTGAGCTCATTCCAACAAGGCTTAGAAGTAAGTCTCAAAATGATACATCTGATTCCAAGTAACTTAACAGGCTACTAGAACAAAGTCCATTGTTTTTAAAGTAATAATAATAAATAAGCAGCAAAGATGACAAACTCTCGTTCTGTGGCTTCCAGTATAAAACTGCAGGCATGCAAAAAGAACAAAAAAAAAATTGCCCACAAGGAGGAAGTGTCAATTAGTAAAATTAGATTAGGCATGACAGAAGGAATGGAATGAGCCAACAAAACCATTAAAGCAGCTATGTAGATATGCTGTAACTTCAAAGAAGATAGAGAAAAACAGGAACCTGATGATAAGGGACATCAAAAACTCAACTGGATATTGTAAAGATGAAAACTACAATATTTCAAATGAACAACACACCAAGTGGGGTTGAAAGCAGACAGGGCCCTCAGCAAGAAAGATTAGTGAACTTGAAGACATAACAATAGAAACTACCCCAAATGAAGCAGAGACAAAACAAAACAAAACAAAACAAAAAAACAAGAAGGAATGTCTTGAACGTTGGTGAGCTATGGAATACTAACGATCCAACATATGAGTAATTGTAACATTGAAGGAGGGAAGAAATAGAACTATTTGAAGAAATTAGGCTAAAAATTATCCAAATTTGATGAAAACTACAAATGTATATATGCAAACAGTGCACACATAATGAAAACTATGTCAACACATATCTTAATCAAATTGCTAAAAACAAAAGAGAAATAAAAAATCTCAACAGCAGTCAGAGGAAAAAAAGTCACATTATGTAGAGAAAGAAGAATAGGAATGACAGCAAATTTCTCAACAAAACCTATGCAAACTGAGGCGGGGAGCGGGGAGGGATGGGGGAGTGGGAATCCTTCAGCAGATACAAATTTTGTAAACCTTTTCTCCTAGTCTATGGCTTCTGTCTTATTTACTAAGCAGTGTATTTGGAAGAGCAAACATTTTTAATTTTTATGAAGTCTACTTATAAATTTGTCCATGATGATGTATCCTTTGGTTTCCTAATTAAGAAATGTATGCATAACTCCATATCCAGGCTTTTTCCCTACATTTTCTTCTGGAACTTTTAAAGGCTTTCCTCTTACATGTACCCAAATGGAAATGCAATCCATTTTTACATTAATTCTGGTAGATAACATGAGAAAGAGTTCCTATTTTCATATGGATATCCGACATCATTAGTGATTACAGAAATAAATATTAAGTAAAAATTAAAACCATGAATAGATAATCTTACACACGCATTATATTGGAAAACATGTGAACTATCTGCAATATGAAATGTTTGCTAGGATGTGGAATAAATGAAACTCTCATGTACTACTTATGTAAATGTAAAACGGTATAGCTATTTTGGGGGAAAAATGCTTGACAGCTTCTTATGTGTATCTTATGCATACATTGGTCATACAACCCAGCAACTCCTAGATATTTACTAAGAGAAATAGTATATCCAGAAGACTACTGGCATTTCATACCATCTTTATTCATAATTGCCCAAAACTGAAAACAACCCATATGTCCATGAACTAGTGAAAAGATAAACAATTTTCTTGTACCCTTGTAGTGGAATTGCACTTGGCAATAAAAGGAAACAAACTACTGATACACGTGACAATGCAGGTGACTCTTAAAAGGATTATTCTGTGTGAAAGTCTAGGAAAGATAAAGCGAAAGTGATAGCTTATCAGTCCAAAGTGCCAGGGCTCTCTGGGAGACAGAGGATGAAGGAGTATTAGAGAACTTTCTTGGGTGACAGAAATGTCCTGCATCATGATTATATTGCTTACATGACTCTGTTTTTCAAAATTCATTCAAACTGTATCCTTAACCAGTGGAAGTTATTGTATGTAGGTTATACCTGAATAAATCTATTTAAGGAAAGACTTAAGATGAATATGCAACCTTCCTAATGCCTCAATTTTAAGTATCAATGAGTATATGTATAGCAAACAGGGATTTTCCTCCGGGACTCCCCAGGTAACTGAGAGCTACCACCATCCATCCACCCTGAGCCCAGGAAGCCACCCATGACTCATTTATGTTTTTAGTCACCAACATCCCTTCAGTCACGAAGTCATGGCACTTTTTTTCTTCTTCTTCAGAGCTCTTAAGTTCATATACTCTCTCGAGCGTTCCTAGCCCTTACCTGATGGAGCTGTCTCTCCTTGGAAACACTACAAAGCCCAACGTGCCCATCTAGCAGTTTGTCTCCGCCCCAATCCAGTCTTCAGTCTGTAGACGGAGTAGTGATTTCAAGTGAAAATGATATGCTTGGGATGAAATCCTCCAGTGGGTTTCCAGTGTTCACAGAACAAAATTCAACGTCCTTAATATCACCTAAATGCCTGTGTCATCTGAGTCCTTTTATATCTTCAGCTCCATCCCATTTTACTCTTCTTGTTTGGACCTCTCTGAATTCTTGAAACATACTATGATTTCTCTAGCCTCAAGACCATACTGCTGTTCCCTCTGCCTGAAACATGTTCCTTCTCATCCTGCACATTAGCTTAGATAGCTCCTGCTTATTCTTTTTTCTTTTAGTTTTTTTAATGTTTATTTATTTTTGACAGAGACAGACAGAGCATGAGCGGGGGGAGGGGCAGAGAGAGAGGGAGACACAGAATCTGAAACAGGCTCCAGGCTCTGAGCTGTCAGCATAGAGCCCGACACGGGGATCGAACTCACAAACCGCAAGATCATGACCTGAGCCAAAGTCGGACGTTCAACCCACTGAGCCACCCAGGCACCCCGCTCCTGCTTATTCTTTACACATAACTCTCCTCTTCTCTTCGTGTAAGCATCCTAAGTACCAGCTGGGTCTCATTGCTCTATGCCATAGGAGGACCTCGCTTTCTGCTCATAGTAGTCCCTGACCTAGCACTTATTTGTAACTGTTTGTTCAATATCTAACTTTGCATGGTGCCTGGGTGGCTCAGTCCGTTAAGCGTCTGACTCTTGACTTCAGCTCAGGTCATGATCTCATGCTTCATGGAACTGAGCCCCGCATCGGGCTCTGTGATGACAGTGCAGACCCTGCTTGACATTCTATCTCTGCCCCTCCCCTGCTCTCTTAAAAAATAAATGACCATCAAAAAAAGAAATATCTGAACTTGCCCAAATCCCTTCAAATGTCCCACAATTCTGCTCCCTAGGAATAATCACTGTTAGTTGTGTGCCTCCGAGAAATCATAAAAAAAAATACTGACAAAAGTCAGCATGATACTATATGACAGACAAAATTAAAATATATAAATGTACATACATAGCCTTCCCCCTCTCTTGGCTTCTAACAGACAAGGTAAATTCTTCCTGCTCAGCACATGGGCCAAGCACTTAGTAAGACTAAAGCTGATCTTTCAAATCTGTGGAATGCAAAGAACTTTTTTATTAGAAGACATAACATATCTGGGAAGGAAAGAAGACATAAGAAGAAAGAGAAGATCCTATAAAAACTAGTTTTGAGAATTTCATTGAACTTTTGGATAAAGTGAAACAAAATGTCATAGCGGCAATTTCTATGCTGTGATGAATGAGCTTTGGAAAGACTTAGAAATGAAGAAGATTATTGCAAATTTTTGTTATGTGTTATATAAATGTCACAGCATTTTAAAAGCGCATAAACATTTTGTTGGTATTCCTTTCAAGGAGTTGGAATATGGGACTTGCATTTCACAAGGGCATGAAGTGTCTCAGGTTTGTCTGAGTTTTAATAAAACTCAACACAGTAATTGGTTGTACGTAAACCGGTATTTTAAGTTTTTTTTTTTTTTCCATAGTAACCAAGGCCAGGATTGTAATCTAAAAATGGAATCCTCAATCCTCAAACTAGTAAAACATGTTAGAATAACGTTCTTCAGCTTCATCAACAACAAAGACCATCCTTCAGGCTTCTTCATATGCCACTCACATACCACGTGGGAAGTTTCTTTGCCACTGAAAGTTTCATCATTCGCAAATCCCTATGGAGACTCCAACTGCAGGATGAGTAAATACAGATCCAGGCCCAACAGCTTCCTGCTTGGATTTTCCCACCTCTTTCCTTTGAGCAGCATCCTACCGGGTAGCAATGGTCACCACTGTAAGGATCATCTGAAGACTAAAATCCCAGTGCCACCAAGTCTTAAACATTGGGTGTGATAAGATTTAGTATTTTCTCTTCCAGTTAGCAGTATGCTCAATTCCAACACCATTTGCATTGTTGCATCTGAGAGGAAATGCCCCAGCTGGCTAAACACTCAATAAATGTTTATTGAATAACTGAACAAATGAAATCAAAGGTAGGTCATCTATATGTGATCTTGCCAGAGGTGGGAGAAAGGCCGAAATGAGATGAAGATAAGCCTTTCATGTCTAAAGTTCTATGATTACTATAGTATTCATAATGTGTGTGGGAGGGGGTAGAAAGAAAGAAAGGGGGGGAAGAAGAAGGAGGAAGACTAAAAAAGGTTTTCAGATATATTCTGAGACACAAGTCTCTATTAGAAAAATTTGAAAAATGCTTCAAATAAAATTTGAAAAATTTATTGACCAGTGATTGAAATAATAGTAGAATTTCGTATTAGTGGGCTATTAGGGACATTTGCTTTGTTGAGGTTTTGCCTACCCATCATTTGACCTCGGGCATCGGTTCCCAGTTGAAGTAGCCCCGAAGTCCAGGTTCTCATTCTCCTGATCCACCAGGGAGCAGACTCCTGAGCTAGGCTTTGCTAAGTGAATGTTCGCAGCTGGCAGAACTGAATCAAGTAGCACAAAGGAAAGAAAAGCAACTTGGAATTCAACAGCAGGGGCCAGTAGCTATGGTTGTGGTAGTGCCAGTCGTTTGCACAGTGTCTTGAGCCAGCTGCACAGGCACCCTACCCAGCTATTCCAGAGGTTGGGCCTTGGCGATAATGAAGCTCCCAGCTCCCTGGGGATTCTGCCTGCTTTCAGAGCTTGGTTTTCTAGCCTTCCCGTCAATTAAGCTACACAATGACATGATTTTGTTAAACTCTTTTCTGCTAAAGCTAACTGGAATCCAATGCTGTTGCTATAAGCAAGAACCATAACTTAAATTGTTGTCAGGGAGTAGGTTACAGTCAAAATAACCTTAGAAAAATCTAAGGACTTGTGCAGACTTGGGGTTGGAGGCAATGAACATTCTATAGGTGTTCATCAGTAGGAATCTGTCAGTCCAGGATACACACTGACAAAGTTTGTCTTTAAATTATTGTCTCTGGTCTGTTGGAATGAAGTACACACTAAGAGCAGAATTTTCTGCAACCATATACTTACTATATGGTTTTAAAAGTGCAGAGGGTTGGGGGATACCTGTTTCTAATGGTCCTATACAAGGGCAGCAAAAGGACAAAATTCCAGAATTCTCAGGGCAAGGCACTTGCTGAAATTCTGGGGGCTATGAGTGGACTAAAAGAATCTCTAACCTCTATCCCTTCTAGAACTTCCTTGGTTTTTTGGGAAGAAGAAACCCTGAGGGCAGGAGATTGGAACATGGGAAGGGATTGATTAAGTGAAATGTATGTGGCCTCCCTCTCCAATGGCCTAGAAGCTGCTCCTTTGTCAAAGGCCTTGGGAAACAAATATCTCTCTGAAAATATATTAGTGACTGTTCTTCAAAGCTGCAAATTCTATTGTGGGTTGCAGTTGAAATGGTCTCTCTGAACCTAAGGGGTCGACTAGAACCCTGGGTGACAGAGTGGCAGCTAACCTCAGGAGCGAGGCCCTGGTTACTAGCAATATAATCTAAATTGCCTGACTTAGTGATTTTGGTGATTTCTAATTTTTCATAGGGTGATTAAAGTGAAATGGATAGGTTGCTTACTGAATTTTATTTGATCTGTGTTTAAAAAGTATAAAAACAGGGGTGCCTGGGTGGCTAGTTGGTTGGGCATCTGACTTCAGCTCAGGTCATGATCTCACAGTTTGTGAGTTTGAGACCCGTGTCAGGCTCTGTGCTGACAGCTCGGAGCCTGGAGCCTGCTTCAGATTCTGAGTCTCCCACTCTCTCTGCCCCTCCCCACTCACACTCTGTCTCTCAAAAATAAAATAAAAACATAAAAATATTTTTAAAGCTTAAAAACAAAATAGAACAAGAAAACAAAAATATTCACTATGTCTGACAATACATTGTAACAGAGGACTGTGGTCATCTTCCCGAATTCCTATACCTGGCTCAGTACATAGCTTTAGTCCTTCTTTTTTTTAAAGTTAATTTGTTATTTTGAGAGAGAGAAAGTGAGAGAGAGCGAGCAGGGGAGGAGCAGAGAGAGAGGGAATCCCAAGCAGGCTCTGTGTTGTCAGCACAGAGCCTGAGGCAGGGCTTGATCCCACAAACTGTTAGATCATGACCTGAGCTGAAATAAAGAGTCAATACTTAACTGATTGAGCCACCCAGGTGCCCCCATAGCTTTAGTCCTTTGAATGAAGGGAAGACTAGACAGCCCTGAGAAGACCTATGCTAATATCATCTATAAGCCAACCGTCCATCTTGCCTGCCAAAAAAGAACCTGTAACTCTTTACTAAGATTATTGCCATTGAGAAATAGAATATGCCCAGATCTTCTGGGCATTATTGTTGGAAATTAATTCTGACAACACACTAATAGCTGATGACCCAACACCCACTGCAATTTACTTGTTAGTGAATGGGCTTCTGGAAGTCACAAATGAATTTCAATCTGAGTCTGCTTACAATAGGCCTAGTGAAATCCTGCATTCACACAGTGGTATTAGACTATGGTAAGTCTCAAATATATAACATACAAATATATATTATGCTAGATTATAGTGAAACAAATATACCTCCAAATATGTAATGGCTGAAACACAAAAGAAATATATTTTTCACTTTCTAACAGTCTGGGCAGGAGTTCCTTATACTTTAAGACCCAGGCTCGTCTCCTGGGGCTCTTTCATGTCCCATAACCTTGCTGCCCGTGGCCCGCCTGTGGAAGGGGGAACACATGAAGAGGCAGACATGTTTCCAAAAAAAACTTAGAAATGGTACACATCATGCCTGTTAACATTTTTTTTTTTTTTGGCAAAATCTAATTATAGGATCATCTCTATATGCAGGGGAAGGTAGGCAATATTACAACCTAACATTTTATTGAGGGTAAAAGAGGGGGTGGATTTTAGTGGAAATCTAGCAATCTCTGCTATAATGCTGTGTTTTTTCTCCACTTGCTGAATATGTACTAGGAATAGAAATACTGAGAACTGGCAGACAGTATCCTGTCACACAGGGTAAGGACAACTGTGATAAGACACTAAATGGAAACCACTGGAACCCTCCTCCAAACCAAAAGTATAAATCAAAGTAATCCTGGGGGCACCTAGGTGGTTCAGTCAGTTGAACATCTGATTCTTGATTTCAGCTCAGGTTGTGATCCCAGGGTTGTGGGCTTGAGCCCTGCATCGGGCACCACGCTGACTGTGGAGCCTGCTTAAGATTCTCTCTCTCTCTCTCTCTCTCTCTCTCTCTCTCTCTCTCTGTGTGTGTGTGTGTCTCTCTGCCCCTCTCCCCCACTCACACACACTTTCTAAAATAAATAAAATGAAAAGAGCCCAGTAATCCTGAATCACTGTCCAACTATAGACATTAGTGCCTCTATCAAAGACTTAGAAGACACAAAGGTGGTAGCTTTTCCCCCCATTTTCCTTTAAATATAGGGAAGCCCTGGAAAATAATAAATGATCATTGCATAATTAATTAATTTTAGCTGGGATTTTGGGTGTAGCCTTTCTACTTAGGCAACTAAATACATACAGTCTCTGATAATTAATAAGCAGCTACTGATTTGGTAATATTTTTTCTTTATCCCTATTAATGTAAAGCAATGGAAACAGTTTGTTTTTATCTGGAAGAGAGAACTAAGTACAGACTCTATGTGGATTATGTCTACTCTCTAATGTTTTCTGTAATTTGGTCCACAGAGACCTTACACTTTATATTCCTCCAAGGGATATAATGTCTGTCCTTAAGTTAGGAATGATGCTGATAGAACACAGAGAGCATGATGTAGCCAGTCTGGACAGAAAGCACGTATGTCAAAGAATGGGAGGTTAAGGGCCTACCACCAAAATTTGTGGGTGTCCGGCAATTTGGGATGTATCAGGATCTCCCTTTCAAAGTCAAGAAGTATTTTTCTGGACCTTGTATCCCACCAGTAAGAAAAACATGTTGTGGGTTCTTTGGAATTTGGAGAAAACATACACCTTATTTGAGTTTTCCTTGCCAACCTATTTACTATTTGATTCAAAGGATGACATATTTTGAGTATGCTTCAGAGCAACCAAAGTTTCTCCAGCCGGTCTTGTTGAGGTGCAAATACCTAGGACTCTCTGCCCTATAAACTCGGGAAATTAAGGGTGGCATCACGCATGTTTGTAACATCTCATCCTTGTATGGAGTGGTCACAAGCCATGATTAGAAAATCAAAACGGAAGCCCTTATCTGCAGCAAACAACTATTCTCTTCAAAAAAGTTCTTGGCTTCCTACTAGGCTATGACTAAGACTGAATACCTGAGTACAGAATAGCAGATGTTCAGATAAACCAAGCTGCCCGTCATAAATCAAGTGCTATTCTCTTCTACTGGAATATTAATACCACAAAGGAAGGGACGGTCCTGTCTTGCTCACCACAATCGCCTAGATTCTGAAATAATACCAGGTTGTTTAGTAAATACTTGCTGACAGATGGAGGAAAGGAAGAAAGGAGGAAGGAATCTAGTTCAACTTGTCTAGAAATTCTCAGCAAAGAGAACTTGCCTATACAGGACTATGTGTAAGCTGGTGCTCATGGTCCCATTTTTCATAAACTATTCTCTTAGAAGATGAGCATGATTATTCAGCTCACTAAAGTCCTTCCCACAAAACTTATCTGTTGTTTCATGGGAGATTCTCAAAGAGCAATTAATGACTAAAGAGCAACAAATTGAGCCCCAGTCATAGGTTTCTCTGTGCAGTTTGCTTGCACCAACCACAAGCAGACTACTGGGATGGTATAGCTCCATTCTGGAGTCTCCTGAAGGACAGTAGGCTGAATTTCAAGCAGACATCTTTTTTTTTTTTTGTCCAGCCAACTAGAAAGAGGCATGGTCCTCAAAACTCCACTCGGTGAAAGAGGGGCTCATTCCCAGATTATACAAAGCAGCCCTCTCTGATGACATCAGCCAGCCTTTTTCTTTACATACGCATCATTGATCAATGAGAATATAACTGAACAGCACTGGTGCCATGTATGGAAGCTCTTTATTAACTTGCAGCACCTACTTCCCTCACTAACGTTTATCTGGCTTCCACTACCGCTGATTCTCCAATAGGCCAGTGGCAAAAATATCATTACATATTTGAATAATCTTTGGCTAGGAAAGCCTTTGAAACAATATAGAAAAGGTAAAAGTCACCAAGGAAAAGACACAGATTTGACTTCAAATATTTAAAAATGTATGTATGATAAACTATATTTTATAAAGTCAAAAGCCAGTAAGACAAAGGGATTATATGTCGAATATAAAAAGAACTCCTGGGGTTCCTGGCTGGCTCAGTGGGTGGTACATGCAATTCTTGATCTCAGGGCTGTAAATATGAGCCCCATTTTTGGTGTAGAGATTACTTAAAAAAATAAAATCTTAAAAAAATAAAATGAAAAGAACTCTTATAAATTAATTTCAAAAGAATGCCAGCAGTCAGGAAGAAAAATGGGTAAAGGACAAAATAAGTCATTGAGAAAAGAGAAAACACAAATGAGAAACAATCATATTGAGAAGTCAGTTGGCTTCACCACTAGGGTGAGTAATGCTGATCGTTACCAAAAGATCTTGTGATATTTTTTAATCCTCCCAAACAAAAAACAAGTGGTAGGAGTCAGTGCGGGTGAAATGTGGAAGGTGGGAGCAGTCTTACCTTGCTTCTGAGATTGTGTGTGCTAAGCCCTCTTTGGAAATGGAAATGGAATTGGTCGTCTATAGCAAAATTTAAAAAGACATATTCTGTTGATCTGGCATTCTCACTTGAAGAAATGTATCTTGGAGAGAGAGAAGCCCATGCACCTAAGGAAGTCACACAACGACGTTTTGCCTCCACCGTTCATAATAGCACCAAACTGAAAGAAAGCCTTTATGTTCATTGTTAGGCAAATGATTGAATAATTTAATGCACATCTTACTATAAAAAATTCTCAATTACTTTTTTTATTTTAGAGAGTGAGAGATTGAGTGCACAAGTGGGGAAGAAGGGCAGAGGGAAGAAGAAAGAGAGAATCCCAAGTAGGCACCACACCCAGCGTGGAGCCCCATGTGGGGCTCAATCCCACAACCCTGGGATGCTGAATTGAGCCGAAATTAAGGGCCAGAGGCTCAACTAACTGAGCCACCCAGGCATCCCTCCCAATTACTTTTTTTTAAGCATTTATTTTTTTCTACTGATATGGAAAGGGATATATAGTGTATCCTAAAAACTTTAAAAAGTAAATCACAATGCAATGTGCATAATATTTCCTCTGATATATGGTGGGTGTATATATGCATATAAATATGCAAAAAGGAGTGGCAGAGTATATAACTGTTGAAATACATAAAGACAGGTGAATAATTTATCTGAAATAGAGATAATTTATTAAGTGTAATAGAGCTACACAGAGAGAAACTTCTTGTAATGTCTTCTATTGTGTTATGTAGTTCTCTAGAACTTTAAAAATCTACTCAAGAATTTTTTAAAGGAAAAAATTACAAGTACTGAATGCTTCTCTGTTTTATTTCTACTTTTACATAATTGACTCATTAATGTTTATTGACTGAAAGTGCAAAGAGAGAATCAGTCATTCTAGAACAATTGCCTTCTAAGAGAAGACTTTAAATATTAACTACCACAAATTGTTCAGGAAAAGCTATTTCTTTTTACTATGATTTAGCTGTTAATTATTTGGGCATGTGTTTTAAACCTATGACTGATGATGCCCTTGAGGGTTTTTTTTTCCAGCTTGGGAGACATTTGTTTTAAATTTTTACAATTTAACAAAAATACACTTGATCCATAGAAGAAAGTACCCTGGCCAGAATACCTCTTACTACATTAAGGTCACATATCATATGACTATTTAAATTAGAACCAGAAAACTTATGTCTTCTTGTTTCTGGAAAGCCTTTCAAATGTTATCTCATGATAATAAACTTATGAAAATTCAAGATAGATTATAAACTGCTTTTGTATCCGAAACATACATAAATATGCTAGATCCTGATTCTTGTTCTAAACTGCTTTCTGAAAAATGGTAGTATTCTCTTCTATGAGGGCAACGATGTATTTCTGTTCATCTAAACAATGAATTTATATCACATTAAACTCATGATTTCCAAATGTTAATTGTGTAGTTCTATACTATATTTGCAGGCTGAAATAAAAGATTTACTTATATACATATATACATAATATACATATATATTTAAGATTACTTCAAAAACTATTTAAAAACTCTGAAAGAAACCTTGCTCTAGGACAAAATCCACTTGAAAAGACTCAAATACCATAGAGAAAAGCTGTCAGGTAAAACAAAGACCTCAAACAGCTGTGAATAAATAGTGTGTAGTTAGCATCTCTTGCCTCCCTCTTTTTTTCTTTTTGTTCTCCAACTATAATAGTTTCCTGTTCCCTGAAAATGAGAAAAGATAATTTTTGCATTTCAAATATTTTTATTATATGACAAATATTTATGGATTTAATCTCAAATTCTCTGTGAAAAGCTGTCATGGACTTTCAGGGATCTGTACTTGAACGACATGAAAGAACTTTATCATAAATCGACATGTGACTCGTTTAATGTAAATTACCACTGAGAAATCTGAAAAAAAACCTACGGTAATGTATTTACTTTATATACAGTGTTTTATAAAAATAAAGGGGGGAGAATGAAGAGAAAAGAGAAATTTATAGATGGACCTAAGCCCCAAAGCTTCACATTCAATGGCATAGTTTATTCAGATTCCCTTGGTTTTCTAGGTTCTCTTACAAGCCCCCAGGGCGGGGGCTGTTTCTGTGCACTGTCCGCACTCAACCAATAACAAATAGTATAATTAACAGCAGTACCTGTGGGGAGAATGTGTATGATTATCGTTGTTTTTTTTTTAATAGCACTATTCAACAGAACACTGATTGGATTGTCATTCAAGATTTTCTTGATTTTGTCATGTGTATTATTTTGAGGAGAAGTGCTCAAATTGGTTGTTTATACTTTTAAAAATATGGCTTAATGAAAAAGCAATTTAGCAAATTGCTGAGGGCCGTTTTATGTCACAGAGTGTTGTCTTCCCACAGAACAATTCTGTTTAATGGAATTCCCTGGGAAGTTTAGTCTAAGATGCAACACAAAATTGTTGCTGCCTGAAAGCCTGCATGCTTTTCTAGTATGCAGAAATTTCTAGAATAAGTGCCATTCTTAGCTTTAGATACAAACCTTTTCCCTATCTTTACACCCAAATCCAATCACTGAAATTAGTGACATTAGGCAGAAATTAATTCCGATGTTTTGATTACATTTAAGGAAATCAGTTTAAATATACACTTATACACACACTCACTTGAACACAGTTGAGTCAGTAAAATAACTCTATTGGA
Source organism: Herpailurus yagouaroundi (assembly GCF_014898765.1). NCBI lineage: Eukaryota > Metazoa > Chordata > Mammalia > Carnivora > Felidae > Herpailurus > Herpailurus yagouaroundi. The sequence goes on along the minus strand of NW_024412423.1, from coordinate 17,020,847 downwards.
TTTGCTTGTTTTTCTTTTATTACTCAAGCAATCCAAAAGAAATATAAATAAGTTTAAAACACGTGATCCGTCAAATCATTCTGAGTTCTTACATTGGTAAAAGTATAAAGTAAGGAGGTATAACAACTGAATTCCTTCTTCAGAGATCTGAAAAATGATATCTATAGAAAACTTTATCATTTCTGTTACTGTGTTTTTGAATTCAAGTATTTCCATTAGCTTTGATTCTTTCCTTTTTTAAAAAATTTTTTAAAATGCTTATTCCTTTTTGAGAGACAGAGACATACATGGCATGAGTGGGGAGAGGCAGAGAGAGAGGGAGACACAGAATCCAAAGCAGGCTCCAGGCTCCAAGCGGTCAGCACAGAGCCTGACGCGGGGCTCGAACCCACAAACTGTGAGATCATGACCTGAGCTGAAGTCGGACACTCAAGTGACTGAGCCACCCAGGTGCCCCTGAGTCTTTCCTACCGTTTCCAGCTCTGGATTAAAATTACTCATCTGGTCTTGTGTCTTGTCTAACTTTTCTATTAGAGCCTTTAACAGGTTATTTGTAGTTATTTTAAATTCAGTCAGTTCCAGCTTTTGGTCATATGTAAGGCTGGTTTTGATTATTACTTTGTATCTTCAGATGGTTTATTCTTGACTTACTAGTAGAAGCAAATGCTGTTGGGCACACAGCCTTCACCTCTGCCATCGAGACCACTTTATTCGTGTGCTTAATGCAGCAACACTAGAGTGTCCAATGAGAGAGGTGGGCTGATGTCCCTGGCTGGGTCATTTTTGATTCTGGCCTCTTCTATGAGGAATGTTTTCTTGTGGGCATTAACATACAATACAACAATATTCACACCTCATGGCCACTCTCATATGTCCATCCATATGTTTCTACCACATAACTCATTGTACTTCTGTCTGATCTTTTTCTGTACTCTCCTTCCTGGCCCTTGTCAACCACCCAATGCACTGATCGCTACCAATCAATATTTATATATTTGAATTTTAGGCCTCCTTTCTTTTGATACAGTGCAGATAACCAGATTTGCAATCTGAAGCTCTGCTAATTAGAAGGGTTTTCTCTGTCTACTGTCGCCAATGTTGTAGGCCACCCCTGAGCTAGGTGGCAATTTAGCCACCATCCATTCATTTTGCACGTATATCCTGAGTCGGTCCTTAAAAAAAAATCTTAGCCATGACCTGAGGGAGAGATGCTGCCACAACAGTGGTGGATGCCATGAGGATTAGGGTACCTTCTCGTGCACCTTGTTTTGTTCCCTGGTACTGCTCATGCTTGATCCTGGATGTATCCCTTTCAAGTTAGGATGAATTATTAATGGGTATGCGCAATGTATGAGACCTACCAACAGATGGGTGTGACAGGATCTACCTCATGATAGGCAGTTCTGGCCACATGCTCACTTAACTTCCCATAGGCGGGCACTCCATCTCTACCAATGCCCACTAACACGCCACTGTTTGCTTTCTCAAAACAGAAGTTCCCATTGCAGATGGCATATATACCAGAACCCTCAAACTCTTCATTAAGATTCTCCCAATGGAGCCTGCCATGAACTCTAGATGGTCTCTTTCATACTACTGATACTTCCAACACCACAAAGATCTATTGGATCAAATGGCCCAAGCGTGGGACTGCTGTGGAGTCCATTCCCTTTCTGTAAAAGAATACAGCCCTGGTAACACCTTGGCTTTGGCCCAGTGAAACCTGCATGGGGCCTCTACAGAACTCTAAAATAATACATTTTGTTGTTATAAGCCACTAACTCTGTGGTAATCTTTCATGCTATCAGTAGAAAACTAACACCAAGTATATAGAAATTACAAACAGTAATTAAATTATTAGTTCAACTATAAGGACAGCTGCAAGCTATAATAGGAAAATTAAGACTGTGAGTTAGGAATGGGGCACTAATCCATGTTCTTTTTAAAACTACCCATGGCACATTGGGAAAAATAGTTCATGGACAGTGGGAAATGGTGAAAATAATTGGGTTTATGAAGAAAATTTGACTAGAATAATAATAGAGTTGAGGTATAACATTTTGGAGAATGTAAATACTGATGGATTTGTACTAAACACATAATAGGGAGAGATTCTGATTAGAAGCAGTATCATTCTTGCTAATGGAAGAGACAACTTAAATGTAACCAGCCATATAGGGTTTTTCCTTAGTTCATACTAAAAAGAATAGGAAGAGATAAGCATTAAATTCCTGTCTTTCCAAGGCTTGTTTTGAGTAGACTACTATTTTATTTCTTCTGACTATTATACTCCATTTAGTTAATGTTAAATAACAAACCTAAAGCAAAGATGTTTTATTTATGAATACGGGGCAAGCCAAATGTCATATGGGAAATTACCTTAATGCAATGACAGCCTTCAAGTAAAGCACCAAGAAAGTTATCCCAGAGGACGAAGAGCACAAAGGCTCAAAAACTAAATTCAAATGCTGAAATCATTGAACACATAATCAGAAAGAGGAGGGAACAAAGCAAGCTAACACACACGAGATGGTGTACAACTGGGATGCAAGGACCCTACTATCTGAATCCTGGGGTGTGCCATGTTCATACGTCCTGCCTTTCTCTCTTCTACCTCTGCTTTCCCTGTTGCTGATGTGATTTGTGGTATCGGAGTTTAGCAAGAGGGCCCATAGGTAGAAGGTGTCCTGGAACAATGACACAAACTTCCTTTATTAGAGAATCACAGACACAAGTATTCTTGGTCAGAACTAAAGCTTACAGTCAATTAGCCTTCCAAATGGCTTGGGTTTTATTTGTATTTCTCAGGAGATATGGGCCAGAATGAGTGTCACCAATGGGTGACCAATTAAGTACTCATGAATAATGAGTGCTTCATATATTTCATGTATATTTAGTGCATTCTCAGTGTTGAGTATATCACAAATATTTTGTACCTGGGGCCTCATGAATATTAAGTATTTTTTTGATTTTCTCTTTCTTTCTCCTTTTTCTTTATGACGGTATAAATGATATACAAAGCTGCATAGATTTAATATGTGCAATTTGATGAGTTTGGACATATCCTTAAAACCATCACTGCAATCCAGGTAATAGACATATCCATCATCTCCCAAAGTCCTCTTGTACTTTTGTTGTTGTTGTTAATGTTGTTACAAGAACTTTTAACATGAAATCTATTCCCTTCACAAAGAGTCAGAGGCATTTTCTTCACAGTGGGAAGAGAAAGATAAAAAGGGGAAAAGAGACCAATAAGTGGCTGTTTACAGGAGCAAACGGGATGCTTGTGTGAGCACGAGCCAAGGAGACCTTCACAGGAAAGAATGAGTGACTGGCCTGGCAAAAGAAACCTAAACTGAAGTTGAAGATACATGTGGTAAAGAGACAGAAATGTAGCTGATAATTATTAACACAGCAGATGTTGATAAACTTCATATTCTGAGGGAACAGATTGTAGGGTCACTTTGGACCTCAAAAAACTGGCCAGTGCTCAAATTTTCTGAGCTCTGACTACTCTGCCAGTAGTCATCTTCATGATACCTAGTTTGAGAGCTTTTTATACATTCACATGAGATATAGCCCAGTGATTAAGATTCCTGTTGGCTAGTTTGTGCATTTGCTATAATGAAATGACTTAATTTTTTCAAGATATACCCAATATAATGACCTGAATATTTTCACAGTAAGAACTGTCTCACCTTAGTGGGTTTGAAGTATTACTGCAACATAACAAATAATTCTCACATACATTTTTAAAAGACATCAACAATAATATTTGGTACACAGACTTTTTTTTTCCTTCAAGGTTAATTTAAACATCAACATAAAGAAAGCTACCGTCATGCTCTCTTGCATTCTTCAGTACTTCCAGCATATAGTGGTACTCTTAGGAAGCAGGCATAAATGATGATGCTTGGTAAAGAATTGGTTTTGGAAAGGATATTTGCCATTTGGGAAATAAATAGCAAGCGTACCATCATTCCTTCTCCCCATCCTATTGTTGATGTTATTAATTAATCGGGATTTTGTGCCTTCCTAAATCCACAGAAGTTCATAGTTGGACATATTCACAGCATTATATTTCAGGTCTCATTACTGACAGATCTAAGCCAGCACTCACAATTAAACCTATTTGCCATCAGCGTGTTACTTCCTCCTTTGGACTTCTGCCTTTAGTACTGGCCGTTTTCTCCAAGTGATTAATGTAACCTCATTAAGTTAATGAATCTGGTACTTTAGCATTTCTTCAGGGATAAAAGAACTAAAATGATTGGCTACATACTGCTCCGGGCACTAATACATTTTTTTAATTAATTAAAGTTGCTTATGGAAACTTAAGCACGATATAGAAAAATCTCAATGTGAAACAAGTACCAAACAACCTCTAGGCATGACTAGAGAAGAAAGCGAACCAAGAAAGCTTAAAAGAATATTATAGATATTATTATATAATATCTATTGTATTATAGATATAGAGTCAAAATTAAAGACTCTTAAAGACCAAAATCACCCCCAAAGAGATGAGAACATAGACAGTGGGAAAAATATATGCAATATATACAATACCCAAAAATGAGCAATATCATTAGTGAATAAAGTATTCCTAGGAGTCAACAAAAAAGTCCCCTGAATGACTGTTTATGAGGTGTTATTAGCAAGAGCACAAAAGCAAGCCCACGCTCTGAAACACTTTTTTTTCCCTTACTTGTGTACTAGAATAAGTTCATATATGTACCGTAATTTCTTATGTTTAGCCTTAAGAATTCCCTTTTGAAGTGACAGCACACTTACAAAAAAGGATGATTTTAATGCATTCGATGTGGAATCGGTTGGAAACAAAAATGTGACAGCTTCCATCTCCGGTGCCAGGTAGCAATGGGGAATATAGTAATTATGTGGGGCCTATGTAAGTTTTAAGTACGCTTGAAATGTTTTTGAATTGACTTAATTTATTCCAAATATCAGAAGATCCCATGAGTCTAGGCAATATGAACCAATGGCTGATATCATCAGGCAGACATGGATGATGGAGGCGTGCTCCACTAGAGAATCCTGTCCTCCAGCCAACCAAATGGTAGCTTGGATGTGGCCAAGACTGTAACTCTGATTAGAAATTTATAGGATAAATAAGGGTCTGTGAAACATATTAAACTACACCATCAGAATGCAATCTGCAAAATACAGACCATGAGAGAAACTGTACATGATAAGCAACCTGTTTCTTCAGTGAGAAAAACTGGAGTGACAGAGGGTGAGAGGGAGAGAGACTTGATAGAGAAAAACAGAACAAAATAATCAAAATTAAAAGGTAACTGGTGGAATGGGAGAAGATATTTGCAAATGACTTATTGGATAAAAGGTGAGTATCCAAAATCTGTAAAAAGCTTACCAAACTCAATACCTAAAAAACAAATAATCCAGTGAAGAAATGGGAAGACGTGAAAAGATGTTTCTCCAAAGAGGACATCCAGATGGCTAACAGACACGTGAAAAGATGCTCAACGCCACTCATCATCGGGGAAATGCAAATCAAAACCGCCATGAGATACCACCTCACACCTGTCAGAATGGCTAAAATTAACAACTCAGGAAACAACAGGTGTTGACAAGGATGCAGAGAAAGAGGAACACTTTTGCACTGTTGGTGGGAATGCAAACTGGTGCAGCCACTTTGGAAAACAGTATGGAGCTTCCTCAAAAAGTTAAAAACAGAACTACCCTATGACCCATCAATTGTACTACTAGGTATTTATCCAAAGGATACAAAAATGCTGATTTGAAGGGGCACACGCACCCCAATGTTTACAGCAGTGCTACCAACAATAGCCAAAGTATGGAAAGAGCCCAAGTGCCCATCAACTGATGAATGGATAAAGAAGATGTGGTATATATAATACAATGGAGTATTACTCAGGCATCAAAAAGAATGAAGTCTTCCCATTTGCAACAATGTGGATGGAACAAGAATGTAATATGCTAAACAAAATAAGTCAATCAGAGGAAGACCATTATCATATGATTTCACTTCTATGTGGAATTTAAGAAACACAAGAGTTGAACATAGGGGAAGGGAAGGAAAAATAAGATAAAAACAGAGAAGGAGGGAAGCCATAAGAGAGTCTTAAATACAGAGAACAAACTGAGGGTTGCTGGAGGGGAGGTATGTGGGGGATGGGCTAATTGGGTGATGAGATCAATTATTGGGATGAGCACTGGGTGCCATATGTAAGTGATGAATCACTAAATTTGACTACTGCAATCAATACTATGCTATAAGTTAACTCGAATTTAAATTTTAAAAACTCAAATAATAAAACTAAAAAAATTTAAGAGGCGTATCACCCAATCACAATTTATGCACCTTAGTTGGATCCTAATCTGAAAACAAATTATTTTAAAAAATTATGACTGGGGCGCCTGGGTGGCTCAGTCAGTTGGACGTCCAACTCTTGATTTTACCTCAGGTCATGATCTCAGGGGCATGGGATCAAGCCCTGCGTCGGGCTCCTCACTGGCTGCAGAGCCTGCTTGGGATTCTCTCTGTCTCTGCTCCTATCTCTCACTCTAAAAAACAAACAAACAAACAAATAAACAAATACAAATATTGCAACTCAAGAAAGTGAATGCTGATGTAATCTTTGATGAGAATGAGAATTTTTAGGTAAGTTAATAATATCTGTGGTGACCAACTGTATTGGTTTGCCCAGAATTGACAGGTTTTTTGAAACTTGGAACTTCCAGTGCTAAAACAAAGAATGTCCTGGGCAAATGGTGATTTCTACCAAAACTAACTGGGATGGTAGTGGTGACACTGGAGGGGCTGGAGAGAAACTCAGGCTTTTGGAGGATAACCATTGCAGTGTAGTATGTATTTGAAAATGTCCTAGATTTTTTAAAAAATTGCTTGTATGTGGAAAGATGGAATGGATTTTACCAAAGTTCAGAAGCCTCATGAAAACATTATATGTGAATTTTTTTCCAAACAGAAAGAGAATGGGTATGAAACATACTTATCATTATCTAAGATAATGCAAAGATAATTTTGTCAGTAAACTTGATACTTGTGGGTAATACAATGAAATAAGCTGGTGATGACCTCTGGGAAGTTCATCTATCATTGTAAAGCTTCTTGTGTTATACCACTGCTCACAGACAGTATTTGTTGAGTGCCAAGGCCCTGTGAGACCTCCTGAGGTAGCCCCAGTATGCAAATTAACCACCTGGAAACAAGGATGCTGTTTTTATATGGAGCTCAGAGGAGGAAGCACTCACAGATCCAAACATAGTATGAACATATGATAAATGTATTCATTTATCCCAAATTTAACAAGATCTATACATCCACTAATATTGAAAATTGATGAGTGTAAGTGAATTTGACTGAAAGGGATCAGTGGAAAGTTTTCACAGAGTAAGAGAATTTGTGGAGTTTATTTTTAAACATTGCATGTATATACCTTTGATGCATGCTCCTTTCTTTTTACACCATCTTCACAGTACAAGTGATGAATTGTGTAGTTTCCTTCTTAACAATATTGAATCAACAATGTGAAAAATGAATTTACTTTGAAATAAGTTTTATAATCAAATCAGTAGCTGAGTGATTTGTGTGAATCATGTTCCAAAGAGAATATTCTAGCAACAAAGTCCAAATTTCCTAGTGGAAGAAAATTAATTAACCTTCCAGTCATCTTTCATTCAAATTGTGTGATGAATATCTTCTTTGCTCTGTTTCTCTCCTAGAATGGAGAAAGATTCCATTATTCTTGGCAGATTGAAAAAAAACAACAGTGTTACAGAATTCTGTTTTTCAAATGCATTTATTCATACACCTGAGATCTGGAAGCTTGCAGAACAGGTTTTATAAGACCACATGAATTGTGAGAACAGTTGCCATGTCACACGCTGTACGCGCCACATCTTGAAGCTGTTCTTAATTTTTTTTAATGTTTTCTTTATTGTTGAGAGAGACAGAGACAGAGCATGAACAGGAGAGGTGCAAGGAAAGAGGGAGACGCAGAATCCAAAGCAGCCTCCAGGCTCTGAGCTGTCAGCACAGAGCCTGACATGGGGCGCGAATCCACGAACCAGAAGATCATGACCTAAGCTGAAGTCGAACGCTAAATAGACTGAGCCACCCAGGTGCCCCTTCCACCTGTTCTTTAGAGGCAAATGACCCAGTGCCCAAATTGGCACCAGCCAAGTTTGAACACATCAAGGAGTGGCAGCATAAAAGTACAGGTTCTTATCGTCATCCTGAAAAATGAGCCAAGGGCCACAGCTTCAGATTCATACAACCCCTAGACAATCGCATTCTGTGAAGCATGGGCATAGACAGTGGTGTGGCGAAATGTTCTATGGCTGCTTCACACTTTGCTGAATTAGGGTATCTGAAAGGAAAGGAAAATTGAAGAGCCCCCTATCAATTTACTTGTTCTCAGGATATCCCCCGTTTAAGTCAATGCTTCTCATTGTGACTTTTCTTCTGCATTCTTTCTTAAAACCCCATAGTTACTTGTCTAACCTGACCTACTCTTCTGTCAAAAGCCAACCTAAATGCTGCTCCTGAAGAGTCTTACAAGATCTGCTGACGTAACAATTACTTGTCCTTCCCAGGTATTTTCACAGCTCTCTCCAGATACCTTTGTTATGGCACATGTGAGATAGCTCAAGTCCATTATTTCTCATATGTGTGTATCTTCCACTGAATAGTGTTTTTACACAACAGTGACCATGCTTTTTTAATTTTTATATTCACAATAGTTCCAATATGACAAAATGTATTTTAATAATACCAGTGAAACTGAAATAATATATGAGGATTGTTTGCTTTACTTAAGGTCTCATTAGAGATAAAAAAAAAAGAGCTGGTAGAATATTCTTCAGAATTTGTTGAGCGCGCACACACACACACACACACACGTGAGCGGGTGCACAAAGGAAAATGAGCAAATAAAATATGTACCTGAGCTATTGATTTTGTTTACCTATCTTTTATTTGTTCTATATTTAAGCTACAAATTTTAGAACTCAGCTAATTAAAAGTACAGATTCTTGGGTAAAATATTTTCTTTTTGGAACATGACACAAAAGTTAGGGAAGTAACTAATAAGATGTAAAGTTTAAGTTAAGAAACCCATGTTCTGAACATATCTTTGTCATTTGTTTAAACTTTAACTCAACATTATCAAAATGTTTACTGAATGTGCCAGGGTTATAAATGCAGTCAAATGTCAAAGTTTGTATTTTGCCCTCATCCCTTTTATTTCCATATAGGAAAAATGCTGTTTAAAAAGCCTTTCAGTTTACATTTCTAAATGACTTCAGAATTTTAAAGACTCGTTAGATAAATTGCTTTTAAACTATAAAACTTTGCAGTCCAGACCAGAAACCATTGTTGTATATCTTCTTTATGATAAAAGGATGGAGTTGTATCAAGATCAAATAATGTTACCCTTTTCAAAACTGCTAACAAGAGGGTAATTACTATGTTTTTGACATTTTCTTTCTCTCTCTTGCCTCTTTGTTTCTTACTTTCTTGCTCTCTGTCTCCCAGGTCAGCAAATGAAATAAACACAATTTTGTGATTGCTTTCCTGATCGGTTTAAACCTTTCCTGGGAAACAAAAGCATGAGACAAAAAGCCTTGCAGAAAGTATTGCTTTACATACTGAATCATTTTATATTTATGTGCGTTATATTTCTAAATTATATTTGAAAAATCTAACAGTTCAGCTGTATGTTACAATTCTTTAGTATCATTCCCATTAGAGATGACTTCTTAAAAAGGAAGGTCACCTGTCTTCAAAGCTCATGAACATTTCTTTCAGGGTAATCTGTACAGTATAAACTGAATTAAATACAGAATTTATTTTTAGTTTCCATCCGTTCAAATAATTGTTATATGAGCACAACATGGATTCTTTACCCTTTATCCAATTGTTCCTTTCCCAAGAAAGACTTAAACTATAAAGACTGACTCGATTAAATTATTTCAAAGTGAGAAACATTTTAGTCCAACAATGAAACAAAGTAGCTCTTTAAAGGTAAAAATTGAAATCCAAATTTTATTTCTTTAAAACAAAAAGACATGACATTTTATAGCTAGGAATACTAAACTATGAAATAGCATATTTTATTTTACTGTGTGATTTTGCACAACTTTACAGACTTCTCCAAAGCACAATGCCAAGAGTACAATGTTTGAAAAAATATGGGTTTTCACCTATATCATATGACAATCAATTATTCAACTACTGGAACTACATTGTGCTAGCCAGAACTGCACAAAATAGTCATTAATTTACCTATGAACAAGGTACTATTATTATCCTTGTTTACCAATTAGGAATCTAAGGATCAAAGAAAATAATTTCCAAGATCACACATCTTGTTACTAACAGAGCCAGGAGTTAAACCTAAGCAATCTGACCTCAGAGCATAAGATTTTAACTATTATATTATCAATTCAAAGATTTCTTCAAGTTCTGTGAAACTTTAAGTCACCTATGAAAGTGCTTTTAGCTTTTCACAGTTTCTAAAGATTAACTTGGGAAGCCCAAGTTCTTGGGTAGTAAAGAGATACCTATGTAGACAGATGATTTTTTTAAACAATTTTAATGAGATATAATCCATATACTATACAATTCAATCATCTAAAGCATAAGATTTAGTGTTTGCAGTAAAGCCACAGAAATATACAAATAGCACTGCAATCTAATTTAAGAACATTTTCATCACCCCTAAAAGCAGCCCTGTACCAAAATAGTTGTCATTTCCATTCTTCCTTCCAGCCCCCGGTAACCAACAACCTATCTTTTGTCTCTATAGATTTCCATGTCTCGGACTTCTCAAATTTGGTCTTGGATATGACCATACAATATGTGATGTCTTATGAGTGCTTTTTCATTTCCCATAATGTTGTCAAGATTCATCCATATTGTAGCATACCACACTCATTTATCCAGTCTTCCTTTGAAATGGGTTGTGCCTGTCCTTTGATGATTTTGAATAATCATTAGTGTACGACTTTCTGTTGGGACATAGGTTTTCTTTGCGGTGGCCAGATTATTCAGAGAATGTTACAAGAGTGTTCATGATTACAACTCTACTTTGTTGGTAATGGTATAAAGAACATGTTCACCAAGAAGCACGGTGAAACTTGACTCCTTTTTTCATACACAGCTAGGTTTGGATGTCATATACAAAATTTGAAATTCCATGTGGACAGAACTGTCAGTGTTACAGTGATAGTGCCATGATTGGTTTTATCATTAACAAAAAAGCAGAGTTCAAAAGAAATGAGAAAGAACAAAGCAGGCAAATTAAATTACAACCTATTCCCCTAGCCTTTTTTTCATGGGCACTGGCTTGGAGGTATGGTCTGATGGTCTGGAATAACAGACTTCTCATCATATTGATTGGAATGTATCTCCAAAATATTAACGTTATGAATTATTTAGAATGAACAATAAAGAAAAAAGAGAGAAGTGAAGTCAGAAACAGAACGTGTCTGATTCAGATTTAAAAATTCATGTGAAGAGACATGATCCAGAGTTAACCTCAGAGACTACTGTGGTAGCAGCTCAAGGACTGAGTTACGTCTGGAGCCTAGTTTCGGTTTAGCCATGACCACTAGGACAATGACATAGCCCCTCATGTCTGTGAGCTGCAGTTTCCTTTTAAAATAAAGACACTGCACTGGAAAATTATGATTTAGTCAGGTGGTATCTATATCCAGTGACTTAAAATTTTTTTTAATGTTTATTTATTTTTGAGAGAGAGAGAGAGAGAGAGAGAGAGACCATGAGCAAAGGAGGGGCAGAGAGAATGGGAGACACAGAATCTGAAGCGGGCTCCAGGCTCTGAGCTGTCAGTACAGAGCCTAATGCAGGGCTGAAATTCATGAGTGCCACCCAGGTGCCCCAATATCCAATGACTTTAGAGCCAGGTACTTAACATTCCTGAACCAATGTCCAAAATATTAAAAGATAGCCCAAACAGTTCTTCTGCACTCAACTTTCACAAATTCTAATCTTGTCTTGAGAGCTAGATCATTTACAAATTTCTATGGTTAGTTTATTTGAATCTGAACACAGATTCAGAGACTGTTACAACTGGAATCTCAGCCATCGCTGAGTGATGCAACACTCTCATTTTACAGATGGTATAAACCAGTTAGGACCTGTGAAAGGACACATCCCAGTGCCTGGGGACCCAAGCCTGGCCAGGGCACCTGGCACTTCCAACTTCTATCAGATAGATAAATAGATGTAGATAGATAGCCACTTTCCCTAATGATTCCTGGGAGTCCACTGATCCAAATGTCTGTAGCTATAATTCTATCTCCACCGCAGGAAGAGGAGTATAGTTTTTTCTTTTCTTTTTTTTTTTTTTCAACGTTTATTTATTTTTGGGACAGAGAGAGACAGAGCATGAACGGGCGAGGGGCAGAGAGAGAGGGAGACACAGAATCGGAAACAGGCTCCAGGCTCTGAGCCATCAGCCCAGAGCCCGACGCGGGGCTCGAACTCACAGACCGTGAGATCGTGACCTGGTTGAAGTCGGACGCTTAACCGACTGCGCCACCCAGGCGCCCCATAGTTTTTTCTTTAAATAGAAACAAAATATCATTTACTAACTACCTATTATCAACATTAAGTTGGAGCACCTGGGTGGCTCAGTCAATTGAGTGTCTGACTCTTGATTTCAGCTCAGGTCATGATCCAACAGTTCAGGAGTTCAAGCCTGCTGCTGGGTTCTGTGCTAACAGTGTGCAGCCGGCTTGGGATTCTCTCTCTCCCTCTTTCTGCCCCTCCCGCACCTCCTTCTCTCATAATAAATAAACTTAAAAAAAGAACAGTAAGTTGCTCATAAACATTAAGGTTTTAAGTAAAGGTTATCACTTGCTAAATTCTTCTTTTCAAAGCACCTAAAACATCAATCAAAGCTTCATTCTGATTGAAAGAATTGATTCTTTTTTACATCACTCATATTGTGCAGCAAGGTTGATTTAAGTATCTACCAATGATTTTTTTTTCCTTCCTAGAAACCCACAGATATGTGCTTTATCAATGCTACTGCTGTTGAAGAAAAGAGCAATAACTTAATTACTTGGCTTTTAGTGGTCACCTTCTGATTGCTCTCTGCAAGGTCACACTGTTTTTCCTTCTAACAACTTCCACAGTCGGCAATGATCACAGTTACTTATGTGCTCAATTTTTACTTGCATGTTCTCTTAATGTTTACTTATTATGAGAGGGAGACTGTGAAGCATAAGTGGGAGAGGGGCAGAGAGAGAGAATCCCAAGTAGGCTCCACGCTGTCAGCACAGAGACTGATGTGGGGCCCAATCTCACGAAGCGCGAGATCATGACACGAGCCGAAATCGAGAGTCAGATTTTTAACCAATGGAGCCACCCAGGTGCCCCTACTTGTATGTTTAGAATCTGCCTTCTTAAGCTAAAATGTTCATTCTTCGGGTGACAGGAATTGTGCTTGCCTTGTTCAGCAGTGCTTAGCACATTGCCTGGTCCTCAGTCAATACTGTTTGCTGAAGGGAAGATATTAATACGTATACCAGCTAAGAGTAAGAAGTGAAGAGTTCCACAACTTTGTGCATTTCTGTGAATGTATGAATATGTGTAGACCTGAAGATCGACATCTAGATATTTCAGATGTTTCTTTCTCACCCTGGAGGGAAACGAGTTACATTTTTATTACTAATGTCTATACTTAAAGATGATGTTATAGACCTATGACTCATTATTGATAGTGTGAACTTGCACAACTTTAATGTCTAATGAATGAAGTAGATCTTTATTTAATGCTCTAGGTCAAAGAATACAACTTTAGAGTTAGGCCTCCATTCAAATGGAGGTGTGCCAATTCTAGCCTACATTGACTTGGGTGAGTTAATTCATCTGAGTCTCTGGACTCTGTAAGTATAGATATTAGATATAAGCTTTTCTACCAGTTCCTGATACAGTATGAAAATCTTCAACCTGTCACAAACATCTTCATTTATTGCAAGAATTAAGCTTTAATAATGTTACAAAATTAACAATAATCAGCGTTGAAGATGGTAGATGTCTGACAAATGTATTTATTTGTATTATCATCGATCCACGGAAACCGCAAAGATATAAACAAAGTGTGATCATGCCAACCTGGTCATGCTGTGATCATACGGCTTCAGCGTGAGCAGCACCGAGATTTTTAAATTAGTCTTTATCTGCCCTATGGGCAAGGATCCCTGTGGACAGATAGGACCCTGGTAGTGTTATCATCTTTTGCCAACCTTTGTGCAGGCCAACAGAGTGGATTTCAAAGTAACACCGCCATGATGATAAATGACTGGCTTAGTTACAGAATTCTATTATCAGCCTTCCTGGTTTCTATGTTGCCAAATACAGCATAAAAAGTGAGAGGGGTAGTGAGTTCCCCATCAGAGAACATGTTCAAACAGAAGCTACATAAAAAAATGAAAGAGGACAAGGTAGACAAGAGCCAGCCTTTACTGCTTTGCTTTTTAAACTCCGAGCACATTAGGGGCGATGTTTGAAGGGCCACACCTGCTCTGCCATTGTTTCGGATACGTGTTTTACTTTCTATGTTGGAAGCAGCAACAATACTACTATTGGATCCCTAGGTGCCGAGCGGGTTAGGGAAATCCTAATTAGAAGCATAGAGGGCTCCCGCAAGGCTAAGGATTCTGTTATCTCTGACTACTCTTGTTACTTTGAAATTTCCAACTAAGTTTATCATGCAGTACCTTGCCAGTCTCTGGAGAATCTTTTGAAGTACTTTTGATCTTGCAAGGACTTGTTGATCCTTTCCTAAGGCGCGTGCTGACAGACTGCCCTGTTACTCTTCAGTGCTTTCTCACTAACCCCTCAGTGAGGTGCTTTGATTTTCTCCTGCTAGCTAATGTCAAGAGCCAGGTTGTCCAGGCTGCTAGGGAGCCCTACATTCTGGTGATAACATTCAATTTCCTGTTTTCTGTCAGCCCTACCAGCCCACTTACCTTTTATACATGGATTCCTAGACAATGAAATGAACATCTATTATGGGTCAGAGTTCTTCACCACAGACTCTTGAGACTGTTAGGGTAGTAGGGGAATGAGAAATACTCCCAGTGCATGCGACAGATGCTGCAGGAGGTAGAGAAACAAAAGCAGTAAGAGTGAGGCAGAAAGGAAGTAATTCCTTTATGCATGGGCAAGAGACAGTTTCACCAAAGCTTCATCCAGGAAGTGAAAACCTAGGAGGAATTCTTTGTGCGAGGGTGAGAGCCAAGAGTTCAGCTATCACTGAGGCCCAAGCCCCACAAGCTGCCCGCACAGCCAGCAGATCAAGAACTTGGGCACCACAAGCTGAGTGCTGCAATCAGCTAATAAAACTGGTTAGAGAACGCCAATTGTTCAAATTCGGGGAATTTTGCAAGCTAGTTGATAAACACAAGCCATTGTTAAATATCACATAATACATACTTACAAGCAAATAAATTATGTTACAAACATTCTAACCCTCTAACTTCCCAATTATTTTAATCCATCTCTTACATACGCTTTTGAGGCTGTTTATATGTATTGTATCTGAGTGGTAGAAATAATAATCGTGTGCTACTGTGCGTCTCTGACTCCTTGTACAGTGACATCATCTTAGTATCTTCAACTTGGCCATGGTGGTGGGAGCATGTACAGCAGGAAAAATCAGCAGACATTATAAATCAAGTTCTTATTTATTATTTTGTTGATCTCTGGGGCTTAAGAAAGTGATGGGGAATGTGTGCATGCAGATTGCACTCAAAATATGTTGTAGTTATAGCTGTTTCACTGCAAACAGAACCAAAAACTTGAGGAGGTGTATTTCCAGTATTACTAAACTGTTGGCTGATGAAGCAAAGTTGCATGTCATTGACTAGCGAGTGAAGCTCCAACGTGTGTCATCACTGTTCACGTTCATCTTCATCACTAATGTAAACAAAAATACCATTAACATGCATGTCAGATCTATAGCTCTTTATCAACTGCAATCATAGTTTGGCTCCAGATCTAAGAGAGCAGCAAAAATCAACAAAAGCAGTCTATTTGAATAAATGGTATCTTGAATTTGTAAGAGTATCACATTTTTTAATGTGTAAACTGTATGCTGTGCATGTGTATGATGTATTCTTTACCTCACTGAAGTAGACTGGACTTATGTTTATATGCATACATGCGCACACAGTTGTATGTACATGTATGTGTGCATATTACACACACACACTTTTATTTCCTCATGGAGAGCAGGTTGTTAAATACCTATAGACGCCCTACTGTTCACACATGTCCTTATGCTCAATATACCAGGTAGAAAGCTCAGCTAAAGGGAAGGGAGCCATTTAATAATTTAAGGCAGGAAGTTACATGACATTATCTATATCTTAGAAAAATTTCTTTAACTGAAGCAAGCAATAAAGACAAGAAAAAAAATTAGGAGATGACTCATTTATTCAGGTAAATAAAAACTGAGGGCCTTAGGTTAAATTAGAAAAAAGGAAGAGATGGATGTGAGAGATACCTACCAGTTTGAGTTGTAAGAATGTGGTGCTGATTAGCTGTGAAAGACGGAAAACAACAAGACCAACTCGGATGGATGGCTCAGAAGAAGGGCCAGAAAGCAAAGGAAGTAGATTAAGTAATCGTTTAAAAACTACACACACACACACACACACACACACACACACACACACACACACAATTTGTGGGAAAGGATTTAAGAGCTTAGTGTAGGACCAAGTTTGAAATACTTAAGATATTTAAACTGAGTTACCTGGCTCATAGCTAAAGATGGGAGTCTAAATGACAGAAAAGAGATCTGGTTTGGGCTAAAATTTTGGAAACTTAGAAAACAGATGGTGGAAGAAAACACGAGTTATGGAGGGAGGCATGAAAGAGAATATGAGAATATATACCGGGGTTCCTGGCTGGCTGAGTCAGTACAGCATGCAACTGTTGAGTTCAAGCCCCACATTGGGTGTAGAGCTTATTTTAAAAAGGAAGGAAGGAAGGAAGGAAGGAAGGAAGGAAGGAAGGAAGGAAGAAAAAAGGAGGGAGGGAGGGAGGGAGGGAAGGAAGGAAGGAAATAAGGAGGGAAAAGGGAGGGAAGGAAAGAAAGAAAGAGAGAGAAAGACAGGAAAGGAAAGGAAAGGAAAGGAAAGGAAAGGAAGAAAGAAAGAAAGAGAAAGAAAGAACGAAAGAGAAAGAAAAGAAAAGAAAAGAAAAGAAAAGAAAAGAAAGAAAGAAAGAAAGGGAGAGATAGAAAATATATATTACAAAAAGTGAAGGAAGACAAGATTCAAACTTTGGGACCATCCATAATTAAGGGTGAGATGAGAAAGGGACTGGATAATGGAGATGAAAAAGAAAGAAGATTAGACGAGAATCAGGAGAGAGTGGTGCCTCAGAAATGAAAGTTTGAAAAAAGTGTAACCACAGGTATAAATGCGGTGGAGAGTCAAAAAATTCAAAAACCAGTTCCACTGAGCACAGTAGGCTGAACTTAGATTACCTGCTAGGCCAACTCTAGTAGGATTCTGTTTTGGTTATCCATCACTGCATAGCAAACTAGTTTCAAAATTAGCAGCTCAAAACAACCACAGTTCATTATTTCTCATAATTCTTATGTTAGTCCAAGCAGCTCCAGGATTAACATGATGCTCCATTTACATACAACAGAAGCAAAGTGTGTGTATCTAAGATCCACAAATGAGCTCCTATCCAAGTACAGGTCTTAGGAGTCACAGAAGTGAATATCTATACTGAATGGCGAAATCTGGATTAGGATATAGTAAAGGGGCCAAGGAAGAATGAACACACCAGACATCCTCATCTATATAAAGCTGCAGAAAAATGAACAGAACTCACTAACTTTCCCACCCAAGATTCTGACTACAAACGTCCTAACAGCCTCATTTCATTTCTTTGCTTCAGCACCCAGGCATCTTTTGATCACTTGTGGCCATGAGGTATCAAATAACATGAAAAGGGGAGGGGGGACTTTTTGTTTGAACAACAGGCTCTTTGTCCACATTGAATGTGCCACAGCAATACCTTAATATGCGGAGAAATACTGTAAACAGGACCTTTTGCAAGACAAGTTTTCAGGACATGTGTTGGCCTCGTTATAGATCCCCATGCCACATAGCATAGCCTGGTGCATGAATCTTCTTGCTGACCATGCATACACAGATGACCAAACTTTGGGGGGTTTCTTTCACGCATTTCTAAAGTAAACTCAGAAGGTCTGGAGAAATAACTTGAATCACTGTTTCATTTTCCACTTTTGGCTTTCAAATGTAACACATGGGCTGATTTTATTACTTAGAATCATTTCTTATTTTATATAAAAATTTTAAATGTTTTTGTTTATATTTGAGAGAGAGAGAAAGGGAGGTCAAGCGGGGGAGGGGCAGAGAGAGAGGGAGACAGAATCTGAAGCATGGTCCAGGCTCCAAACTGTCAATACAGAGCCCAACGCAGGGCTCAGGCCCACGAGCCATGAGATCATGACCTGTGCCAGAGTCTGATGCTTAACTGACTGAGCCACCCAGGCGCCCCTACTTAGAATCATTTCTTAGGACTAATTTCCTTAATAATAAAGCAAGTCCATAATACAAATGATTTGTACATGTAAGTACTACATGATGTATGAATGCAAACAGAAAGAAAGTCATGATAAAATTTCTGACTGATAATTATAGTGGTTTAATGGTAGAGTCTATTTGTTGAAGTCCCTAATTATCGTGGTTGGATATAGTCTAGATGGCTGTGAAACCTTGAGCTACTCATTTTAGGATTACTTTAGGACTAACAAATTCTTACACACAAAAAATCACTTTCTATATATTATTCAGACAAGTCAATATTCATGTGTAAATTCATAACCCTGAATTGTAGTGAAAAGAGAACTTCACTGGCTTTGGCCTAACCCAGTCCGGCTAGATGTGAAACTTTGAGCTAGTCATTTAACTGCTTTGGAACACATCTTTACAATTTTGCATTGTTAAAAAGAAAAGGGAATAGAATGGATGATATCCATCTCAGCTCTAAAATTCTATCATTCCTTGGTTCTGAAAATGAATTAGAAGTAACCAAACAAAAAAAAATGACGTAATTTTTTCAGAACAACTGAATCTTTTTAAGGTATATGCCGTTAATTCATATAGCCCTCGGAGGATCAAAATGCCAACATTAGAAGATTAGAATCTCATCTCCAACTAAGCCGCAATGAATCTTCCCTCGTTACCCCAAGACACCTCACTTTTTGACATAGGAATATTTAACGGCAAAAATCACTATCCACCCTTTTGCATGAAGAAGATGAAAAGTCATGACTTTTCAGAGGAATTATTTCCACCACAGTCACATTTTAGCTACTTGTAAAGTCAGAACGTTCTAGATTTAAAAGTGCAAAGGTACTTACTATATTTAGCTTGATTTTCACTTGTTACAAAGACTTTAATTCTACTCTCATTGATGCTGATGACTTTTGCCATTTTTTGACTATGACCCATATAATTTTTTTAATGAAGTTGTGTGGAACAAAAAAAGTGAGTTTGGATACTGACAAAAGAAAGCAAGGAACTGGCCACGGAAAGGAGGCCTTCTGTTGGAGAGCCTCCATATCTGAACCAATCTGTTTAGGGTGGAATGGAGACGAATGGCATTAACGGGCTTTGGAATCGCAAAGAACTGAGTTGAATCCCAGCTATATTACTAATTAATTCCGTGTTCTGGGGAGGATTACTTCTAACTCTGAACCTGTTCCTTCTTGGAACAACATTAGTAGCAGTATCATAGGTTGTTATTAGTGGGAAAATACATCAAAGTAGCCTAGCTGTGAACTTCACATATACTTTGTGCTCGAATATTTGGTGTTGCTGTTATTCTAAGTACTATTACTACCATCATTATTATCATCATGAAAGCTAGGATTCAATCAATCTTTATAAAAGAGTCAAATGCAAATGACATATCATGAATGCTGATAACGTGATATTTATATACATATAACCATTATTATAAAAATCATCACTTCTATTTTTTAATATTTTATTTTCATGTGATACAAACATCTAACATGAGACCTACTCTTCTAACAAAACTGACTACTTCAGATACATCAGGTAAGTGGAATTAGGCCGTATTTGTCTTACTGTGACTGGCTTATCTCAGCATAAAATCCTCAAGTTTCGTCCCTGTTGTTGCATACTGCAAAATCTCCATCTCTTTAAGGTGGTATAGTATTCCACTGTGTGTATATCCCACATTATCTTTATCCCTGTTGGTGGACACTGAGATCGTTTCCATACCTTGGTTACTGTGAATAGTGCTGCAACAAACCTAGGAATACTGATAACCCTTTGAGATGCTGACTTGACTTTTTTTGGATCAACATCCAAAAGTGGGTTTGCTAGATCATGGAGTAAAAATACAGGCCACACACTGCCAAACTAATGCCTATAACTGACCCAGGATTTTTACTCGGAGCATATAAACAACATCTACGGACCCATACAAACAATTATTAAATAGAAAAGTGATGGAAAAGCATCAACAGGTATTGTACAGAGGAATAAATGCAAATGAATCCTAAGCCTATGTAAAGAAGCTCAGCACTATGACTATCAGAGAAAGGAACTTTAAATCTACAGTAAACGTCAATTTTATATTTAGCAATTTAATAGTAATTCAAGTTAAGTTAAAACCTATCAGTACTAGGTGTGTCGGACCAGGAACGGGATTGTGACTGATACTTAAGTCTGTTTGTTTTGGCAATTGCAATTAAGAGGAACACACACATTGACAGTTATTCTTGGAGCTGGTCAGGAAAGCTACCCTGTGGAATTCAAAGGAAATATTTCTTCTTCTTTTAATGTTTATTTATTTATTTGGTGGAGGGGAGGAGGAAGGAACAGAGAGAGAATCTCAAGCAGGCTCCATATTGTCAGCACAGAGCCTGACGCTGGGCTTGATCCCATGAGCCATGAGATCATGAGCTGAGCTGAAAACAAGCGTCAGGCACTTAACAAACTGAGCCACCCAGGCACTCCTCAAAAAGAATATTTCTTAATGTGAGCAATGAAAACATACATTTTCATTTTATTATCCATTAAACTGAAATGACTGATTTTAGTCAATTTTATCTCTATCATAGATCACAATGAAATATTCAAAAAGGAAACAAAACAAATAATAAAATTACAAATAAAAATCAGTACTATTCGCATGTTTGCCTGTGGATGTGAAATAGAACAAAGATATCAGAGTGAACTTCTATTTTCTAGGAATTAGTAAGATAAATAATTACAAATATTTGGAACATAAGCTACCCCAGTAAATCAAGGTTTTAATTTCATGGGCAATCAAAAAGGACTAGTGAATGAAATGTGTGTTAACAGCAGAGGATGGGAGAAATCACTAGCGCTATTTTCTTTAGTAAAGGAAATCCTCTTGGATGGAAAGATTAGACAAGTACTCATTATATATTTAAATTTTCTGGTCACTAATGCAATGTATGGTTCTCATAAAAATTGTAATATAGACAAGCACACAACTACTATAAAAAATCAACTATCCAGATATTATTGCTATTACTATCTTATTCTAGTTTATATTTCCATCTTTTATTTTTACAGTCTTTAACTGCATAATTGGTATATATACATGTATATATATATAATGTAAACATATACATATGTATACATGTATATACACGTGTGTGTGTGTATATATATTTTTCAAAATACTGCTTAGTATCATACCAATATATCAAAATTAACATGCTTGGTTATTTAATGGTGGATATATACAGCTGATATTTTACTATGAATAACATTCTGAGAAAAGTTCTTATAGATTAAATCATATGCCTCACTTTGTTTCTCTAGGAAGATTGTCTTAATTGGAATTGTTGGAACAAAGAGCTGATCCTACTTAAGACTGTTGATAATCTACAACAAGACTATGTGGAAGCTTCTTTGACTTAGGAGAACAATCTTGGGATGGAAAGGGTCTTCTAGTTTCTAGATTACTCCAGCTCATACTTAACTTTTTTTCCTCTGAATGTCATACCAATTGCTACTTGTATATTTATAAGCATACAAAATACTGTCTATCCTGACATTTAAATATATCATGGGGCGTCTGGGTGGCTCAGTCAGTTGAGCATCCAACTTTGGCTCAGGTCATGATCTCATGGTTTGTGGATTCCAGCCCCGCGTCAGGCTCTGTGTTGACAGCTCAGAGCCTGGAGCCGTTTCAGATTCTTTGTCTTCCTCTCTCACTGCCTCTCCCACACTCACGCTCTCTCTCTCTCTCTCTCTCTCAAAAGTAAATAAACATTTAAAAAATTTTTTTAAATATTTCATACTTATGACTCTTATTTCTACAATAGGGAAGTTGGGGTTGTAGATATCTTATCATCCAAAGTCTTGGATGATTATGCATCACCAACTACACACAGAGCTGTGCTGTGTAGTATGCATTGTGTACTCTCTACTGTGCACCATAACTCAGTAAACATGGAGAAAAGTTAGAGAATGAACACAACTCAGAAGGAGAGCAAACTGATAACAGGAAATATTTAAGTGAGGACTTTCAAATAACTAATAGTAAGAAAAAAGAGAATAATAATTTGGTGGGGTTTTTTGGCCAAGGAAATAGAGCAAAAGTGTCCTAAATGGTATTTTGCAGTTCTGTTTTTCTTTTTTAAAATTGTTTTTAATGTTCATTTATTTTTTGAGAGAGAGTGTGTGAGTAGGGGAGGGGCAGAGACAGAAGGATACACAGAATCCAAAGCAGGCTCCAGGTTCCAAGCTGTCAGCACAGAGCCTGACACAGGGCTCGAACTCACGAACCATGAGATCATGACCTGAGCTGACGTCAAACACTCAACCAACTGAGCCACCCAGGTGCCCTGCAGTTCTGTCTTTCTGCTAAACAAGAAATAATATGCCTCTTTTGGATAAGAGAGTGAACTTAACTGTACTGATGATATTTAAAGCCAGAAGACTCAATAAAATAACCAAGGGAGAACACAGAGAGTTAAGATAAAGTCTAGGATCTGGCCCTTGAAACTTCCAAATTTTATAGCAAAGATAAATAAGGAGAAGCAAGAAATTCATAGAAGCAACAAATGCCAAGGTAGAAAGGCACATAAAACCTAGTCGAAGAGATTATTTTGAGAAAAACTGATAGTCAACTATGTCAAATGCTGCTGAGAATCTGCATAACCTCAGTAAAAGTCAAATGGGATTTGGAAAAGTGGTAAGCACTGATAAGAACAGTTTTCTTGTGCTGGAGGCAGAAGCCAAATTGGAATGCACTGAAGCTTGGATGGGTAAGGAGGAAACAGAAGCAGGACATATTAATGCATTTTCCATAGAGTTTGGTTACAAAAAGGGAGAGGGCAAAACGGAACTCTGATGAAAGAGGAAGGGGATCAAGGGGACTTTTTGTTTTTCTAAGATGTGCATTGCTAATTTTCCTACAAGAATGATTTGCAGAGAGGAGAGAGCAGTAAGTCAGGAGGGATAGATGATAACAATAACCAAAGTCCTAGAGACACTGAAGAGGAGGGGTCCCGTAGTTCAAGTTGTGTTCGGACATGCTTCAACAGCACTCTTGGAGAAACAGGAGTATGACAGGTTTTTCAACTGAAGAAATGTGCTAATTCTTTCCTAACTTCTACAACCCTTGATGTAAGAGTCAGAAAAGCTTTCCGACTGCAGACAGTCAAGGCGAGCTCTACAAATTCCATTTGTGAGAATGTGATAGTGAAAGGCTCAGCAGAAGTGCAGTGATAAAGATCGGAGTAGAAACAGCACTGTTAATAACGTGCATACCTTTTTTTTTTTTTTTTTTTTTTTTTACCGTTCCTGGGGAAATCACAGAAGCATCTAGGATAAATGTGAAGCAATGCTAAACAGACTCTAGGACTACGGCCGGAGAGTAACCAAAACAAATGTCCATTATATCAAGATAACGTAAAGTACTGTGGACACAGAACAGATGTGAAACAAATTCACTTTGTTTCAGGAAGCATGGCAACTATACCTATTCAAATAAACAGGCCAAAATCTTTCTCAGAACACAATCCATGAAAATATATTTACTCACATTTTGTATAACTTAAACCAGGGCTTCGGCGGTTTCCAAAATCCTAACAAGTCCCCTCTTATTAATGCCACTGAGAGGTTTTTGTGCTGTTTGAAAATGAAATGAGATTACATGTGTGAGCGTATGTGAACCAGTGCCTGGTACATAGCAGGCATTTAATAATATGTTGATTAAATCCAAACTTTACCCCAAGGGAAGTAAGACAAGGAAATAAGGGACTATGACATTTGAGTCTTTATGAGAACTTTTGTGGTTAGGATTCTAGTAAAAAACATTTCATTTGATTTTATGTATCTATTAAGGAGACAAAATACTAAAGAAATAATTCACGACGTCCTAATACTGGGGAGAGGAGAGTGAATCAGCAAAATGGGACTTCCCATAGATGTGAATTGAATTTTTGAGCACCTTACCCTTACTGTGTGACGGTATTCCTGTTTAGCCTACATGGTAGGTAATATTCGTCGTGCCCCATTTACAGATTTGCCTTTCTAAAAACAGCTCTTTAGAGCTATTTCCACTTAGCTTATCAGAATAAACAGAAATAAAAAGCACTAAGCCCCATTAACTATCAATATCACTTTGAAAGTGTGTTCAACCAAATTTGTTTTAATGAAAGTAAATGAGAAGGCTTCCTTATAAATCTGAAAATATCACATCAATAAGCCTTGACTGTCACTAAAATTTTATGAGTGGTTTTAATGCATACTCAAACTGTCTATATATTTATATTAAATATGTATTGCCAACTGTTAAAATTACAGCTAGAATATATTTAAAGATTTTAGGATTTTAATGAAATACATCTCTTTTCAGCTTGTAGCTTATCTTTTGATCTACTTGCAGTAGACTGTATGCTTTGAGTTACTGCTTTTGTGCCCGAGAGAATTTTGTTCTCAACAATGTACTTTTATTGCTATGATACAGTTTATATGATGTCACTAACTGTGGGTTATATTAATCTTATACTACTAACACATTACTATAATTAATTGTTTCATTGTACTCTTCTGTTTTAGAGAAGGGACAGAAAAGTTTATGCATCATGGGCCATGGATTTACCTGCTGACTTGGATGCACAGTAGAAATTATGCTTACCAGGAGGGACAGTAGGGGCAAAAGATCGAAAGGGAAAGATCTTGGGAAACCAGTGCCGCCATTTGCTTGGACTCAAGAATCTTACCAGAGGCAGGTGACACTCTATCCACCACTCAGCCTCCACATTCGTGAAAGACATTACATGTAGCTGGATAAAATGATGCCTGAAAGGCCAAGTGACAAGCTTCAAATCCCCAAAGTTTCAAAACATCAAGAGAGTTCTATGAACAGGTGGTGCTCCGAGATGAGACACCACCATTTCTTTGACATCTCTTATTAAAAGAAAGAGAACCTCATTGAGGGATCACTGGGTAAGTCCCTTCCACAGTCACAAAGGCTATGAATCAATGAGGCACAAAGCACTTGAGTTTCCTGTCTTGCAGCTGCCAACCTGGCGTGAACGGAGCGATATCTTCTTTGAAGTTATCACCTCATCAGTATTCAGTTCAGCTGAAGCTTTCCTGGCATGCCCGAGCTCTTGCTTAAGCTCACACTGAGAGGGGAGGCACCTGATTATAAATGAGAGGGCTGAAGGATCCTCTTTAGATGTGACAGTTGGAAAAGAATGTTTGTGGAAGTGGTTATTTGAGAGGAGCCTCAAGGGCAAACTCCAACAAAATCAACTCTAACACTTAAAATCAGAGGCAAAGATTACTTAAACAAAGTGAAGTGACCATGGATGTGGGTGTCTTAAAAGAATTTAAGGCATTTTCCAGGACGTTTCAAGACGTTTGATTATTTTTCTGTAATTGTAAGGAACCACAGTGGGAGAGATCACCTATTTCATCCTCCATGTCCTCTTCAGTGAAGTGGTAAGATCTCTAAGTACATGACAGATTTTTAAAATCTCCTACCTGAAAGCTGTGACTTAGCATCTAGTGACTTAAATTATTAGCAGGGAAAAAAACCCTACATTTTATGGTATTTTAATACTCCAAAGACAATCAGGTCAAGAAGAAATCAAATATTCCCATGTTTCTCCAAATACAGTTTCACAGAGATATTAGGTGAAAATGCACTTGAACAAAAAGAAGATGATAATTAAGCCCATACCTAGAGCAGACCACTCTGTGAAGATCTAGGATATTGAGAAAAAAAAAACCCTAAGCCACAGAACTTAATGATTCGCTCTGGTGTCATTTTGGGTACAGAGTGTGATTTGCGTTTACTTGCCTAGTAAGAGCTTGTTGTAAGAGCCACATGGTGTTTAACCGGCAATGCACATTTTACTGTTAATTGTTAAACACTCTCAGCATCAGATTTAATGATCATCTCATGTTTAAGCCATCCAGGGGAAAAAAAAAAAAAAAAACTCTGTTCACACTGTGTCCATTTGGAATGTTCTGGGATGTTTGGATCACTTAAGAAGCTGTCTGTTTTTCCCCGATCTGCTTCTCCCACCCATCTTTGATCATGCCTTTCGGCACGCATGCTCCCCATACTTCAGCAACCTCCAGGCTCCTGCCATTATAAAAACGAGCTTGGTCTCCCTCTCATCGCAAATAGCACAGCTATCAGTTCTGCTCAGATAATCTCCACTTTGCTGGGTAACTCTACTTCACCTTCTATCATCCCACCCACACCTTGCCATGGGTTTTCACAGACTCCTACATGCAGGGCTAATCATTCCTTTTCCTTTACTAGAGCTTGGTGCCTTTATTACAACATTTATCACATCCTATTCTAATTATTATTGGCAAGGTCAACTGTCATGTTCTTTTCTCCTCTTGGGGCCACCTTTATTTCAAAAGTGGTGCTTGGGGTCATGTCATGATGGCGGGCAGTCAGTTTCACGGAATCAAAATCTAGAAAGATGTCCAACCCCACTTCCCCATATGAACAGTCTCCTTGAAGCCTTTATCACTGGGTTGGAAGTAAGGAGAAAGTCTGTGCCTGCCTCTCTGATGAGGCCAGGGAGAGGAAATATCATAGCATTCCAACACACCTCTGCTAAGACTTTCTGTCAGTTCTTCAAACTCAGTTCTTTCTTATGTGGACTGTGGATAGCCTTACAGAAGTGGGGGTTGGTTTACTTCTTCCACAAGTCTTAAACAAGGTGTAAGGCCCTTGGTTTTGAAGTGTGCACAAAGGGGGCGCCTGGGTGGCGCCTGGGTGGCGCAGTCGGTTAAGCGTCCGACTTCAGCCAGGTCACGATCTCGCGGTCCGTGAGTTCGAGCCCCGCGTCAGGCTCTGGGCTGATGGCTCGGAGCCTGGAGCCTGTTTCCGATTCTGTGTCTTCCTCTCTCTCTGCCCCTCCCCCGTTCATGCTCTGTCTCTGTCCCAAAAAATAAATAAAAAACGTTGAAAAAAAAAATTGAAGTGTGCACAAAGCTACTAAAGACTACTTGGGGGGCCTGGGTGGCTCAGTCGGTTGAGCGTCTGACTTCAGCTCCGGTCATGATCTCATGGTCTGTGAGTTCAAGCCCCGCCTCGGGCTCTGTGCTGACAGGTCAGAGCCTGGAGCCTGCTTCGGATTCTGTGTCTCCCTCTCTCTCTCTCTGCCCTGCCCCACTCGTGCTCTGTCTCCTGCTCAGAAATAAACATTAAGAAATTAAAAAAAAAAAAACTTTCTAAAAAAAAAAAGCTACGAAAGACTTCAGTTTCTGATATTTTGGGGTTTCAACTAAAACTAAGAAAGTTAATTACAGAACCAAGTTACTGCAAAGCAAGAGTTTAGAGAAAACACCCTAAGTTTCCTATATACTCTAAGTGGTATTTGAGGGCATATAAAAATTGCTGTGTCTCCTGAGTGGGCAGAAAGTTAGAGCTTGTGGGCTGACATAGTGTGTCCCTGCCTGAAGATGCACATTAGAAGGTGGCAGTCTGGACAGTCCTTTGAATGTCTCAAGAAATGCTCACACCTCCAGGGATCATCCATACTGGTGTGAACTGAGTCAGTGCAAACACACATTTAAGGGGCAATTACAAGCCAAGACCACCGTGTAGAGTGGCACTGTGTGAATCAGGAAAAAGTCCTCTGGGCTCCACGTAGAGCACAGACTGGAAGCAGAGATCAGGTTATATGGCAGCCCCAGTCTGTTCCCTCGGCTGAGCAGCAGCATTGTGTGAACATATGATTTCCTCCTTCCAAATTTCTGTGTTTAAAATGAGCATCCATCAACATCCTGAGACAACTGTAATACATTTGATTCCAAGAACACTTTTAATAATTTAGGGTAATACATTCAAAACAACAAACAACCAAACATAACTTCATTTAAAATATCCCTTAATACACTCATCAGCAAGGAGGAAAATATTGAGAATTCATCCTCATCTCCATGCCATCCATGGAGATGAAGACGAATCACAGTGTCATAAAGATCTTTGAATTTAAGATTTTCAGGCTAGTGCCACAAAATAGACAGACATCCCTCCTGAAGCCACATGTGGCTGGCTTACATAGGGTAAGCTGTCATAAAAAGTCTTTCTATTAGCAATCTGTGGCATGTGTTTCTAAAATAAGGTCTTGTGAAGTTGATACTTCTTGGCAGGAAGGCGTTATTAAGTGTGTACTTAGAAAACTGGTAACTCTGCCCATTTATATCCTGGGGCAAAAGGGCTAGCATGATTTCATACCCGAGGGATGCTGTCTCCTTTGCTGGTTGTAAATACATTAATCCCAAGATCCTTGTTACCATAAGACCTATAGATCATTTTAACAAAATGCAGGCACATTTCAGTCAGTGGGTCATATTTATATCAAATCCCAAACAGGCTTTGCCTTAATGGTCTCAGGTTTTGGGGGCATCTTGGTGGCTCAGCGGGTTAAGCACCCGACCTTGGCTCAGGTCATGATCTTGCAGTCCGTGAGTTCAAGCCTCGCGTCAGGCTCTGTGCTGACAGCTTGGAGCCTGGAGCCTAGAGCCTGTTTCAGATTCTGTGTCTCCCTCTCCCACCCACACTGTCTCTCTCTCTCTCTCTCAAAAATAAATAAACATTAAAAACATCTTTAAATGTATAATCGTCTCGGGTTTTTTATAATTGTGATTTTGGTGATTAGGAGAAATTGAGTATTTAATGAGGAAACTGGGTATTTTAAGTGATCCTCATCTTCTCTGTACATTTTTTTAAATAATGCATCACAGAATTTCAAACAAAAGTACATACATATTTCAGTAAGCGCCCTTACTTATAATATGATTCCCTTTTAACTCTGATATTTGCCCTAAGCTATAGCAGATATTTGCTTATCTCCATCAAATGGCTTTGGATCAAACGGTTTAGGATGGGGAGGGGATGGGAGAAAATGATCCACTAATTCTTAACGGTTTGTATTCATGGATTCATATTCTCTCTCTCTCTCTCTCTCTCTCTCTCTCTCTCTCTCTCTCTCGCTTTCTGTCAAGAATTCCTTAAAACACACCCACCCTCCAACTTCCGTGTTTTTTTAGCCACTGTGTATATATACGTATATATTTATTCAATAACTGTATTACATTAAATTATACATAAGGAAATATGTGAAATATAAACCATCCATCCATTATCATTTTTATGCCATCCTACTTTATTTAGAGTACTCTTATTTTTACCATTTTTGTTTGTCTCCAATCAACCATCTGGGGGCGCTGTGTATTCCTCCTGATGATGTGTTTTTCCTCCCAGTGGTAAGTTCCACTAGTGATCTTTCTTTCAGCATTTGTTTGCCTGAAAATATCGGGTGGTTTTTTTTTTTTTTCATTTTAATTTTCTAAAGGCTCTCTTGCTGTGTATGGAATTTTGCTTGGCAGTTCTTTTATTTCAGCACTTTGAAAATATCACTCAGCTGTCTCCTGTTTTCCATTGTTGCTGTAGAGAAATTAGGTTTTAATTTAACTGTCATATTTTAGAACATAATCCTTAAAGTTTTCTGAACCTCCTGATTGCTTTTAAATTTCCTCTTTGTCTTTAGTTTTCAGCAGTTGCTGATGTGATTAGGTGTGGATTTTCTATTGTATTTACCTTGCATGTTGTTCATAGTCCTTTTGAAAAATGGTTTTATATCTTTCATCGGTTTTACAAAACCCATATTCATCATCCCTTCAAATTGTTTCTTCCATTTTTCTTCTGTACTTTAGGATTCCAACTACAATTACATTAAACATTCTTACCCTCTTCCCGCTTTGTCTCAGGGCATCATTCAAGATACCTTAGCTCTTACCCTAAATTCTTTTTCAGCTGCCTTTTCTTTTTTTAATGTTTATTTTTGAGGGGGAAGAGGGGCAGAGAGAGAGGCAGAGACACACAGAATCCGAAGCAGCCCCTAGGCACTGAGCTGTCGGCACAGAGCCTGACACAGGGCTTGAACTCACCAGCCATGAGATCATGACCTGAGTCAAAGTCAGACACTTAACTGACTGAACCACCCAGGCGCCCCTCGGCTGCTTTTAATTTATTCCTAAACCACGCACTGAGTTCCTCATTACAGTTATTTTATTTTTCATTTTTACAATTTCTACATATTTTTTATAGTTTGCAATTTTCTCCTGAAAATTTGAATTCTGGCTATTATCACCTTACATACAGTATAATGATTTCAAAATTTATTTCTGATATTTGGAGCCTCTGGAGGTCTGTTTTTACATGTCTTAAACCATTTGAGCTGCTATAACAAAATACCACAGACTGCATGGCTTATAAAGAAATGCAGTTCTCACAGTTCTGGAGGTTGGAGGTCCAAGATCAGAATGTCAACATGGTTGAGAAAGGACCCTCTCCCTGGTTGCAGTTCTTCTCATTGTACCTTCACATGGATAAAGGGGCTAGGGAGCTCTGCAGGGTCTCCTTAATGAAGACACTAATCCCACTAATGAAGGTTCCACTCCCATCAATGAATCACCTCCCAAAGGCTCCCACCTACTATTATCATCACCTCTGGACATTTGGATTTCAGCATAACAATTTAGGGAAGATATAAACATCCATACCCTGGCACTATGTTTTGTTATTGCTGCTGGTTTTCAGTCATGCTGTTTTGTCTCCTCATTTGTCTGGTTATGTTTAGAAAATTTGATTATCTGTTTAAAAAGATGTTTCAAGAAATCATTTGAGGACAAATATGCAATCATGTTCCAAAAGTGTCATATTGTTCCACAGTCTTTTGGTTTTCCTTCTACTAGTTGCATGGAACACTAGAAAGCTGGGAATGTCTCAATCCATCTGAGGGAATGAGATTAGTTGGACCTGGGCTCAGTTGCCTGGAGAGACCTTTTTACAAAGAGCGCACTCTCACCCCAGAGGGGCGCTCCTTTCAGTCCCAACCTAATAAAGGAGAGGTCTTCGAATTCCTCTTCTTTTGGAGGTTCCTGGACCTCAATCCCCATCACCTGGTCTTGGACATACAGTCAATGTCTTAATCCACCTCTGAGTATTTTGTCTCTCCTGTTCTGAGTGGCACATAATTAGAGGGGAAAGTCAACCCCAAATTCCAGGCTTGACTTACTGGGGCTCTATCCTTTTCCCAATTCTGGTATGATACATTCTCTTTTTTTCCCCACCCTCCAGTATTTTTAGGATGCATGAGTTTTCCCCCAGGTTTTCTAGTTATTCTCATGAGAGTTTGGTCCAAATTATTTGATCTACTCTACTAGAAGTAGAAATGCCTTCAATAATATTTTTAATCACTCTTATATTATTCAAATATCGTTTGTGATCCCTCACTTTGAACATCTGATCTTTGATTCATTTTAAATTTGTGTTATAAAACATGTCCCCAATGGGGCGCCTGGGTGGCCTAGTCAGTTAAGTGTCTGACTTCGCTCAGGTCACTATCTCACAGTTTGTGGGTTCGAGCCCCACGTCAGGCTTTGTGTTGACAGCTCAGAGCCTGCAGCCTGCTTCGGTTTCTGTTTCCGGCTCTCTTTGCCCCTCCCCCCACTTGTGCTCTGTTTCTCTGTCTCTAAAACAAATAAACATTAAAAAAAAAAAACAAAAAAAACAACAAAAAAACATGTCCCCAAAGCTAATGCAAGGCATTATTATATACAATAACAAATGAACTTGCTTTCTTCATTTGTAAAACTGTGATCAACAGATAGTGAATGCATGTTTATGGAAATGGGTTGCATTTCTAACTGATCATCCAGATAATCTGTTAATTGGAAATATTCATCAGAGGCAACCTGACAGGAATGTCCATTCACTTGGATCAAGTTTTTCCACCCACAATATGAATGACTTTGGACAAGTTTTTTATTTACACGTGTTTCATTTTCCTCATACATATTTTGTGATAATAATACTTCTTTTCATGGGTTATTAGGTTTACCTAAAATTTTTTTACAGTGTCTGCCATAAAATAATCAAGTGTCTTCTTTTTCTAGCACTGGTAGGTTGCTCTTTTTTTCTTTTCATGACTCTCTAAATGACCCACTGTAGGAGAAAATTTATATTTTGGAAATTACTTCAAACTAATTCTCTGTCATTATTTTCAGATCTTGAAAAGTGAAAATTAATGATAAACTCATTTATTCATGAGCTGGATTTTGTCTTCACAGGGCCTATCAATATCAACAGTGCTCTCAAGTGTTGCCACACCCTTGTGATGAGCAGTGGGTAAGGTATGTAAGTGACAAATCACTGAATTCTACCTTGCAATACTACACTGGATGTTAAGTAAAATTTAAATTTAAAAAAAAATGTATGCAAAATATTAAAAAAAAAGACATATGAAAAGTCAATAATTAATTATTTAATTAAAAAAACAAAGGGTTCCCACAGTTTCCCATTGTTCTCTCTCTAATCAACCATATATAACTTATGCAGGCCATTTTTCTCTGCAAGTTCTCTTACTATTGTACTGAGACATATATATGTATATAATAGAATAAAGTAGATAGTAAAGTTTTAGAATTCATCACTTTTTATTAAAACCAAAGTGGGTAAACATGCTACATACAGGTCACAGAAGTGTGCAGGTGACACATATCTCTGTAAATTTTAGAAATGAATTCAGGACTTGGTGGCGAGATGTCAAATTAAGACTGCTCTGTGGAATTCAGATGGTAGTAATTCTTAATAAAATAATATTTACCTAAAGTTTTGGAATACCTGTAAGAATCAACTTTATGTTATTTTGTATTTTTGTCTTTTAAACAATCCTATAAGCCACATGGAAATATATTTCTCGTTACATAAGTTCTTGACCTCTCTCATTAATTTAAATAGCAACATGAATGACAAAAAAACCCACAACAAACCACTTTCTATTCTAATTACACAAAAATAAATTTACTCATATTGAGTATTAACTGTATACAAGGCACTGAGAGCACGTTTATATGTAATCTATCACTTGATGGCCAACACAAATATGTTTATATGTGACTTGTGAATTGCAAATTGGTAGGATAACAAATAAATACAGGTAACTTCCAGACATAGCTGTGTTCTAAAATCCTGATTTTCCTGGTTCTTTTCTAGTTTTATTTTTGTTCAAGTCAGTTACATGCCACCTAGTGATATTATAAAGAACTGCAACTTATTATTTATTATTATGCATTTTCCTACAGTGGATACTGTTCTTCTAACAACTTTGTTTTTCTTTCTTCTTTTCCTCTTTACCCCACCCCCTCCAGTTACATGCTGACAGGCAGTTAATTATATGGTAGCAACGTAATACCTAACCATTGATGTATGCTTGCCCTAGGCTACTCTAACATAAGTTTGTGCTACTAATTAATAGATAAAAATCTCAGCTTTGATAGCCACAAAGAGAAAAGGAAGTGAGAAGGAAAAAAAAAGAGAAAATTTTAAGTAAATACATCGACCGTCAATTAGTTAGACAAAACACAAAAGAAAGTAACTTTTAATGCATTTTGATCTTACTGTATGGATAATACATAATTGTATATCTTGTGTTACTCTTCCCATCCTTTCAAGAAATCCTATTTAAACATTGTTAAGTTTAAAATTTCTCTCAAAGGAATAAAGAAACCTTAATGTCTTTACTTATTATAATTTAAGCCACAGTGTTTCAGAAGTTAGCTGCCTTATCTACATCTTTTATTTTCCAATATCAGAAAAAAGAACATATCTGATTATAGATTGAAAGAAAAAAATGCTATAATTGAAATACCTGTGTAATAAGGTTATGGACTTGCTATGTACATTTTCTCATATGTTCCATATTGACTCTACTAAAAAGTAAGTTGATTCTACCCTGAGCCAGTTCACTTACATCATGCAAAACAAATAAGGACAAGAAATACTATTGTGTTCTCAATGACTGAATAAGACAGACTATAGTAGTAACCTCAGGGTGTAGAATACTGAAGTGCTTTCTAAAATGGATGGCCTTCATGGCTTGTTATAAATAAACGTAGCATGAGAAGCTACTTGTGATAAGTTATTTGGGGAAGTGCCTTTGTCACCCAAAATCTCTCTCCATGTTAGCAAGACATAGACATTTTTTTTTTCATTCTAAAATTAAGTTTTGGGCTACACAGTTAGAAGGGAGTTTTACATGTAATTGAGCCCACAAATAGCAGCTAAGGGATGTACAAAAAGGATGAGCGCCTCCCCATCTGTATCAGAGCCTTTCCTCAAGGCTCATTTCATAGCTGTCCTAGAGTCTGAGATGACGTGGAAAGAAGCACACATCAAGCATGGGAAAGAGCACAAAGGGGGACGCCAGAAAAATACTTTGCCTCCTTGACAACGTTTCCTCAAGTGACCTTCATCCCTCTTGCATAGTTCCGAGCTGAAGATTATGCCAAAGCTTCTGTCCTTTACTTTCTGGCTTGCCCTAGATGAAGGGAGGGCTACAGGCAAAAGCCAGCCTCTGTCTGCATGCAGAGTGACAAGAAGAGCTGGGGGTTGCTAACTTCCTGTGACAGCTTTCCTGGTGGGGCAGATGTGAGGAGAATGGCAACAGCATGGGACCGCATGCCATCTTCCATATGCCTGCTCTCAGCCCCAGGTCCTGGCTTGAAGCTAATATGGCTGAATCACGTACGGCACGGTCCTCAAAACAACACATATGCAGTGACCTTTACGGGTAGTATTGTATGTATAGGAGACCAGGAAGAGAGAGGCCAATTTAAGTTTGCTAGTAATGGAAAAGAAGTATGAACACCACGTCTATTTCACCGTTTCTGTAATTCCACATAAAACCAGTTTCCCTACGATTTTCTTTTTTACAAATGGCTTTATTTCTCTCTACTAGGAAAAGCAACAGTTCAGGCCAGCAAAATAGGTATTTTATATATGCGTATGACTCTAAAGGATGTTCAGCCTCTAAGAGATAAAGCATTATGTGCATTAACAGACATTTATGCCAATTTAATTAATAGGTAAATAAACTCAATATTTTTCAAGAATAAATTACATTACAAGGAAAGGAAATTACTTTATATAAAATCTGGGGTGTTTCCTAAGTCAACCTCTTATCTCTCTTGCACACACATAAACACCATGCACACAAACTTGCTTTCTCATCTTCAATTTTCTTCTAAATAAGCAGACTTCACAGGCCTGCCCTTGATGCCAAAATGAACCCCTTTCATTTGCTGATTGAGATCTGGCTCAACAGCCAATGTTTCCTGCTGGGTCCTTACAGAGGGTGCATTCATATTTTATCCCTAATTTATTCATCATCAAACATCAAACCTTTGGAAGATAAAACAAAGACCTAGCGAACAATGCCCTGAGAATTTACTGGTTTGTTTTCATCTTCATCCTCAGATCAAAGAATTCTTCACTAGCTCTACCCGCTCTATCAATGCAACATCCAGGTAATTGGGGGCAAAGGGGGGGAAATGACAGTCTGGGCCAAATCAACCTTTGGCATCCACTGGTGCTCACAAAATAATCTCCAACATCAAAAGTATCTAATGAGGACTCCAGAATCCATGGCATTGTATTACTTGACCCAATCTTATAATTAAGTATCAAAAATCTCCACACTATTCATGGGCATTTACAAATACACACTAAAATCTCTACATATGCAAAACAAAAGACCTAGGTCATACTTTCCTTCTAAGAGGAAAGCTTTAATGACAGCTCTGGCCAAGCATCAGATTTTCAATATCCAAGACACCAGGTTCTGTGTTAGTTCTGGTGCTTCAAGATGGCATAATAATGGATAGGTCACATACTCTTATTTTTAAAATGGGATATTACCTTCCCCAAGGGTATATGAGAAGATGGATGAAATCAGAATGTGAAAGTTGCTTGCAGATGTACATCAATACATACAGTGATGGTATTGCTTGCACAAACTAAGTGATGCACCAAAGACAACAAAAGCCTCCATTATGATTGGGCTCAAGGAGAAGTGGTTGCAAACCCGTTATGATGTGACATGCTATGTCTGTACCATAGTAGCTCTCAAATATGTAGATTTTCTTGCCCTACTTAAAATTCCAAAATTAAAAATTTATTCTTTGGCTTAAGATATATTATGTCAAAGGTGTCCTAATAACATGAAGAAAACATAATCCAGTGATAGTCTCTTGTGACTGTCACTAAGAATCAGGAGACAGAAGTCACAGAAATGCAATGGTATACCGAGTGAGAAAAGAGGTAAGTTCGCAACCACCATGGACAGAAGCCGGAATAATCTTTAGAACCCTGGCTGGTTTGTGGTTTTCTGTGGGGTTTCACCAGCATTGATGCCATTTTAGGTCAGTGTTGTTGCTCCAGTGTAATCAGTGCAACCCTTAAAAGTCCTTTCTGTCATATTTTTGTCTTATTTTATAATTTGCAGCCTGAAAGCAAAAGTTTTATTGAAAAAAACGTTTTATTGAAAAGTCTGCTCAACAACGGACAGTCAATGGATTAGATGGATTTCCCTTCTCACTCCCACACAAAGGCAATAAATGTCCCTGAGTGTTGGGACACCCTCTTTAAAAACTAACTCAAAATGACTTTTGACTATCTCTGTCACCTTCTACTGGTCTTCATACCTTCTTAAAGAACTTTAGCCTCTTAATGTGGCTCCGAGGAGAAAAAGATCATCTCTTTTTGGCCACTTCCTGCTTAATGATTAAGTCAAAAGAAGTAGAGGGTTATATACTAATATATAAAATTCAGGATTCTACTAGGGCCATTTCTGAGCTTGATGTTCCTTTCTTCACCTAATGGCAACCTCAGGCCAGCCTGGTTTTAGGGTGGCTCCCATCTCTAGATGGCAGTCTGGCTAAAAGGTGATCTAAGAAACTCAATTGGAATTCTGGGTTGTCTACCTAGATTCTAGTATTGGACTGGCATGATCCTAGATCATAAGGATAATGACCACTTGGCTGCATAGACTGTTCACCAAGAGACTAAATGTGCCCAAGTGTGATACGATGAGTCTCTGTTTGATAAAAATGCCCATTCCCCTCTTGTACTTGTCCCTTCTTGACACAAGGTCTGGGCATAGATAGGGGAAATCTGGGTAAAAGATGAAGTTAGATGGCAGAGAGAGAACCACCTTGGCACCAGGGTCTGAGGAATACCTCGGATGCCAAGAATGATAGGAACGGTAAGGATATGCTTTTTAAAAAATTAAGATAAAAAGACCTGTGATAAAATCCTGGGCTTGGGAAATCTTAAAATGGTGATTAAAAAGTGAGTTGAAGGACACCTGGGTGGCTCAGTCAGTTGAATGTCTGACTCTTGATTTTGGCTCGGGTCATAATCTCACAGTCATGGGATTGAGCCCTGTTGAGCCCTGTGTCAGGCTCCACACTGGGCATGGAGTGTGCTTGGGATTCTCTCTCCCTTTCTCTATGCCCCTCCCCAACACGTGCTCTCTTGCTCTCTCTCTCTCTCTCTCTCTCGCTCTCTCTCTCAAAAAAAAGTGAGTTGATTCAAAAAACAGTCTGGAGTATCCTGGATATGCAAGATGATCATATAAAAAATTGAGACACTTGTTTGATCCTGGATTATGGCAGTAGGTTGAAGCCACTGATGATAACCATGGTGTCTCTACATATGTGACAGATACTCTGCTAATTCCTGTGTGGAGTTAATTTAAAAATATATAAATATAAATTAGAGAAGAGTCTTCTTAGCATACACACAAATATTTGCTGTCTTATTTGACTCTTTTAGCCTTCTAGGATTAATTTATCTTCAACAGATGTTGATTTTAACAAGACATCAACTTAGTATTTATTTACAAAGAAAGATTAAAGTTGAGCTTTTTAAAAAGCTCACAAAGGAAGGTGATGATCCTTTGCCATTTAAGAAGAAAGAATTCTTGACAATTGAAGAAGGGTTCACTGTAGTTCACTACATAAAAAGATGAATGTCAATCTTATTTTTACTCCATGTATTATAAATAAATGTACACCAATAGACATACTTATATATACATATGTAAGTATTTCTGTACTGCACAAATAGATGCATATACATGTGCATACATATACAGACACTTATATACTTAAATGATCATTAACTTAAAGGCAGACATAATTTTCTTCCAAATACCTTAACTATACCTCACTAATTAGAACTTTTAAACTTTGTTCTCATGTTTAAGATTAATGAGGATTTTAGTGATATATATTTTAAATATGTGACATTGAAAAAAATACAGTGGTATAATTATTTTCAAAGTGAACCAGCAAAGTGCTAAAAATAATGGAGTTTAAATTATTTGTGTATTTAAAAAGCAGCTGAAAACAACTGTTTAAGAGTACAGTGCTCAAGAAGAATGAAACTGGACCACTTTCTTACACCATACACAAAAATTAGTTCAAAATGGGTGAAAGATCTAAATGTGAGACAGGAAACCAACAAAATCCTAGAGGAGAACACAGGCAGCAACTACTTTGATGTCAGCCACAGTAACTTCTTACCAGACGTGTCTCCAGAGGCAAGGGAAACAAAAGCAAAAACGAACTATTGGGACTCCATCAAGATAAAAAGTGTTCTGCACAGCAAAGGTAACAATCAACAAAACTAAAAGACAACCGATAGAATTACAAGATATTTGCAAATGACATATTGGATAAAAGGCTAGTATCCAAAATGTATAAAGAACTTATCAAATTCAACACCCAAAAAACAAATAATCCGTGAAGAAATGGGGAGAGGACATGAAAAGACATTTCTCCAAAGAAGACATACAAATGGCTAACAGACACATGAAAAAATGGTCAACATCACTCATCATCAGGGAAATACAAATCAAAACCACAATGAGATACCACCTCACATGTGTCAGAACAGCTAAAATTAATGACTCAGGAAACAAAAGGTATGGGCAAGGATGTGGAGAAATGGGAACACTCTTGCACTGCTGGTGGGAATGTAAACTGGTACAGCCCCTCTGGAAAACAGTATGGAGTTTCCTCAAAAAATAAAAAATAGAACTACCCTACAGCCCAGCAAGTAGACTACTAGGTATTTATCTAAAGGATATAAAAATACTGATTTGAAGGGGCACATAATCCCCAATGTTTATAGCAGCACTATCAACAATAGCCAAATTGTAGAAAGAGCCAAGTGCCCATCAACTGATGAATGGATAAAGAAGATGTGGTATGTATGTGTGTGTGTGTATATATATATATATATATACACACAGACACATATATATACACACACATTATATGTATATGTATGTACATGTGGCATGTATATATATACATTATATATATATTATATATATATAATGTAATATTATTCAGCCATCAAAAAAGAATGAAATCTTTCCATTTGCAACAACACACATGGAACTAGAGTATATTTTGCCAAGTGAGTTAAGCCAGTCAGAGAAAGACAAATACCATATGATTTCACTCATATGTGGAATTTAGGAAGCAAAACAGATGAACACAGGGGAAGGGAAGGAAAAATAAAGTAAGATAAAAACAGAGACTCATAACTATAGAGAACAAACAGGGTTGCTGGAGAAGAGGTGGGTAAAGGGGTTGGGCTAAATGGGTGATAGGCAGTAAGGAGGGCACCTGTTGTGATGATCACTGGGTATTATACATAAGTGTATATAATAAACACAGCTATAAAATAAAACATATAAAATAAATTTTAGTTATAAAAGTATAACTAAATTCTATGCCCGAAACCAATACTACACTATGTTAATTAACTTGAATTTAAATAAAATCTTGGAAGAAAAGAAAAACAGTGTAGCATCCAAGATCTTTGCTATCTTTTTGATTTTCATCTTACTTCATAGATTAGCCTGTAATTAATTTTTATCCAAAAACATTATAGTCATTTTGTCTTATCTCAGTCATTTTGTCTTCTCCCAGTTCTTTGACTTCTCCTCTCTTCTCTGTCTTTTCCTTCTCTCTCTTTCTTATTTTGAGAGTAGCAAAGCTCTTCCAAAACCACTGAGAAATAGTTTTCCTAATAAAACCACAAAATATTTCTTGGAACGCTAATTCCATAGTTACTAAATATCATTATACCCATTACCAAAAGGGGCAAAAGATTCAACTATTTTCCAAGATCTGGAGAAGAAATACCAGAAGAATTTTATAGGATTTTACTTATTTTTCCCCACTGTGGACCACAGGTTGATTCTTAATCTGTTGCTTTTGAATTTTAAAAAAAAATGTATTTTTAGCTAAATTAGCTAATTTCTAAGATATCTATTTTCTCTTTTTAGAAATTGGACAGGCACAGAACTTCTTAGTGGCTATAAAAAGTTATAGGTATATAAATTAGGAATAAATGATATATGTACAGAACCAAGAAAATTTGGAAAACCAAATTTACTAACAGCATATGGTTGGAAGCACCTAAAAAAACAATCTACTCTGTGCCAGAGACTTCCAGCTTTAAAGTCATTTTATTCCCTGAAAAATCCGTTTAATATGAATAAACTCTCTGACAGAATAGGTTCCCAAACAGTTCTAAATAAAGATTTACATACTTGTGAATATGCTAGGTCTTATTTTAAATCATTTATAAAAATTTATGCCACTAATTGCCCATCAAAAGTTAAGTGCTTTTAACGTAGGACTCACATTATATCACCACCATTCCTCTGGGAAGATTTGTTTTAATTTTGGCGAAAATACCCACAACATTTAAATATTGGTAATACAAAGAACAAGCTGTGCCCTGTATCTGATGAACAACTTCAACGGAGTTTTAAATTCCTACTCAAGTTTCCGCTAACCATTCAGATCACGTTTCCATTACTTTCTGTTACTGTTGAAATTGATGAACGATTCCATGCAAAGGAAGTCTTTTGGAAGTATTTTGGAGGTTTTCAAGTCTCTATTCTCTTTCTTCATTTAGGGCAGTTTCTTCCGAAGGCTAATGAAGCGAACACATTTAGGAAGAAAGGCTAAATTCCTGATGCTTAAAACTTCCATTTGAAGACCCTGAGTTTAGTACCCTCTCTAAACAAAACATGCAGATAGAGAATCTGAGCTTCTCAGTTGAATTGCAGGACACTTTCACACAGCAGAGAGGAGGCAATAAAAGCATAACATCCTCATACCTGCCTTAATGCCTATTAGGAAGGAAAATTCCAAGGACAAAAATGACACTTGAAGATCCAGCGATTCAGAGTATACACTCTAAATATAGAGTTGTCTTTCTAAAGAAATTATTCATCCTGGGGTGCCTGGGTGGCTCAGTCAATTCAGTGTCCGACTTCAGCTCAGGTCATGATCTCAAGCCCTGCACTGGGCTCTGTGCTGACAGCTCAGAGCCTGGAGGCTGCTTCAGATTCTGTGTCTCCCACTCTCTTTGCTCCTCCCCTGCTCACACATTCTCTCTCTCTCTCTCTCTCTCTCTCTCAAAAATAAATAAACATTAAAAAAGTGTTTAAAAATTACTCATGCTGGGGCGCCTGGGTGGCACAGTCGGTTGAGCCTCCGACTTCAGCCAGGTCAGGATCTCGCGGTCTGTGAGTTCGAGCCCCGCGTCAGGCTCTGGGCTGATGGCTCAGAGCCTGGAGCCTGTTTCCGATTCTGTGTCTCCCTCTCTCTCTGCCCCTCCCCCGTTCATGCTCTGTCTCTCTCTGTCCCAAAAATAAATAAACGTTGAAAAAAAAATTAAAAAAAAAATTACTCATGCTTACTTGAATTCTTAGTTTGTCTGCACAGTGTACGATCATTCACATTTTTCTGTATATGTGGATCCCATCCATGCACCATGACATTTTGAAAATATTTGATTATACAAAAGCTTTGTCTTGTACACATTCTTTAAAAAGTAACCAAAATAGGTTTAATAATTTAATTGTGAGACTTGAATTTCATTTTTTTTGAATTTAAAAAATAATATTGGTCCTCATAATAATTCCAACACTTTGGAAAATTTTACAACTAATAATAAACAATTCCGTTTTGCTTTTCTCCAGTTCATAACATAATTCTCCAATGTGAACTTATGTGAAGAGTTATTGGATGTACTTTCCTAGATTTTAACTTGTATACAGATAAATGGCTTTATCCTGCATCGAAAGAGATTCCACAAGGTCTCAGTGTCATTTCACTTGATTTCTATGATCATTAAAATTTATTTACACATTCTTATCTTACATTACAGAGAATTAGACATTTTCTTTTTGGCTGAAGTATTACCTCACTTTTTCCGCAGCTTCATCTATTGAAGTCCCACTCATTTTTCCATTCTCAGATGGAGTACCACTTTCTCAAGGATGCTTTTGCTACAGTCTGTGACTAGGGAAATTAGTTTCCCATAGGGGTATTCCTTCCTGCAAAGCACCTATCAGAGTGTTCATTTTATTTTATTTTATTTATTTTTATTTTTTGATCATTTAAAATTTATTAATGAAGTATTTTGAGTAAGGATTCTTCACTTCCACAGCATAAGGTCTAAGGGGAAAGAGTATATAGATTTGAGCTCAGCTGTATCCTTGAGAAGTTGTGAACTTTCTGGAAAAAAACCAAGGCTTAAAAAATATTTGTTAAATCAATCAATGAGTAAATGAATAAACATTCACGATGAGCTTCGATTTGAGTGCTAGGTATTGGTGGTTTATGTTTACGAGGATCGATGTGGGAGTAAATTCACTATGACAGGTGCAAACTTAAAAGTACTCCATCTAGCCAAATATGTGAGAATTTGTGCTTTAATACTGAATAATGACTGTAAATGATTGAAACACAGTCTACGCAAATACTTGGGCCCATGTTGATAATTAGCAAAAAATAAATGTCAAGTCTCTATTCAAAGAAACTACCGATAAACGTTTTCCTTTGACATTTGTTCATTGAAGAGCTATAATTAAGAATTTACTCTTTGTTGAAATAGCAATGGTAGTTTAGGGTTCTATGTAGCCCCATTAAACAAGGGAAAGTAGAAAATTCTATGAAAGAATGAGGAGGAATAATTTTTGCAAATCTTGAT
Source organism: Herpailurus yagouaroundi (assembly GCF_014898765.1). Classification (NCBI taxonomy): domain Eukaryota; kingdom Metazoa; phylum Chordata; class Mammalia; order Carnivora; family Felidae; genus Herpailurus; species Herpailurus yagouaroundi. Next base: position 16,977,310 of record NW_024412423.1, on the reverse strand, counting down.
GACAGTATACATTCTGGCAACAATTAATCAACTGGTGTTATAAGTGTAAGATGAATGCTTATGGGAACCAGAAATATGTACAACACCACGTCATAAACTAAAGATTACTTCTGCCTACATGGGAAAACCCTTCAGTGTACGATAGTCCTTTTTCAAAAGAAATAAGAAGCAAATTAAATCCGTGGTGTTGGGGTTTCTCTTGTTTTGGATATCTTGGGACAATAGGGAAATTTTTAATTGAAAAAATGATAACATAGGGGCATCGAGGTGGTGCAGTCAGATAAGCCACCGGCTTTGGTTTGGGTCAGGATCTTATGGCTCATGAGTTCAAGCCCTGCGCCAGGCTCTGTGCTGAAAGCTCAGATCCTAGAGCCTTCGGATTCTGTCTCTCTCTCTCTGCCCCTCCTCTGCTCATGCTCTCTCTCTCTCTCTGTCTCTCAAAAATAAATAAACATTAAAAAAGTTTTTAAATGGTAATATAGCATATTTAGACACTTTTATTTTTTAAGACACTATTACTTTAAATGAGGTAATATTACTTGGGATACATAGGAAAATATTGTTATTTTTTAAAGATACACACCAAACTTGAAGAATAAAGGCAAAACAAAGTGTTTTCTAATATACTTAAACTGAGAAGTTTGTTACTAGTAGATCATCATATCAAGTAGAAAAAAAAAATGACCTGAAGGTCAGGTGTGAAATGCAAGGAGTAAAGAACAGAGATAATGGAAAACTAGAAATAAGTCTTGCCAAACAATAATAAGAGTGGTTTAAAAAGAGAAAAATCAAATAAATATACAGTAATAATATGTTGGGAATATGAATCGTAGAGAAGAATGAAGAAGTTATGTGGGTCTAAGAACTTGCTACATAAAAGGTGTTTCACAGAACAGAAGCATCACATTTAGCTGAGTTTATTAGAATGTAGACTCTCGGGTCCACTCTAGACCTACTGAACCAAAATCTGCTTTTTTAAGAAGTATATTTATTTTGAGACAGAGAGAAAGAGAAAGTGCCCACATGAATAGGGAAGGGGCAGAGAGAGAGCGTGAGAGAGAAAACCAAGTAGGCTCTGTGTTGTCAGTGCAGAGGCAGACAGGAAGCATAGTCTCGCAAACTGTGAGATCATGACCTGAGCTGAAACCAAGAGGTGGACGCTGAACCGACTGAGCCACTCAGGTGCCCCAAAATATGCTTTTTAACAAAGTCCTTGTGTATTTCCATATGGACCGTAAACTCAGAAATCATTAAAGTCTGGAGGAGGATAGAGATAGTGTTAACTCTAGACTGTGGGAGATGCAGTAGAGAAGCATCAAAAGAAAAGACTTCAAAAGGGAAGGGCTGGAGAAGGTGCAAGGCCTTAGGACATGTTTACACAGCTGAACGCGGCTGCCGGCTGGCTCCTCCTTCCCACCTGACCCTTCCTAATGTTATAGAAACCAATTAACTCAAAATTCAACCTTGAAAAGCTAAACCCTTAGATTGATTAACACACTTGCTTAGCTGACTTTATGCCCGTAGTCTTTAGCAATTATTCTAATAAAAAGAAGCTTCATTCTTGGAGTCGGGCCTCATTCTGCCTCGAGTAGGAGGACCTTCACTTAACTGCACTTTGTTTGTGGACTCATCTTTTGCGACCGCAGCCACACTCCCTGCAATACTAGACTTCAAGTGCGGTATAAATTCAAAGGACAGAGTGCAAGTCATACTCCTTTAAAAACTCTCTCAAAAACCTATCACTGTTGCTCACTTCTCCCAGTCTGTGATGACACCTATGGTAGGAGTTAGAGAATTTTTCTCAAATTTACGTCCACTCACTGTCTCCCTTTATTCCTACTTGATGGTTTGAGGACAGAAAATCAAGAATAAAAGCTGTGGCTGAAGTATAAAGTCCATCAATTTCTGAAGGGGAGTATGGAGTGCCATTGAACCCCTTCCTTCATTTCATAGCTGCTCTGTGTTACTTAGCTTTCTGTTATTTACCCATATTTTGGCTAACATATATTTTTGGAGGTAGTAGAGATTGGGGAGTTTCATGCTTTCCGAGAATTCCAAGAATACTTTTGGATAATCCTCACATAGGATGCATTAGCTATCCATTGTTATGTGACAACTTTTTTCAAGATTCAGAAGCCTAACATGGCAAACATTAATCTGACAATATTTGAAGGTAAGGGATCACAGTATAGATTAGCGCAGTGGTTAGGACTCAGGGTCTCTCAACAGGTTGCTGTCAAGATGTCACCTCAAGGATGCCTTCTGTGGCACAGAAGGATCCATTTCCAAGCTTATCCCCTGGTACTGCCACAGGTTCCTCATAGGCTATTGGACCAAGGGTCTTAGGTCCTTGTCATATGGGTTTCTCCACGACACTGCTAACAACATGGCAGACTGTTTACCCCATGGTGAGTGACCAGAGACAGAAAGAGAGGCAGTATTTTTTTTAACCTGAACACGGAAGTGACATCATTTCTGGCACATTCTACTTGCTAGAAGTGAGACACTGTATCTAGCATATACTCACAGATATTAGAATTAAGCATTAGCTCTAGAAGTAAGGAGTATTAAAGCATTCATAACTTTAAAACCACCATAATGTAAATGAAGGACTACAATATAGGATGATGACTAGATACTCTGTATTTTTTCTCTGAGAATAAGAATAAAGATGCAGTTATTACAGTAAGAAAATCATGTATATAAAAGTGGCAGATTTTAATGCCATTTTGTTCAATATATCTCTTTAATAATTTTATATTCTTATTACAGAACAGATTCATGTTCATTATATTGGAAAGTACAAGAAAATATGAGTAAGAAAATGATGTAAGTTTTTATTTTGACAACTGCAAATAACTCTGCATTTTGATCATTGTGGTACCCTTCTCCCAAACACATTTATATACACATTGTTTTACATGCATATATATGTGCTGCTAAGTCTCTCTCATTCACCCCACACTGCTCTTTCTTCCCAAAAGTTTATGATTTTGTATACTTTCACATTTAAAGCTTTCTTATCCCTGAAAGAGAATCATAGCTTCTACTTAGAAATGAATCTGAAAAGCATAACACTATTTTTGTGGGTTTTTTGCGTGTATTTTTTGTTTTTTCAGAAACTTGATTAATTTCCAAAGGCATTGTTTTCTGTGTTGAAGCTAAATACATATGAGCTGACTTGTGATTTTGGCTGACTTCTTTTTAAAAATTGTGTTAAAATGGCAGATTTTCTTTTTCTCTTTATTTTTTTTTCATTCCAATTTGGGTTTATTTAAGACAGACCTATCAAAAATAAAGCCAGAGAAAACAGCCAAAGATAATGCCTAATCACCATCTATCATAATTAAGCTTGTGACAGTGCTAATCTTCTGGAACACTTGGGACCTGGCAGTTATTGGAAGGCTCTCAATTGTACTTTGCCCATTGTTCTAACATTTTCCAGCGTCAATCTCCAGCGGCGAATTTTTTTTTTAAGATTCTTTTTTTTCTTTGCTTTTGAAGTGAATCCATTTAAATTTTGAAAGAAAATCATTCTATAGAAACTGTTGTAATCAAAATCTGTGAATGCCTGAGTATGTCATAGTGAAAATACAAACATTGTCCAGCTTCTTCACTGTTCGATCATGGGTCCATTTGCTTGCATGTGCACCAGCAGACGCATACATACAGTGGTATGCTTCTTGCTGTCATTTGTTTTCAGATTATGGGGAAATCAGAAATAATTTTTAATATGCCTATCTATGAAAGGGAATGAATACGAAGAATTACATTGAGCTGCTTGTAGCAGAGACTTCAGAATATAACAGCGGCTTTTACAATGATTTCAGATTCTTTTTCTCTCATATAACATGAGCTGGGATGGTGGCTCTATAAAGTGGTCAAGGGCCAGTCTCCTGCTATCTTTCTACTCTATGATCGTTAATGCACACCTTCTATCTTCCCATTCACCACAAGATGGTTACTGGGCTGCCATAATCATGACTGCATTCCAGATAAGAAGATAAAGAAAAAGAGCAAAGCAAAATAGCCCTTGCCTGTCCCAGAGCTCTTAAAGATTTTTCCCCTATGTTCACTCAATAAATTCCTCTCACATATCACACTAGCAACCTCATAAACAAGGGAGATTAAAAAATGTAATTTTGGAGATGGGCACATTGCTGCTCCTAACAATACAGAGATTTGGAGAATAATCAAGAAACAGGGAATATATATTCCGCAAGCATATAGGCCATAGGGGGGAAAATCTGATTTCTTACGAAGTTAGTCAAAGGTTAGGAAAACTGGGTACTAATACTCTTTTTTTACCTTTTGTATTTTTTTTATTTGAGGATAGTTGACACACAATGGTACATTGGTTTCAGGTGTACAACTTAGTGACTTGACAAGTTTATACATTATGCTGTGTTCACAAGTGTAGCTCTAATATTCTTCAAGTGCTATCATCTTTGATAGATAGATGCTTGATGGTCATGACGCACACACATCTCTATCCACTCAAGTACTGATGTCAATAATAAATTCTATAAACAGAACAGCAAATATTTAGAAATTTAATCTGTTATGCATAAAGATAGAGTCTCAGGATTGTTTCATTTTAATCTGTTAATACTATGTAGGTTCTTACTATGAAGAAACCCAAATTGCTAAACTGCTAAAGGGAGGCTAGCTATATGGCTGGTAACAGCAATCATCTCCTTTCTAGCCTACCATTCCTCTAGCTCTTAAATGCAGAGCGCTGCAAGTGGATTCTGGAAAAGAATAACCAGTAGAGGATACATATTGAAGATTAAGTAAAGGGGTGCCTGGGTGGCTCAGTCAGTTAAGCATCCGACTTCAGCTCAGGTCATGATCTCACAGTCTGTGAGTTCGAGCCCCTTGTTGGGCTCTGTGCTGACCCCTCGGAGCCTGGAGTCTGTTTCGGATTCTGTGTCTCCCTTTCTCTGACCCTCCCCTGTTCCTGCCATGTATCTCCCTATCTCAAAAATAAATGAACATTAAAAAAAATTTTTTTAAAGATGAAGTAAAATAATTATATCATTTTATACTTGCTTAAGATTTTAAACTAAAATCAGAGAGAGAAAAACTTTTTGATGTATATTATTTCTAAAAAAAACACATAACACTTCTGTGATAGGGATATTTACCCTTATTTCCAGGCTACTGATAAGGAAAACCATTCATTCTAGAAGGATCAAGTAACTCAGACAACACCATCAATTATATTCATGGTCTTCCTGGTTCTTGAATACAGATCATCTACCAACTCCACGATTCTTACAAGATGGAGTAAAAACCCCAAACCATTCTCTCTCAGAAGAGGACACTCAAGACAAAGTCAGGTATCTGAATTGATGGCCCCTGAGGAGTACAACAACATCAAGGAAGCTTAGGCTCATGAATTGAAGGAACATGGAGCTCACTATGCTGATAGGTGTGGGAGCTATGGAAGAGACAGGTTAGAACTACGTGAGTCACGTGACTTTTTCAGACTCAACAATCATTTGGAACATATATGTAGAGAGTATAGACATGAGGTATCAGTGGCAGAGGAGGTAACAGCTACTCAAACAGGAAATAACCAGGCAATATATCATGACCTGGATCACATTTTCATTGTATCAAAATGCAAGTCTCTGGACTTTGAGAGTCCAAATTTCACTTGATGGAAAACCTGATTGAAAATTAAATGATTATGAAAGACAACTGTTGTCAATCATTTTCCAATGTGAAAATGGATAAGGAAAAACACTAACATTTTTCAGTGGAACTGAAAGTTCAACTTTTATTATAAGACAATATTTGTTGCCAGATTGCTCTATAAAGACAGCATAAATGACTAATTAATTACCTCTTTTAATAGACTGAATACAAAGTCTTAACATCTGCTCTTGTCTTGAGCTATAGACTCCAGCTATCCATCACACAGTTTTGATGTTCAGATCACAAACAGACCTACCATAATTAGTCAAGAAAATGACTCATCAGTGGCCATGAATCAGTCACAAACTGCCACTGTTAAAATGCAAATACAGAAACAGGAGGATAGACTGCATCATCTCTTTGTTAGGCTAAACCTTATAATGAATCCATGACAAAGACTATAAACAATTTTATATAATACTTTATACCATTTTCTGTGTGTGGGGAACTTGGAAAGAGTATAGAGAAAAGTACAATAATGATTCAAAGGGCTAAACAAAGTAAGATAAATGATATGATTAAATGACTTATTTAGTTTTAAGAAGAAAAGTTCCAAGAGTACCTAACTCAGATCTTCCAATAAATTACATAATTGGAGATTTGGGCCATGTACTTTAATATTTAGGGGACAATATAGACATACATGAACAACATATACTTAAAATTAAATATGTAGGAAATTTTTTACTGTAAGAGCTATTCATGAGAATACTTGCCAAGATGATTTTGAAAATTTCCTTCCTTAACTCACCTTATGAATAGGGTAAATATTCAACCGACTAGAACTTATTGGGTGAATGATTAGATTTGCATTTGGACAATAATATGGAATACCTGGGTGTAGTGACTAAAGAGATAGCTGCATGCCATATTGTGAATGAACATGTAACCAAAGCTATGTGATTTGAAAATTATTCTGGATGCAATATAAAAAAGTGGAAAATAATTTTAAACTGGAGAATGATAACAGTTTTACTCAAGGACAGGAATTTAAACAGAAACTTAATCATCTTGTGAGATCTAGGTATCAATAAATTTATACTATTTATTGAATTTTTTATTCTGTATGAACCACTCTTTTGACAGAGTCAAAAACTGTCTATAACAATGTTGGAGGGACGCCTGCGTGGCTCAGTCAGTTAGGCATCCAACTTCGGCTCAGGTCATGATCTCATAGCTCACGAGTTTGAGCTCTGGGTAAGGCTCTGTGCCGCTCAGAGCCTGGTGCCTGCTTTGAATTCTGTGTCTCCCTCTCTCTCTGCCCCTCCTCCATTCATGCTCTGTGTGTGTGTGTTGTCTCTGATAAATAAACATTAAAAAATTTTTTTAAAAAGTAACTCTTTAAAAAAATGTTGGGAGGAAGGGTGCCTGGGTGGTTCAGTTAGTTAAGCATCTGACTTGACTCTTTCCACTCAGCTCATGATCACACGGTTTGTGAGTTCGAGCCCCACCTTGGACTCCGTGCTGACAAATCAGAGCCTATTTGGGATTCTCTCTCTCCCTCTCTCTGTCCCTCCCCATCTCATGCTCTCTTTTTTTCTCTCTCAACAATAAATAAATATTTTTAAAAATGTCAGGAGGAGATAAAAAGTGAAGTAGAATGTTATTCCTGCTTCAAAATTCTCAAAAAAATTCCTTCAAAATTCAAAACAAAAAGAGTTAAATATATTTCCACTATCTTTTAGAGCCTTAAATTCTCAGAGTTTATGATTTTTAAGGACACACAGTTATTTTATCTGAGAATAAACAGTTGGAATTTGCTGGTTTTTAAAATATTGAAACATTTATTAACTTTTTGTTAAACATGTGCCATTCTTTGATTTATAAAAGATGTTTTACTCCTCTGTCATACCATACCAAACAATTTATTGAGAAGAGATTTATTATGTAAATCTAATCGATTTGTTCATTTATTATGTAAATTTAGTATTATTAAATTAAGAGATACTCAGAAAGTCTACTTCCTAAATGTAAAAGATCTCCCCTATTCCTAATCCAATCACAATTAATTTGGACACAGATTTAACTTTGCATTTACATTAGACATAGCCTCAAGATCTCTCCAAGATACCAGACTCCTATGGACCAAAAATTATACCTGTACTACTGAGATTATAGAAGCTAAACCCACCAAGTTCATACTGACTTATCCCAACATTTATGCAGGCTTGGAAAATACTATATGAAACCAGAAGTAAAAGACAGGATGAGATCTTTCTGAAAGGGCAAAGAGACAAAGGTCTTATCCCTTGGAGTAGCCCTGGTCACTATTTTTTTTTTTCAACTCTGCCTGAAGCCTATTTTATAGTTAAGGATTGAGGTTCTGCTTTCTTCAGATTCCATCTACCTTGAGATCATCAACACTTAACTTTACTTGAGAGAATCATTGACAAAGCGGGGACTATCATGTGCAAAGGTTTCACGATGCTTTGTATTACTTTTCACAGTTTTTACAATCTCACATTCCCAAAATACCACCATCATTTCACATGTGGATCACCGGTTACAAAATTATTAAGACAATAAAAGCTCCCAAACTCTAAACTCACCTTCCATACACACACACACACACACACACACACACACACACACAGGAACATAAGCAACAAGAAAAAAGTAACTATGGGAGCACCTGGGTGGCTCAGTCGGTTGAGCGTCTGACTTCAGCTCATGTCATGATCTTGCGGTTCATGAGTTCGAGCCCTACATCGGGCTCACTGCTGTCAGAGTCCCTTTCTCTCTGACCCTCCCTCACTCACAGTCTCTCTCTCTCTCTCAAAATAAATAAATAAATAAATAAACAAACAAACAAACATTTAAAAAATAAAAGGAAAAAGCAACTATGGTTTGTCACCTTACTTAAGGCAAGAAAGGCCTCTGGGAGATAGGCCTCTAATTGAGCATATATTATTGAAAGCTGCCCTAGGCAAATAACTAAAAAAAAAAAAAAATCTAGAGAATTCTAGTTCTCACCACCTCTTTCACACAATGGGCTTCCACCTTTTGTGAAATCATGTTCTCTCTTCATTTTCCCAACATGAAGCTGCATTCTGCAAACTGAAGTGAGCTCTAACAAGCAGCCCCCTCCTCCAGGTTTGCCCAAGTCCATAAGCCTTTCTGTCCGTTAACACGCAGAAACCCTCTGGTCAGGCTTCTAGCCAATTATAGTCTTTCTCTTTATCCATTAACAAAGGCTAACCCATCCTTCCTCAAGTTTATAGAAGTTGCCACATAACACATGAAAGTTTCTGCTGACATATTTTGGGATCCTTCATGAATCTGATGATCATCTGGATGAATCAACTTTGCTGCTTAATGACAAACTACTTATTTCATCACAAGCTGGCTTATATTTCATGACTGTTCTATGTCCTCCCTTCTATATTACTATTCATCACAGTAATGCATAAACATCACCTATCTCATCAAAAAGGAAAAGGAAAAGAGAGGAACCAAAGCCTGTTAGCATGCCTCTCACAACTGTCCATGCCCCATATACACTCTTACTAAAACTCCATAGGAAAATCTATTGATGATATACCTAAAGGGAGAAATGAGAAATTATTAGTCTGGCTATTCCATGACAGATTTAATTTCATTCTCAAAATATAATCCCATAATTAAGAACAAACCTGCTCAAATGACAAGAGTGATTGCCTTCACTAGAAGTTTCCAAGTGGCTAGAGAAAGAAAGTTGATTTATTAACAGACTCTGGGTAGGTCTCTGGGTGTCTATGTTATTGAGATTCTTTGGGAATAGTGAGTCTCCCTAACTGCAGAATGAACCCTAAAACACTAGACAAGTCAAGGGGCTTTCAGACACCCTAATGCTGCAAAGGAAGTTCCTATTATAAAGGTAGTTAAAAGAGCATGTCAAAAGTGACTGATTTGGACTAAGGGAAACATCCTTGCTCACTGTTATGCTGATCAGGCCATCCTTCCAAAGGGATTTGTGACATCCTCCCAAACCAAGTCTTCGGTGGAGTTAAAAGAAACTATTATAAAATGCCACAATTCCACCTCAACATCAGGTAAAAATATTATAAATGGTTTGGCTATAACCTACTTTAAAAGAATCGAACACTCTTAGAACAGTAAGCTGATTGTGGCAAAGGAGTCCATTTGGAACCTTGCTAATATCTTACATGAGATCTGTCCACCACAGCAGGAATGAATTGGTCACTGTTTTAAAGCAACACTTTAGCTGGTAAGGAGTGTGTGTGTGTGTGTTGTTTTGTTTTGTTTTGTTTTGTTTTAAGTCAAAAAGTATGTCTTTTGTGCATACTTCACCTGTCAACAACACAATTCTAGCAAAAGAAGATGGGCATGGATAAAATTCAAAATCACAAGAGACATGTAAATACCCTCAAATGAACTCCATACTAGTACCTGCTACAATGGAATATGAATGTTCTCTGGTTGTTGTCTGTTATATTGAAGAGTCCAGTCCTTTCCTTCTTGAAGAGCTCTAACTGTGCGAATGGCAACTCAGTTTCATGTTTCTCCCTTGGAAAACTGGAATTTATTTAGAGTTGCTGTCATTAATAAATTCTGCAGGGGTGCCTGGGTGAGTCAGTCTGTTGAGTGTCCAATTCCTGACTTCTGCTCAGGTCATGATCTCATGGTTCGTGAATTTGAGCCCCAGCTCAGGCTCTGTGCTGACAGTATGGAGCCTGCTTGGGTTTCTCTCTCTCTACCTCTCTCTACCCCTCCCCCAACTTGTGTGCGCTCTCTCTCTCTCTCTCAAAATAAATAAATAAACATTTAAAAATAAATAAATAAATTCTACAAAGCACCACCACTCAAATATTCAAATACTGTCTATACCAAGGGTTGACAAACAATGGCCTATGGGAGATACCCAGTCTACAAGTGCTTTGTAAATAAGGTTTTACTGGAACATAAATTCATTTTATAATGTCTTTGGCCACATTTAATGCTATAGCAGCAGAGTAATTACAAGAAAGCCCATAGGTTCTACAAGCTTAAATTACTTATTACCTGACCATTTTTAGAAGATATTTCCTTCTTCCAGATCTATACCACCCTTGATCTTCTGGCAAGTATAAAGAAGTCTCAGGTTACACTGACCTGGACCTTTCTCAATATTTTAGCCTCCCAGGTCCAATGCAATGTTCATAGTTACAATTACAAAGAGATCAACTCATGTGGCAGGTACTTAGCTCTTTTTAAGTTAGAAAAAGCCAATTTATAAATCCAACAACATTACTTATGACCTTTGGCTGCAAGAAGACATGGTCAAATAATGCAAGTAACTCATAGTACACACAGCTGATCAAATGATAGGGGAAACCTAGGTCAACATCGAACTAACCAGCCCTTGGATCAACTAAAGCCTGGAGATCTGGCCCTCCAGAATAGACATCAAAATAAAAATAACCCATGAACCCTTTTAGAAAGAACCTTAGCAGACACCCTGAATGACTATTGCAATGTAAGGTCTTCAAGATATCTGTGATTCAGGGATCTATGACTCCCAGTTGAAGAGACAAATATCTGTAGACTAGAGCAGGACCAAGTAGAGAGCCCAACTTTAGACGAGAATGCAAGAATCTGTTTTACACTTTGAAACAATCACTTGTACTGTTGGCTGGAGAATGATTTGAAGGGAAGAAAAAGTTAAAAAAAGAAAATTGTTAAATAGTTATTCCAACTGTCTAGGTTGTCTGATAACTGTCTGCTGGATGCTTTGGACTGGTCACTTTCCATTGTGGTGAAGATAGGACAGATTTGAGACATAATTTGGAGTGCAGACTCAGAGATGTAACTGGACAATTTTCATGCAAAATATGATGAAAAGGAGAATTGGAAAATACCAATAATCATTAAAGGAACTAAGTCTCAAATCAAAAAATATCTGGTTTTCTAGTCCTTCTGGCCCAAAACACAAAGCCTAGATACTAGAAGGGACAAGCTTATCGAAATGTCAAGGAAAAAATAATCTCTAGTGTCTACAAACCCACTGAGAAGAAATACAGAGGAAGGAGCTAACAATCTCATTTTATTAAAATGTGGTATCACCGATGGGAGAATTGAACAAAGACTATTCAACCAAAGAAACAGATAGCTTAATGTTATTTATTATCCTATATGTAAATTTGACAGGCAGTATTACCAAATAGATTTCTGAAGATTATGAAAAAAAAGGACATCATGTCCACGTAGTGCTTATTCCAAGTATCTAGAGACATATGATGTAATTTATCACTCAAAAATATTAAGGAGAAAATTTTATGTGACCTTCTCAAAAGTTTTACAACTTTTTATGTTTTGCTAAGATTTGAATGGTAACACAGTAGGTCAAGAAAGCACCTAAATGCTTTTGAAACAGAAAGCAGTAGGTATTCTCTGCTATGTTTTCTTAGCATTGTTACACCAACACGTGTTATGAAGAGTCCTCTGCATGGCCACGTGAGTGGCAAGTGGGTAGGTCAGAGCCTGATACCCAGTATTTACACAAGCGCAGAACAGGAGCATCCTGAACTTCAAACAGAAGACTGTATAAAAAGGTAAATTAAAAATAACACCCATTTACCTATTTTTTTTAAAAAAAGTTTCAGCTTTTGGGGCATCCGGGTGTCTCAGTTAGTTGAGCATGCTACTCTTGATCTCGGCTCAGGTCATGATCTCATGGTTCATGGGTTTGAGCCCTGCATCATGGGTTCAAGCCCTGCTTCGGGCTCTGAGCTAACAATGCAGAGCCTGCTTAAGATTCTCTCTCCCACTGTCCACCCCTTCCCTGCTCTCTCTCTCTCTCCCTGTCACAAAATAAGCAAATAAACTTTAAAAAAAGGGGGGGCAGCTCTTGAGTGGCAGACATTGGAAAGACCAAAGGACCCAAAGCCCTAGGAGTGTTGATGTCCAAGTGTTGAACTATGTTGCTACCCTTGGTGGCAGGGTCGGCTGCGGGGGGGGGGGGGGGCGGAGTTCTGTCTGGGCTTCTAAAGTATAAGCATTCTAGATTTTGATCTTTTCAACTACTTCTCTTTTAAGATCTTTCTCTACTAATTTCTTAAACGTGCCAACCTAACAGCTAGCCAATTTTCCTCAATCCTAAGGTCAAGACCAGGGACCCTCCCTTGGTGAGGCTGAAATCTGAGTCAAGAATGAAGAGGCCAAACACCAGAATCTTAAAAAGCCAAATAATAGTGGATCTAGTGCCCATTTAGAAAAGCATGCATGTGAATTTATGTCGATAGGTAAAACTCAAAAGACAGAAAATGATGTGAAAATTAAATGGTTAAAATGAAGCTACAACTACTGTCTTTGATATCATTTTTCTATCTCCTACAGACTAGAATGAGGTCTTGCTGCTGAAGAGCCAGGATCTATGACACAGTTGAGGAAAACATTTTGACAGTTAGAAGAGTAATATAGAAAGAATCGTTTTCCCTGGATATCTTTCTGGTTTAGAGCCATCTACTTGCCACAGGCTACCTACCAACGGTTGGCTTATCATGACAGAAATATAATCTTTTGTTTTGCTTGAGCCGCTATAGTTTTTAGTTGCTTCATTATATAAATTTAGCTTTATTTAGACATTAGCCGCTGAAAAATGGGATAGTGCCACAAGGAGACCTGTGCTATTTATTTATTAATTAGTGTTGTGATGTGCAGCAAGGGACCAGATGGTACATCCTGGAAAACTGATGATCGCAATTATAGTATGGCAAACATGTCACAAACCTCGGCCTGTGGTACTCTGAAGGCAGATTACATGCAAAATGAAATTGTACCTATAGGGGAAGTGTTTTTAAAGAGTCAAAATATTGGGGCGCCTGGGTGGCTCAGTCAGTTAAGTGTCTGACTTCGGCTCAGGTCATGCTCTCATTCATGGTTCATGAGTTTGAGTCCCATGTCAGCTCTGTGCTGACAGCTCAGAGCTTGGAGCCTGCTTCATATTTTGTGTCTCCCTCTCTCTCTGCCCCTCCCTGCTTGCACTCTATCCTTCTGTCTCTCAAACATAAACATTAAAACAAAAAAAGCCAAAATATTGATAGGTTTGACTATTCCTTATCATATTTTATTTAGCAAGATGCTACAATATAGGAAAAAAATAACCAGTCTTCAAATAATAAGGACCATTCTCTCCTATAAAACTATTATGGATGATGGGATATAATATTGTAAAGCTATAGTCAGACAAAAAGCAGTAACATCTCTGCTAAAGGCTACTTTTAGCTAAAGGCCCCAAACCTAAATTGACTGAGATTCTAGAAATTTGTGGGAAAAACTGTTTCAGCACCTTCAAAGATTAGGAAATGAAAATGATATTCAAAGGGTTTCTTGAATGCCTCCCATTGTTCTCTGTTAATAAGAACCACCTCAGCAGCAAAGCCCAAGTCAAGATTTTGACCTACCACCTAGTTCTGTAGATTCAGGAGACCTGAGGGTAAGTATCATTAAATTGAGGGTGAGGATAATGGGCTGAACAGGAGAAATCAACAAACCAAGTGTTTTAAGCATTAAAATAATAAATAACTACAACGAGTTTCCATCTCAGACACAATAAGATGTTTGCAATCAAAAGAGATAAAGTTGAGTGTTGGCAAGGTTGGGAAGGAATTGGAACCTGGTTGGAATGCAAAATGGCGCAGACACTTTGGAAAATAGTTTGGCATTTCTTCACAAAGTTAAATATAAAGTTAAGGGGCACCTGAGTGGCTCAGTCAGTTAAGTATCCAACTCTTGAGTTTGGCTTACATCATGATCTCTCATGGTTTGTGGGATTGAGCCCCACGTCAGGCTCCACGCTGACCACTCAGGGCTTGCTTGAGATTCTCTCTCTCACTTTCTCTCTGCCCCTTCTCTGCTTATGTGCATATATACTCTTTCTCAAAAAAAATAAAATAAAATAAAATAAAATAAAATAAAATAAAATAAAATAAAATAAAATAAAATAAAAATAAAATAAATATAAAATTAACAGAAAATTCATATCTGTATCTCTTGGTTCAAACCCAAGAGGAATAAAAACATATCTGCAAAATCTTGAACTCCAAAGTTCATAGCAGCATCATTCGTAGCAGCAAAAAAGGAGAAACAATCCAAAAGTCCATAAAGTAATGAATGGATAAATTATGTTATCTGTCCATACTATGGAACATTATTAAGCAATAAAAGTAAACGAGGTACCATTAAATACCATAACATGGATGAACCTTGAAAACATCATGCTAAATGTCACACAAAGTCACAAAAAGATCATATAGTAAATGATTTCATTTATACCAAATGCCCAAATAGGCAAATCTATAGAGACAGAAAGTAGATCTGTGGTTGCCTAGGGCTAGAAGCAAATGGCGGAAGATGGAAGGAACTCTTAATGGATATGGGAGTTCTTTTGGTGATCAAAATGTTAAGTTTGTTGTGATAGTTGCACAATTTTGTAAATATGCTAAAACCTCTCAAAAGATACACTTTAAATAGGTGAGTCGTGTGATATATCAATTATATTTCAAACAGCCTTTAAAATAAGGACCAGGTGAGATGTTAGCTAATCTTGATTTCATATGAAACTGACTAGTACTAAATAGATAAGGACTAGGGTGCCTGGGTGGCTCAGTCAGTTAAGCATCTGACTTCAGCTCAGGTCATGATCTCGTGGTCCGTGAGCTCGAGCCCCGCGTTGGGTTCTGTGCTGACAGCTCAGAGCCTGGAGCCTGCTTCAGATTCTGTGTTTCCCTCTCTCTCTGACCCTCCCCCATTCATGCTCTGTCTCTGTCTCAAAAATAAATAAACATTAAACAAATTTTAAATAAATAAATAAATAGATAGATAAGAACCTACCAGGTTTTGTTTTTGATTTCAAAGAGTAGTACTGCTGAAGTAGTACTTGTGAAGAAACTACAAGCT
This sequence comes from Herpailurus yagouaroundi, assembly GCF_014898765.1. Taxonomy (NCBI): domain Eukaryota; kingdom Metazoa; phylum Chordata; class Mammalia; order Carnivora; family Felidae; genus Herpailurus; species Herpailurus yagouaroundi. The sequence goes on along the minus strand of NW_024412423.1, from coordinate 16,961,731 downwards.
TGACCTTCAATGCCTGTGTTGCCCAACTCTTAATATCTATTTTATTTCTTTCTGGGAGAGCACAAGCAGGGGAGAGACAGAGAAAAGGGAACAGAGGATCTGAAGTGGGTTCTGCACTGACCAGCTGACAGCAGTGAGCCCAATGTGGGGCTTGAACTCATGAAACACAAGATCATGACCTGAGACAAAGTAAGATGCTCAGCCAACTGAGTGACCCAGGCACCCCCTGTGTTTGCTGGACTCTTAAAGCAAACTCCAGGCTTCTCAAAGTGCACAGAGATCAACTCAAAACCCAAGTATTCCAAAGACGACATTGGTCTTTAATGACCAATTCAGAATCAAAAAAAGGTTCTGAGAGAACCAAAACAAGGACAAGGACACTTATGCAAGGGTGCAAACCAGGGTCCCAATAAGCATCTTCCTCTATTAGCAGGACAAGGGGCCTTTACAATTCCTGCCCAGCAGGGCTTGTTTGATAGGGTTCAGTGAATGATTCTTCCTGTTTCTGAATGGGGCTTTTATTGCTCTTAACTGTTCTTATCCCAACATTCTTTATTGAATGTGTGTGCGCACACACATACTCTCCCATGTCATGGGATAGGTGGGGCACATGACTTGTCTCTGTATGGTATCTCTGTATGGTAGACAACCACGTATGACCTTAAAGACAAGACCATACATACTCAGAAAGGCTGGACTCTGAGCTGCATAGCCTAAGTAGAACAATGGGACTTTGGGTTGTCTCCCTTGAGGATGAGGGTGAGTGTATATATACTGTGTGTGGATAAAAATGGTACGTATTATTAAAAAAACGAGTATGTGTAGTATGTATCCCATCTTCTATCCACTTTCATCCTGGGAAGACATGAATCTACTTTTTAGATCTTATTTTTCTTCCAAAGCATTGATAAGGAAAATTTAATGACTACAATAAATGTTAATGTTATGCCAAGATAGTAGCATACAAAAGTGGAATTGGGGCATTGTTTCTTAATTACTGGAAATGGGATTTGAAATTTCAGCTTATTCCATATTAAAATATAGGTGATGGATAATATCTGTATACAAATATATATATATTTACAATGGATATGAAAACCTCTTAACCATTTTATATTTATAGATTAAAATATTATAAAATATTTGTCTATTTCTGTTTTATAAAGTATTTTATCTGGAATGGCATTGATTTTAGCAAATCTTTTCCTACCTTTAAAAATGGAACATTTTTTTCACAGTTGTATTATTACAATTTATTACATTTTCTTATACTGAGAACTCTTTGTATTTTTGCTTGATATAACTGGTCTCAGCATATTATTTTTTAAAATGCTGTGGGCTTCTAGATTTTTAATAGTTTAGAAATTTTTCACTGATATTTATAAAAGAGGCTAGTCTATGTTTTTTGGTTTTTATACATCTTGTCAGGTTTCTACATTATGCTGGCTCCGGAAGTTGTGAGAATTTCCTCAGCATAATATTACATGAGATTAAGTTGGGGAAATTAAAAGAATCTTACTAGCACCCTGTTATGCTTGAGCGTTTGATCTAATGCACCTGTGGAAATGTTTGCACAAGGTCTTTTAGAGATGACGTTGACACCTTCCCTGTACCTATAATGGATCTAATCTATTTAGGCTTTCTATCTCCTCTAGGTCAGTTTAGGTAATTTAGGTATTAATAGAAGAACTATCCATTTCACTGAATTTATCAAATTTATTTCCTGAAGTGTTAGCTTCCCATCCATTTGAAATCCTTTGAAATAGTTTTTGTATATTCATTTCTTCTTTTATGTATGTATACTCTTCTAATATACATTATCTAGTAGGATTATCTATATGTTGTAAATAAGAAAGTTCTATTTGCTAATTCTTTTCAGTTTCCACTTTTTTTTTGGCTTTTGTTAGGTATAATTTAATAACGTTTTGAATTTAGTATTCTATTTTTAATAATTTGCCTTTGACAGAAATTTAAATATTTATCATTATAAATAATACTCTATATATGGCTTTAGTCAATACATCCCATAAGTTCTATACCATAAAATTTTACTAACATTTTATACATAATCCACATTAGTTTGATTTCTTCTTGTGATGTAAGGTGAAGAAGAGTACATTTTTTAAAATATTTTAACATGTATTTATTATTGAGAGACAGAGAGAGACAGAGCATGAGCATGGGAGGGGCAGAGAGAGAGGGAGACAGAATCCAAAGCAGGCTCCAGGCTCTGAGCTATCAGCACAAGGCCCGATGTGGGGCTCAAACTCACAAACTGTGAGATCATAACCTGAGCCTAAGTCAGACACTTAACCGACTGAGCCACCCAGGCGACCAAAGAGTAAAATTTTTAAAAGAAATTTAAACAGTGTCCTTTGTCATTTTAATATCTTATTATGAGGGCACCTGAGTGGCTCAGTCAGTTAAGTGTCTGACCCTTGATCTCAGCTCAGGTTATCATCTCATGGTTCATGAGATCGAGCCCTGCATCAGGCTATGTACTGATAGTGCAGGGCCTGCTTGGGATTCTCTTTCTCCCTCTCTCTCACTTTCTGCCCCTCCCACACTCACGTTTGCTCACTCTCTCTCTCAAAATAAATGAACTTTAAAAAAATATCTTCTTTTGAATTAAGTATTTCTGATATTTTTATTAATTTTAGCTTTTATTTACATTTGTGTGTCTACATTGCCCATCATTTTACTTCTACCAACACTAATCATTTGATTTGGATGAATTTCTTGTATATAGCAAATGGTAGGATAGCTTTACAATCAAATTTTTCAATCTAATAATTTCCCATTTAAAGCATGGATTTATTCTACTTACATTATTAATATTATGTGCTCATTAATTTTGCATTATATTTAAAGAAGTGCTCTCAAATTTTATGCTACAAATACCCTCTGGTAAATGGCTTTTGTTGTTCTTGTTTGGTTTCCAGTGTGTTTTATTTATAGTCATTGGTTCTTCTGTAGCTTATTTATATAATTCAATATAAAGCAATCTACTGGAATGTTGAGTAAATCAGCATACAGCTCTCATTCTGTTCATGTCTGATTTTCATTATTTTTTATTGGGAACCTTGTCATTGTTTTTAAGGTTTTAAAATTATTCTTGCATAAATATTCATTATTATGAAACCTTAGTTCTGTATTTAAATGGACTCAATGATCATTTCTAATACTTACTCTGTTTCTCTATTTGACATTAGGAGGGCGAGAGTTGATCTTAATGCACATTTTCAATAAGGATTATTGGATACTCTATTTCTGGGTTCTTCTATATTCTGTATTCTACACATGTAAGACTGTAGTCTATAATGAACAAAAATTTGGCTCATACAAATGATGAAATAATATGTTCTCACACTAAGAGTACAATGGGATCACCAATACTCATATATTTTTGACTTGTTACTGTAAAAATGTTCAACCATTTTCAAAAAAAGACATTGGTAGAATGAACATACTGAATATCAGATATGGAAAAGTTGGACTTCAGTCTGATTTTTTTCCTGTAAGTGACTTGAATTTTTTCCAAACTATTTTTTTTCATTGCTTTTTTTGGGGGGCGACAACAACATTACTTAGACTGCATAATCAGATACTTTAAGGAGGTTTTCTTGTCTACCATTGGAATAGATTTTGTTTTGCTTTTAATTGGTTCTCTTCTTTTCCTCAGATATACCAACGTTTAATGTATTAGATTATTTTCTGTCCTTTAAAATTTGTTTGATTTTGTAATGAATACATTTTTAGTATCTATTTTTTTTCTTTCACTACATCCATTTGCTTCAGGCATCTAAGTATAGCCCAGTGAATATAGGGGCCACAAATGTGTGGCTGGTTTTCATCCACAGAGCGCAAAGGATGAAATAAATCAATCCTTTCATTATTAAAAGGACTATACGCCATGTTTTCTCACTGTTGAAAACTCAACGCAAGAGTGGCCTTAATGTTTCATTGCCCACTGTCCATTTCATGCCCCCTTATGTTCTTCTGAACCAATGTTGTGACTCCCTTTCTTTAAAATGCATATTTGAATCTCCTTTCAAAGGTTACTGCAACTTGTTTACTGGGATATCCCTTACTTTCAAAATATACAGCAGAACTGCTTTTCAGATATTAAAGAGAAACATAGACCTAAGACTCATGCAAGGAGTAAGTATTTAGAAGAAGGCCGACTGGGTGTTTGAAAGAATGTTAATTGGTCAATAAATTCATTTGTTTAATACATCACACATTTTAGTCAGATAAGAAAAGAGTTTTCCTCTCCACGCGCACAACGTCCTTGGGCTTTCATGAGCCTAATGTTGTGTCTTTCCTTTCTTACCTTTCTACAGATCTCCTGCTGATTTCTTTCTGGTTATTAGTAATCTTTGAAAGGGAGGCCGGTTTTCCTCGGCCAGCTGTATGTTAGAAGATGGCGTGAGGAACAGCTCAGACAGGGAAGAGCTGAGTCAGCAGATCCCTCCTGATTGCATTTGTCATTTCCTGTCACTTTGCTATCAGACACTAACCCAACATCTGCGTGCAGGCTGAGTCCAACCCCGGCTGGCAGGAAAATGCTGGGCCCAGGGAAGATGCCAGTGTTTGGTGTGACGATGTGGAGGTAACTTTTCTTTCTCTGATCAGAACCAACATCTGTAGAGAGTCTTGCCCTGCACTTTTCTCAGACTCTCTGACACACGGTCAACCTGCCCGTTGCCCGAGTTCTTCTTGTCTTTTATTCCACATCATATGTTCAGTGGGAGTCAGGAAGGTTTCCCTCAAGCACCATCTGAAGCAAGGGGTCACGGATTGGACCCTCAAACAATGGAGCACATTTCAAAAGGCTTCACATGGTACTAATGATCTGCATGTGCTGTTGAGTTTATAGAATGATCAGTTTTTTACTATACTTCCTCAAAGAGTATGGCTCTTGGTTGTGGCTGCTTTCCAGGTTCATCAGAAATAATTATTAATTTATTATAACATATATTAAAAGCTTACATAGTACTCTAGTAGCAATCTTTTGAGTTTTTACAAAACCCCTACGAGGTATAGGCATATTCAGTTTCCCTTTACAAATGAGAAAACTGAGAGACAGAAAGACTAAGGAATCTGCCCCAGAACTATGTATACGCCACATAGTTCTACTTGTTGATGTTGGCTCATTTCAGAAAGATCACAACATAAAGGCCTTTATGTCAGAAAACGAATTTCCCTCAACATTTTAAAGAGTGAAAGTTCTTTGCAAATTTTAAGGTCATGGATAACAAAGAACAAATAAGACACATTCAAAATTTCATTCCATGATTATATTCTACTTACTACACAATCCTAGGGGCTGAGTCTGAGAGTAAACCCCATGCATGAAGATTGCAACCGTTCCGCGGCTTTTAGTTATTTGTTAGCTATTACAATAGCTATATATAACTAACTACTTAGTTATATATTGGTTAAAACATAAAATTTTATTCCTATCTTCTTTACAAATAGAATTTTTTTCAAAAAGAGCTGAATAATTTCATAATGACTATTCAACTATAATATAGTCAGGTTAGAAGACTTAGAAAACAGAGAAATTAAAAACAGATACACAATTTTTAAACATATTTTTTACTAATGCATAAACCACTAGAGGATTCATAAAATGAATTATGGCCCTTTTAAGTACTGGAACCTAGCCTACCTTTGAAAAGGGAGGTCTATTTACACTCATTAGTAGACAAGATCTCTAAGAGCACTTGTGGAATGAAAGAAATAATTTGCAAAGATATATAGTAATATGATCTTATCTGTATAAAATTATATGGCTGTAACACAACAAAATGACCATAAACCCATCAGAAAGTTGGAAAAGTTTGTAAGATGAAACAATGATTGTCATTATCCCTTGGCAGAGATTTTAAATATTTTTTCATTTTTTATATTATGTGAATTTTTCAACTTTTCTAGCAATTATGAAATATCTCTATTAGCAGAAAATCTAAAAGTAATGTACATAATGTGAAAGTGTGTTTAACTCAAGTTGAAGGCAAAGAAAACTGATATTAACAAGAAAGCAATTCTCACCTAAAATGGGAATAGTTGGTGAAATTTCCAAAGACAATAAGAGGAGAACTATCTAGGGAGACTCGAAATCTGGTGTGGGAGTGTATAATGGTTGGGAACTGACACACCAACCTAAGAGAATCCCAGAGCACTAAGTCTTACTTTTGGCTGGTCTAAGTACATAACAGAAAATTTTCAGTCTATTTAATGAAGTCTTTATACAACACGTGCTACCAGAGAGTGGGCTACAAGTGGCTGAGGTAGGGATAGCCCATCAGTTTCTCCAAAGTCCTCATGCCTTTTCGGCAGAGAGATTGCACCACGGGTTCTGCCACAGGGCTGCCACAGGATGAGGACATTCTACTTCAGTTCCTCAAGTAAAGGGTGGGTAAGACTCATGGGGGGGGTGGTTGGCATAAGAGAAAAAACCAAACTGTACCAGGTGCGCATGGTAACCAGGGGAATGCAACCAAGGCAAGTGAACCAGTCTTGAGTTTACCGGTACTACACATCAGCAGCAGGTGACCAGTGATGGCGGCAGCAAGGAAACTATCAGAGGAGCCAACAGTGATCCAGAGGACAGCACAAACTACAACATCCATATAGGAAAACATCATTTTAGGGAGAAGAAAGGAAAAAGAATTATAAAAATAAGAAATTTACCCCAAAGAGAATGAATTAACCTGAGACTCCATAAAATGCAAGACTCTGAAAAAGCTTCAGTTGGCAATATAAATTCTCTAATTCCATGCTTCTGAAAAAAGTTATAGATGAAGACAAGAGCAATTACAGATATTAAAGAAACTACGTTTCATTCATAATCTAGTAGAAAAAGAATTCTCGGCAATCATGAAGTCTGAGAAAACTTTCTTCTTAAAAGAATATTGAAATGATGGGTAAGTGAGCTAGTCTGATCATCTGAAGTTAAATCTTTTCCAAGCAGGAGGGAAGTATTGCAGAGGTAAAAATAATTGCCATTCTACAATGGTACCCACAGGCTTTGAAACAGAAAGAGGTGAGTCAGTATCTGATCTCCTGGTAGACTGAACCTAGAATGGTCAGTGTCTTAAACCATTCTAGCCACTATAACAAAACACCACTGACTGGGTAGCTTATCAACAACAGAAATTTATTGCTTACAGTCCTGAAACCTAGAAGTCTAGGGTCAAGGTACCAGTATGGTCACATTATGGTAAGGGTTCATAGCAAGAGACATCTTGCTGTGTCCTTACATGGTGGAAGGAGCAAGGGATCCCTCTGGACCCTCTAAGATAAGACACCAATCCCATTAAGAAGGGCTCCAACCTCATAATTTAAACACCTCCCAAAGATCCCATTTTTGGGGGGTTAGGATTTCAACATCTAAATTTGGGGGTGACATAAACATTCAGACCACACAGTCAGCTCTAGGAAGTGAAAACACTGGTCAAGAATGAACTAATCATGCTGCTATGAAACAGAGTTGAGGACCATCCTATCACTGATGGGAACACCAGGCCCCAAAATACATAGTTGGCAATGCTGGAGGCTATCAGCTGATTGAGCATCACAGTCAGGATTAAGGGTAAAATTTCCAGAAAACAAAGACCTGAAGATCTCAAAGAAACAAAAAAAGAAGAAATTCAAGTTAACCAAGGTACAGGTTAAAATAAACAAATATAGATTATTTGGGTATAGATAAGAGGTAGATTTCAACAACCTAGTAAAGATGTGGCCAGAGGTCACAGAAATATAAGGACAGAAACGTGGTGGATTTATGTCAGATTTCACGAAAAATCAGTTTCCCAGATGAAATAATATGTCTGGTAGAAGTGAACACCGTGTACTCGGAACCAGGATTAAATCTTTTCCCAAAGTCAAAGCCAACTAAAGAATATTTATCCAAACTTTTCTTTGCATGTAACTTGATCCACTTCATTTTCAACCCTCTACATGTGCTCATTGTTTTGTTTGGTTTTACTTTAGTTCCATCCTCAATTAGCTCTACAGAGTACATTCCAGTTTGTTAAGATTAACACTTAGGTCCCTGCGTTTTTGAAAATTTCAGTAGAGAGAGTACAGCAGGCCCATCCGGTGGGTGTGTCTGGGAGATTCACAAAACTCTCTGGGGCAAGGAGTAGAAATCAAGGCAGAATGTGGTCTAGACTAGTGGTGACCCCTACTGTCTGGATTCTTCTTGCCTGGCAGGGACATAAATGAGACTGTAACAGAGACTGTGAACTTCCTTTGTTTTCAATTCTCCCCTTCTTCCTTTAATAACAGGACCCTCACTTTTTGTTGAGTACATAGCCACTAAATTAAAGGCCTTAATTTCCCTCCTCCATTGAACATTGGAGTGGCCAATGAAAAGTGTGCAATTTTGAGAGTGTACCCTTAATAAAAAGGATCGTTCTCTTCCCTCTTCTTTCACGATTTCACTACCTAGAATGAAACGTAACAGCAAGAATTTGGGCAACTTTCACTGACTGCTAGATGGAAGATTCTTTTTGCACACGGCAGAACAACACAGTGGAAAGATTTCGGGTTTCTAATGACTATAAAGCCTCAAGAACAACTCTGGACAAACTCCTGTAATTGTTTACAAGAGAGGAACAACTGTCTACTTTTTAAGATCTCACTTATGCAATCTCTTAACAGCAGTGACCTCAGGCCCACAGGTTGCAGACTAAAATTACCCACAAAAGCAAAAAAGATTTTTTTTTTAATATATGAAATTTATTGTCAAATTGGTTTCTATACAATTTCCACAGTCTCTTATGCTTTGGCTCTCTCCCACTCTAACCTCTTTTTTTTTTTTTTCCTTCCCCTCCCCCATGGGTTTCTGTTAAGTTTCTCAGGATCCACCTAAGAGTGAAACCATATGGTATCTGTCTTTCTCTGTATGGCTTATTTCACTTAGCATCACACTCTCCAGTTCCATCCACGTTGCTACAAAAGGCCATATTTCATTTTTTCTCATTGCCACGTAGTATTCCAGCAAAAAAGATTTTTAAATGTGACATTTGTGCAATTATCCGTCTATACCAAATCTTCTCATTTTGCATGCATCTGGAGAAAACCTTAGGATCAAGGTATTAAAAGTTTTATGAACACACTTTGTCCTTTCACAGTATATTAAGATAATCATCATCCATCTCTCCAATGTCGGTTCTACCTGATGGCTCACAGAAATAAAGTACTTTGTGAAAGACCACGATACAAAATATACAATTATATCCTAGATTTAAATTCTTACCTCCTGTGCTCTGAAGCTTATGGTTTAATCACCACTTTGTATTGCGCCTCTTCCTTATTATGGAATTGAATATAAAACTAGAATTAATTTTCAGATCAAAACTTGATAATTTTAAGAGAGTCTTCCAACTAGCAGAGATTTTCATCATTTTTTTTCTCAACTGTAAATAGTACTTCAGAGAAAAAGATTTGAGAAGCAGTGTCTTAGGTAATTCCACTTTATAAATCCAAGGAATTTCAATAGTGAAACCCAGTCCATTAAAACTCTGTCCAGGATAAACAGTTAATGTCGATGATGAGTTTTTTTCTCTATCATTTTTCCATTTTTAGATTTAGTAAATATGAGAACTTTCATTTAGTGAGCATGTAAGTACAAGGAAAGGTGTTATGTATATTTAAATAGTTATGTTATTTAAGTTATGACAGGCCACATAATGTTATTGTCCTTTTACAAAAAAGGGCCTGAACTTCAAGAAAGTGAAAGAAAGAAAGAAAGAAAGAAAGAAAGAAAGAAAGAAAGAAAGAACCAGAGAAAGAGAAGCACTGAACAGTGTGTTCTTGGTGATACTAAAGCTTTCACATTATGTTACTTGGATAACAGTAAAAATGTTTACTTCAAATGGAAAGAGTATTTTTCCTCATATTTTCCCAAAGGAAAGTACACCACTATTCTAGCATCCAATTCAGAAATCATCATCAAAACTAGTAAAAATTTCCAATATCAACAATCCACTGAAAATTAGTGGATTATGAAAGTACACTTCAAACTTTTATATAAACTTTATAACATAATATATGCATTACAGAAATAAAATACACAACCATTCTTAGAAATGTACACACATATTTATAAACATACCTGATGCCTTGTATTTTTTCAACCATCTCTAAGACTTAAAACAGGCGAAACTTTTGTCTGATTTGTAGGTTGTACATCATATATGAGGTCAGTTAAAGTCCCAAAATGCTATCATGTTGCCAACAAGCCTGTGAGGTTGGAACCGTTCATATGTTACAAAAGGTCAACCTAGAAAGATTAAATATTTTGCTCAGGGATGCCTAGCTAAACAAAACTGAGATGTAAATTAATCCCAAATTCTATTTCTAAAAGTCAGAATTTAAATTATACAACTCCAAAATAAAGAATTGTAGTCTATTGCTGAAAACATTCAACTTTTAATTGTATTGGCCTGGACTTAATTTACATCTCACATTAGCTTAGTTTCATATCCTTGGGTAAAATATTTAGCGATTCTATGTGTAATGTGTATCAAAGAGGAATCCAGTGCTGACCGTGGAAAGTTGTGGCCACTACCAAAAGGGATGTGCAAAGTACAGGCCAATAAATAATGCACCTGCCAATAAATAATAAAACATAATGACCTTTTTACTATTAATTAGATACCACTTCTGAAGTGATATTCAGTTTTCCATTTGAAAATATAGGAAATTTTTCCAAGGGAAAATGTCAAAGGGAAGATAACTTTTTTTTTAATGTGTATTCATTTTTCAGAGATGGAGAGAGACAGAGTGTGAGCAGGGGAGGGGCACAGAGAGAGGGAGACACAGATTCCGAAGCAGAATCCAGGCTCTGAGCTGTCAGCACAGAGCCCAATGCGGGCCACAAACCCATGGACCATGAGATCATGACCTGAGCCGATGTTGGACGCTTAATCTACTAAGCTACCCAGGCGCCCCAAGATAATATTTTTTTAAATGTTTATTTATTTTTGAGAGACAGAGAGACAGACAGACAGACAGACAGACATAGGGAGAAAGAGAATCCAAATCACGATCCAGGCTCTGAGCTTTCAGCCCACAGCCCAATGTGAGGCTCAAACTCACAAACCAGATCATGACCTGAACTGCGACTGAACCACCCAAGTGTCCCAGGAGAGAAAACATTTTTAAGCAAACTGAAAAACTTAGAGATCCATGGGTAAGTACCAATAGCTACAGTCCCCAGGAAAGCAGGTGCCCTGCCTTTTTTCCTAAGTACAGATCTCTTTCTATTAGTTACCACAGTAACTGACACCCTATAAGCACTTAGTAAAGATCTGTTATTAAATTGACTCTTTTATCTCATGAATAGGAAGACAGAAACTGTTAATAAAACTTTTGAGGGGCGCCTGGGTGGCGCAGTCGGTTAAGCGTCCGACTTCAGCCAGGTCACGATCTCGCGGTCCGTGAGTTCGAGCCCCGCGTCAGGCTCTGGGCTGATGGCTCAGAGCCTGGAGCCTGTTTCCGATTCTGTGTCTCCCTCTCTCTCTGCCCCTCCCCCGTTCAGTTCATGCTCTGTCTCTCTGTCCCAAAAATAAATAAACGTTGAAAAAAAAATTTAAAAAATAAAACTTTTGATAGACTTCATTTATTTGGAGGTGCAGCCACTGATTTCTCATATAGACCTTTATTCAGTCAATACTGAAGGCAAATTAAATAATAACAGTCTCACTATCAACCTTATAAGAATTTTAATCTATCACACCCCATTTCTAAAAGTATTGCAGGACTAATTAAAGAAAGCTGAATTCAAGCAGGCCTGTGCTCAAAGCTTAGATAACTCTGATATCTTGGCAAGGCTAATTTTTTAGGGCTGTAAGCTCTTGCCATTCTTAATATTTAAGAGTTCACTGTTTTAATAAACTATGTAAGTTCATTAAAAGAGGGGGGCACTGTTTTTTCAATCTAAAAGCAAAGGGTACCCTTCACAAGTATGATAGAAATCTAAAAGTTACACACCTAAGTGCATTTTATCACATAAAAATTAAAGTTTTATTACTGACACAGTTAGAATCCACCAGAAACAAATTGGAAAAGGCAAAGTACCAACTGACAAAAAAAAAATTGCCCCGAATATTATAAAGCAAAAGGGGGCTCGTTACCAATTCAGCCCCAAGGAATTTTTATTTCTAGGAATTACCCATAGAAGCAGCCTAACAATCGATGGAGGTATTTTTACAACATTTCTTTAAAGGAAGAAGCATGGACTAGCTGGATAAGTCATACTATCCCCATCCCAATTTACACTTAGTAGTCCCTAAAATAAATGTTGTAACTATGAAAAGATTTACAAGGTATATCAGGCAACATAAAGAGTTCCTAAACATTATTTGTAGCATGATTCTCTCGGCAAGTCTGGAGGAATAGAAAAGAAAACATACCCTTGGGGAGTGGTCTGAATTTAGGATACAGGATTTGTAATATTTATGTGACACCTATCTGTAACGTTAATTTTTTTCCTCACAGAAGGCAGTTATTACTTCCCTGTATTTTTTAAAAGAATGAAAACCATCTGTCATCGTAAATGGGAAAATGGTATCCTATCTTTTAAAGTACTTAATTAAATTTTATAATTGTGAAGTGATGCTTCTTTATTTTTTGGCCGCAAGAAAGGTTAGCAAGGGTTTCATTTCAAACCAGTTTTCTTATGAAAGTAAACTTACTGTCTTACATTCACACAGGAGCCTGAAAATAGTGCAGGTGTTTATTATAGTAACATTTATGACACTCAATAGTAATAATTTCTTCAAGAAAAAAAATTCTTCTCAAGAACTAATTTGAAATATATTCTCTATCACTTGTCCCAAGTCTAAAATTTATGTATTACTTCTCTTCAGAGGAAGACCTGAGACTTTTTGAAAACACAGCAAAGAACTGAATGGAACATTTTCCCTTAGACTTAAATTGAGGGTTAATTTGTTCAGAACTTAATTTTTTTCCTTGCATAACAGAAATGTAAGTAATCAAAGAAGCTTTGAATAGCATTATGTCTATTTCAACTTAAAAGTAACCATAGTTATTATCTCTTCCCCCTAAAGAATATTCTTGTCAATGAACACAACATACTACTTGGAATCAACTCTTTTAAAAACTGCTGTTTTTTCTTAGTTACTATGTAGCTTTCCCGTTACAAAAATGTTTCACTTTTACAACTATTTCCATCACGTTAATTTAACAGTAGTTATGAATTGTGTGAGTTTAAAACATCTACTCAAGATGTCAAACATAAAATGACTAGTAGGCACCCTCTCCCAAGTTACTATACTTCTGTTAACACAGTGGAATGCAATTACAGCAGCTAACAATCTAATATTGTACTATAACATCAAAAATACTCCGAGAGGCACCTGGGTGGCTCAGTTGGCTAAGCATCCGACTTCAGCTCAGGTCATGATTTCGTGGTTTGTGGGTTCAAGCCCTGCACCAGGGTCTGCGCTGACAGCTCAGAGCCTGGAGCCTGCTTCGGGTTCTGTCTGTCTGCCTGTCTCTCTCTCTCAAAAATAAAAAGACATTTAAAAAATTAAAAAACATACCCTGAGAATTCCAGAACAAGATTATCTATATTATTATTATATTATTACATAATGTATATGTAATGTATATGGATGACTTAGAAAAAGTATTAAAAGTGTTTGCCACTTGGAAGGTTTTGCTCCCACCCAACATTTTAATTTAAACATTTTGGGTAAAGCTGAAAGTGTAATACCCACTGCTACTGCTTCATGGTTGCAACTCACAGATTGCAACGATGTTGCCTGAGGCCATCGCATGTCCTTTTTGTGTCTTCAGAAGGATGAGAAATGGAGCCGGAATCCATTTCCCTCTTCTTCACTTGCTTGTTTATTTGCTGGGAGCTCCTTTTGAAGCTGAGAAGGAGTAAGAACTTGGCCCTTTGTTTCTGAATGGATAGTTAATCCCCCTCAAATAAATTCGTCTGATCAACCCGCTTCTAATTAGGATTGGATCTTTTCTCCTGCTTCAGAACTGTTCTGTGAGACGTAGGAAGTCTGGTGAATATTATGCAGTAAGAATAAACATACTGTGTTGTAATTGGCATGACAAAACAGCTCCTCCAATTAACATTTTCTTCATTTCTTTAAAAGTAGCCCTTCAACAGGGTATTTTTGAGACAAACTGCAGACAACTTCAAGACATTTTATTCTAAGACTAGGTTTCTTTCCTGCTCCTTGTGAAGGACGTCCCATCACTGAAAGAGCACAGCCTCCTTTAATTATCCCAATGGGAAATTATGAGCCATAGTGTTGTATTTGGTTGGTAGATTTACTGGATGTGACCCAATTCGATGACCTCCAATTTGATCTGATCCAAAAGATTAATTCTTTCAAAAATGTTTATATGCAAAGTAGAAGGTCCCCACTTTTTTATTTTAAGGGAGGATGGCTATATGTTTATGCAACTAGATCAGATTTTACAATGCGATTTTTAAAAAATGTTTATTTATTTTGAGAGAGAGAGCATGCACACGCGCACACACATTAGGGGGTGGGTGCAGGGGGAGAGGGAGAAAGAATCCCAGGAAGGCGCCACTTCTCTCTGAGAATCCCAGAGAATCTCCAGCACAGAGCCTGATGCAGGGCCCAACCCCATGAACCATAAGATCATGACCTGAGCAGAAGTCAAGAACTGGATGTTCAACTGACTGAGCCACTCAGGCACCCTTACAATGCAAGTGTTAAAGAATATGAAGTAATATCTGATGAAAGGTATTGTGGTGTGGGACTATAGTCATGAGTTCAAAACTTGGGTTTATTAATTAGCTCAGGTCTCCAATTTGTCTTTCTGTGTTAAAATTGTTTTTCATTCAACGAATTTATTCAACATACATTTATGAAGTTGGCACAGAGTAGCAGTTTAGTAAATGATAGTTTATTTCCCTTTCCCTTGTCAGAGTGACTCCCTTTTTCCTCATTCCCACTCACCTATGATCACGTTTTAAAATAAATTTATCACAATCAACTCGGTTTGTTTTTCTAAATGCACCAACATACTGTGTGCTCCTTAGGTACAGGGAGTACAGCTTATCTCATTTTAATATCCTAGCCAGTGGAACACAAGACATTTTGTCCACCCAGCAGTCATTCTCTCTTCTTTCCAGCGACAAGAAACCTGCTTTTGTTTGAATGAATGTACTTAACTCTAGGGTACAAGATGGCTATGGTGGCATCAGTGGCAGTAAGAGTTGAACTAATCTCATTCCTCATCACTGAAATGTAAGAGGAAGTCTCCTGGAAAAAAGCTTTCAGAAAAATAGGACATTCTGAAGGCAAGAGAATATCCCTAAGTTCGTTCTTTCCCAACTGAGATGCTATGGTGCAAAGATTTGATTCTTTTTTTTTAAGCAAGCTGTATGCACAATGTGGGGCTTGAACTCACAACCGGGAGATCAAGAGTCACATGTTCTAACCAAGGGAGGCAGCCAGGCACCCCAATAAGGGTGGGATTTTTAAAGGTATATGGGCGCCTGGGTGGCGCAGTCGGTTAAGCGTCCGACTTCAGCCAGGTCACGATCTCGCGGTCCGTGAGTTCGAGCCCGGCGTCAGGCTCTAGGCTGACGGCTCGGAGCCTGGAGCCTGTTTCCGATTCTGTGTCTCCCTCTCTCTCTGCCCCTCCCCCGTTCATGCTCTGTCTCTCTCTGTCCCAAAAATAAATAAAAAACGTTGGAAAAAATAAATAAATAAAGGTACAGTGTTCATCCCATGACCCAGAGGGGAGGCAATGCTGATATACAGAGAATGACAGACCAGGAACCTATAAAAACTGTATCTTTATTTACCTCATTGCACAAACAAATCAAAATCATATCATTTGCAAATAATTACCATTTACTCCTTCATTTTCTGATTCAGATGCCTTTCCTGATTGCCCTAAGACAGACTTCCAGTACAATACTGAACAACAGTGGTCAAACTGGGCATCTCTGTTTTGTTCCTGATCTTAACAGGCAGAAAATCAACAAGCAAACCCTGGAATTGAAGCACACTTTAGATCAAATGGACTTAACAGACATATATAGAACATTCCATCCAACAGCAGCAGAATACACATTCTTCTCAAGTGCACATGGAACATTCTCCATGATAGATCACATAACAGGACACAAAATAAGTCTCAGCAAATTCAAGAAGATTGAAATCATACCAACTGTCTTTTCTGACCACAGTGGTATGAAATGGAAATCAACAACAAGACGAAAGCTGAAACATCTAAAAATACGTGGAAAATAAACAGTTTTTAACAACTTTGATTTCAAAGAATAAATCAAAAGAAAAAAAATTTCTTTACCTTCAAACAAGTGGAAACGGAAGCACAATATACCAAAACCTGTGGGATGCTGTGAAAACAGCTCTGAAAGTCAACAGCAATAAATGCAAACATCAAGAAACTAAAAGATTGCAAATAATGTAATTTTACACCTCAAAGAATTAGAAAATGAAGAGTTAATTAAGCCCAAAGTTATCAGGAGAAAGGCAAACAGAAATATCAGAGTAGCAATAAATGAGAGACCAGAAAAAGATAGAATTGAAAAAACTAAGAGGTAGTTTTTCAAAAAGATAAAGAAAATTGACAATTTTTTAGCTAAACTAAGGGAAAAAAGCAAGATGACTTGAATATATAAGCTTAGGAATAAAAGAGGAGATATTACAATGATACCACAGACATACACAGGATCACATCAGACTACTATGGACAATTACATACCAACGAATTAGAAAACCTGGAAGAAATGGATAAATTTCTAGAAACACACAACCTATCAAGAATGAATCAGTATGAAAGAGAAAATCTAAACAGACCAATAGTGAGTAAAGGGATTAAATCAATAATTAAAAACCTTCCCACACAGAAAACCCCAGAACCAGATGGCTTCACTGGTGAATTCTGCTAAACAGTTATAGAAGAATTAATACCAACCCTTCTCAAACTCTTCCAAAAACTTAAAGAGGAGAAAATACTTCTAAACATTCTATGAGGCCAGCATTACAGTGATTCTGATGACAGACACAGACACTATAATAGAAAAGTATACACCAATATCCCCAATGAGTATAGATGCAAACATTCTCAACAAAATTTTAGCACACTAAATTCAGGAACGCATCCAACGGATTATAAACCATGACCAAATGGGATTTCTCCCTGCGATGCAAGGATGGTTCGACATAAGCAAATCAATAAATGCAATGCATCACATTAGTAGAATGAAAGATAAAAATCACAGGACTATGTCAAAAGATGCGGAAAAAGCTTTTGACAATCACAACGTGCTTTCATGATACAAACCCTCAACAAATTGCGGTAATATAGGTATTACCTCAAAGTAATTTTAAAGGCTATATACAACAGACCCACAAGTAACATTATACTCAATAATGAAAAAAATCACGGAATTATTAAAGCTGAAGAAAAGCTACCAGGATCTGAGTGACTTACACAAGATGACCAACCTCATCATTTACTTTCAGAAATGGAACAAACATCTAGGTTCCCATTTACCTGCTCCAGTAATCCTCTCTTTCTGCTCTCCTGCCCAATTATTATCTCTATGCGGAAGAAAGTTTTCAAGATTTTATTATTCAAAACATCCATTTCGTGCTTTAGGAGGGCTTATCCGTGAGATTCATGGAGATGTCAACATTATTCCCACTTGCATGAAATAATCTTTGTCCATGTTCTGTTCTTGTTTGAAAGCTTTTAATTATTTTTCATGTTTTGAAGAATAATCCCTAAAATATTCATTTGGCCATCAGGTCTCATCATTTTCAACATACATCCTGCTTTCCAATATTCTCCTCCTTATTCCCTATACGTATATATTAGGTATTACAAGTACACATGATACATTTATACCCCAGGTTATGTACACGTAACCACAGTTAGCATCATTTACAAGACTATTTCCGACTCTAAGATATCTTTCTCTCTTATGTACTGAATTTACAATCTAAAACAGTGTAAAAACTACACCAAAAGAAAATCTTAATTTTTTATTTACAAGAAAAAGTATTCAGTAAGTTTCAGTGGTTGGGTAAGAAAGCTGTAATGTGTGAGAAGTGAAGCCACTTACAAGATTGTTGTTTGTATGAGTATATATACTGCTATACAAAACATAAGGAGTACATACAAGATTTAAGAAAAAGAGATCTTGTCTCTTCTTTAAGACTATCCTTATTTTTACCAGGGCTGATCAGAATCGTGGTGAATATATCATTTTGTAAAATTTGAATCATCTGGAAAACACGTTGGTGTTTAAGAGATTTTAAATGTACATGCATATCCTTAACCTGCACTATTACATACACATATGCAAATACATGGATAAAAATGCATAGAAACAGCATACAGCACACAAACACATCTATGTATTCTAAGTCTTATAGGCTAAGACGATGGGACATTTGATGAGAAAAAATATTACAAGAAATTTGAGTGGAACATACACTATGTATGGGATCGAAGGTGGGTGGCAGGTTTGGGAAGTGTGACACATGGTGAGTTACAGTGTAGTTGCTTTCAAAATTTTCTTGTTACGATGCTTAGGGGAATACAGACAATGTTTTATTCACCTTTTTATCTCTGACACCAGCCCATTACATAATAGATTTCATACTCATTGTTTCAAAAGGAATGATATACTTATGTAATTATTAAAATAATCTTCCTGTCACTGCTGAATCTGAAATCCTGCCTGCATTTTAAAAAAAATGAAATACACCTAAAATTCTCTTCATAATCAATTCTATACAAAAATACCACAAAATACAGCTTGTGCTCATATATGAGCTTATACTTACAATAATTAATTCTTTAGACTCAGACTTTTTATTTATTAATGGTACAGTATAAAAAATAATGGTAAATATGGGTATGAAGTTTGGTTTGCATTATGGTTTTTAACCTACTTGCTATTTGATTTTTATTAAATTAAAAGAGATAACCATAGAGTAAGGCCTGGGTGAGCTGGAGGGAAATAAAATTAAAATCAAAGGCAACAAATGATTCTCCATCCAGATTCCTAAAATGGAAGCCCTCAATTATAACTAAAACAGCAGCTGTGGATGTTTTGAAGGCAGTTGACCAGTTTAAGTACCTGGAAATCATCTTGCCAGAGGTTCTCTGACTTTTTGCTAACATGTGACTTGCACTGTCTTCCAGGTGGGCTACGGTTGAGCCTTAAGAAAAAAAGAAAAAAGAAAAAGAAATTGCTTTTAACAAAACAGTGATCTCACTTAAGAGAACTGGTTTGTTCCTAAATATGAATAAGCCGTGTCTCAGCATTGAGAAATACCTAATCTCAGGTCTCATTATTCTGTTCTTCTAAAAGGGCTCACAAGCTGGTTATTGATTTTTTTTTAGCTCAATTAACTTGCATGTAAACTTTGTCTTGATTTCCTACTGTGTTTTCTAGAATTTTGTTGGCAAACTACTTCCCTAAGAGCACAGCAAGTAGAAAGATGGTTTTAATAAAAAAAATGTTTCCTTTTAGAGAACCTCTCATCCCCTGAACAGACTACACATTCTTACCTCACAGAACTACAAATTAAACTAAAATATTAATGGGGCATCTGGGTGGCTCAGTCAGTTAATCACCGGACTCTTGATTTCTGCTCATGTCATCATCTCAGGATTCGTGAGTTCAAGCCCCACATGGGGCTTTGCGCTGACAGTGTGGATCCCGCTTGAGATTCCCTCTCTCTCTCTCTCTCTCTCTCTCTCTTTCCCCTCACCCTCCCTCCCTCCACCCCTCCCCTGGTCTCTCTCTCAAAATAAATAAATCAACTTAAAAACACAAACTAAAATGTTAAAATAATGTTAGCATAAAAATTATTTTGGAGATTTCTATGCTTTAGTATTAGATTTTGAAACTAAAAAAAAATTCCTATCAGTCTCTTGATCAAGTAATGATTCAGTATAATCCATCTAGGGGAATCCCTAAAGAATTTCTTATACTGTCTAGAAGATTGTGGTCCCATCGATTTAAAATTACCATGAAGTCTACCTCCTTCAATTGTATACTGTGCACTTGGATCAGAATGGGGGAAAAGCCAGCAGCAGTATGAGACAGTGTTTGTGTTTTCCCAACATAATGAAGATCAGATGACCACAAGCCAAGAGGTAAATTTCATTTGTTTTATTTATTTAAGCACATGGTCAGCTGGGATTCTTCATTCCTTCTTATTCTAGAAGAGGAGAAAAAAAAATACAGGTTGCCCCTCAAGCTATTAGTCAAGTGACCTACTTTCAGTCATCCCTCTCCTGCATTTGGCCAAGTCTGATTTTTCCCAGATGACCATATTCTTTTTTTATTCCCATACAGGCATTCTGAGTGTTTGAAAAGGAAATTGTGGAGTTCCTCCAAAATCTGTGGTCAGAACACAAATATTTTGAAATCGTCTCCTTCCCGGCCTGCTGCAGCTATCAACAACATCACCAAGAGTCCTTTTTAAAGGAGAATCTTTGAAATATCTTGATGAGAAAGTTTTTAAAATCCAGTTTTATAACTCTTCGTTCTCGGGACAGTCAGTTGTACACATTTCACATGCTTTCAAGTATTTTATCTCCTAGGCTTTTAGAAGTCTTGTCAGTTGCTGGGGATGTTCAAAATAATCATTATCGTATAATGATAAAGTGATTATACCATGAAATGATATAGGAGTGGAAAACGTGTTTGGTAGGAAATAAAGCCTATAAATTTTCCCCAGTAGGAGAGAGAGGAGCTGTAGGTCACTTTAAACTTCTGGTGGGTTAGAAGTTAGCATGAACAGGCCCAGGACTTGCAAAATCCTTTTTACCTCAAATACAAGGAAATGTGGACAGGGTCGTCTGAGTGGCTCAGTCTGTTAAACGTCCAAATTCAGCTCAAGTCATCATCTCACAGTTCCTGAGTTCAAGCCCCACATTGGGCTCTGTGCTGACCACTCAGAGCCTGCGGTCTGCTTCGGATTCTTTGTCTCCTTCTCTCTCTGCCCCTCCCCCACTTGTGCTCTGTCTCTGTCTCTCTGTCAAAAGTAAACATTAAAAAAAATTACAAAGAGACAAAAAGGAAATGTGGACAGAGAAAAGCAGCTATGGATCTTTCCTAATCCAAAGTCTCTGGACTAAAATGATGAACACACAAATGTGCACACTGAATATTATACATACACGTTTATAAAATATGTAATTATATCTTCCTTGTCTCTCATTTCATATAATGCCGTGGTGATTAACATCATTGGGTGTTTACAATGGTAGCATTCAGGTGAGAACATTACTAAATTGAGAAGGAGTTAATTTTGCCTGTGGATGTCCATCAGGGCAGCTATCCAAAGGGGGCTAAAATGACTAGTGAGACATGAGTCTCTCTGTTAAGCAGGCGCTGGGAGCATCTCTCTTTGTATGAAGAATGGTTGTTAGTGACTTCATAGTGAATGGAAATGTATATTTGCTTTATGAAAGATCAAATATATGTAGAAAGGTGTACATGAAGGACTAAATTGCATTAAAGTATGCGAAGTATCCACCAAGTCAATATTTTCCTATGGTGTTATCATAAATTTTCCCAATATTTCCCATCCATTTCAAGGTTAATTAAAAAATATGACTCCCCCCCCACACACACAACCTACATTCAATATCTTCTTCCATTACTGATGCTAACCATCTTAAGTTTTTATCACAATAATTTGTGAAGGTGAGCCAGTATCTCCTTCATGAACTCAAAGATTGAGGTCTCTGGAAAAAGTCTAACACCGTTCCCCAGAAGTCACCCCTGCACTAGAAGATTCCCAAAGTGCCTGACATTGTAGCTAGATAAATCCCTTTGAGAATAAATAATAGCCTACTAGAAGGCTTTGGTGGAGATCTCCCACCACTGACAGACAACAAATTATTCTGAGACCTGAAATACCTATTATGTAATAATATCAGAAACACATTGCTCTTCACTAGAGTTAATTGATAAGATGGAAAAATATACATATAGGAACATGTTCCCGGTAGGGACTGTGGTCTGTGGAGGTTCTGGTAGAGGAAGAATTGATTAGGGAGATCTCCCAGAAAAGGGTTGTAGCCCTCTTTTTGGAACTAAAGACAGAATTTCCAGAACTGTCAGCTCCTAAACACTCAGATTTTCTCATATTAAAGGATAACAAATGTTCTTCTGTCTAATCGAAGTTCCTGAGTTCAGACATACGGTGCAGTTTGGAAATCTGTCAATGTTTTTCTTGCATTTGATAAAAAAAGTTGCTGAGGCCAAGGGGAAGGATAAGCAATAGGCAGGATTGAGGGGAGTATACCTGGCAGTTCAAAACAACTGGGTTCTTACTGAAAAAAATGTTTTGTTTTTGTGGACTCATGGGCAATGGCCAGCTACCGTGCCCTGTGGTCAGGAAAATGCACCTTAGATGATTGTGCAATTACAAATACAACTGTGTGGGCAGTGTAGTTAGGAAAATGCTCTAGGAATTCTAAGAGAGAATTAAAGCGAATCCATGTAGCTAGTCAACAGAAAAATTCAACTACAGGCTCAAAAATGAACTGGGAGGCAAAACCTGATGACTTGGCTTGAATCTTAGATGTTAGTGAAGTGTGTATCTCAAACAACTGGGCCAGGAAGTGCTCAAACTCTGAAACATTGTGTGGAATAACTACATACTTGTTCACAACATCATGCACCTACTAATGTCGTGAAAGATTACAGAGAATAGCAGCAGGAAATGAAGATGTGTGAGATTTCCCAGAGGTAAGAGCTGACCAGAGCTCGCAGCAAGATACTGAGGACTCTTACCAGTAACAACAAGTGGTTTCAAATGAATTCTGACCAGACAAGAAATGTTTTCCATGTCATTTTTGTACTTTGGGCTTCACTCACCCTGGAAAGGAAGCAATAGCTAAAAATACTGTAAAATTTTTGGAACAGAATGGTTATCAATTTGGTCTCAGGCTACATTTTATTCAACAAAGGTACACATTTTACTAAAAAGCGTCAAATCTTATGGATTTATGTCCCTTTTCATATTCAAAATAAACGGCTTGAACACTAATTTGAAAATATATACACACCCCTATGTTTACTACAGCAATATTTACAATAGCCAATGTATGGAAGCATGTGTCCATCCATAGATGAATGGATAAAACTATGTGGTATATGTATATATGCATATATATACACATACTTACATATAATGGAAGACTACACGGCTATAAAAAATGATGAAATCTCGCTATTTGTGACAACATGGATGGACCTAGAGGGTATGGTGCCACATGAAAAAGTATCGCTGAGAAATAAATACCATATAATTTCACTTATATGTGGAATCTAAAAAACATATGAATAAGCAAACAAACAAAAGCTGAAATAAATCCCTAAGCAGAGAACAAAGTGATGGTTCCCAGAGGAGTAGGGAAGGAGAGGATGAGAAAAATGGGTTGAGGGAATTTGGAGGTACAGACTTCCGGTTATGAAATGAGTAAATCATGGGAATAAAAGTCACAGCATTGGGAGTACAGTCAACGGTATTATAATCACCTTGTACGGTGTCAGATGGTAGCTGTATTTATGAGCACAGCATGTGAACTTGTTGAATCACTACGTTGTACGCCTGAAACTAATGTAACATTGTGTGTCAACCATACCTCCATAAAAATAAATAAGTAAAATAATATTGCTGAATTAATTCCTCTGAATTGTGTACATTCTTAAAGGGATGATGGCTAGATAGTGTGTTTGTTTTGTATTGTTCAACTTGGATTTCCTCTGCGTGCAGCCTCACTGTCTAGTTACTGAAATTGTCCCATTGCATTTTTTAAAATCTGTGTTTGTACACAAAGGAAGCTATTCCTGCCATGCGGATGAGCCTGGATTAAAACAGGTAGTAAATGAAATCTTAAGCAATAAACACGCAAACTAACAGGAAATTCTTTTCCGAAGAGAAGTGATTATTTACCATGGTAATCAGGTCTTAAAGAAAGACAGCATCTCAGAAGAGTCATTTTCCTAGTTGTTCCTTTCAAAAGTAGGCCAATTTATGGCCATTGCTAGACAAAAACTCTGGATTTGTTTTCTGCTGCTAAGTATCTTTGAAGTTGATTTTTAGATTTACCCTAGAAGTCTCTTTGGATGGTAAAGGAAAGACATCAACAGTAGGTCTTGATGATGATGATGATGATGATGATAGTAACCCTAACTGAGGGCCTGCCTGAGTCATGGCACTTGAGAGTTACCATTTAGACTGTGTGTTTTGGTTTTGGTTTTGGTTTTGATTTTCCTAGATTTGCACGGAACCGCACATGCTGTTTCTGGAAGCTGGTAGCTGATACATTCATTGTATTTCTCTAAATAAGGTTGCTGCCTGTTAAGGTAACTACCTGCAGCATATCATTATTACCTGTTCTGTATACTTTTTAAATAATTGCTACTAGGTTTAAATGTATACGGGATGCAACATAAACAGTGATTCAAGGAATTGGATATGGAAAATGGTGACTGTGGCCATATAGCACATGTGGTGATATAGCAGCCACATAAATTCAGTGATTTGCCCCATGATATGCAAAAAGGGGATTTGGGAAGTCTTATAACACAATCAAACTGAATGGCAACTAGAAGTAGAATATGCTTTACTGATCATCTCCTGGGGCACTTAACACACAATATACTTGATTCTTTCTTAGAATTTCCATTTCTTTGATTACATTCCAATCTGTTCTTTCATCTTTTTTACTTGTCTCCTAGAGCCCTTATCGTATTAATGATAACTGACCTAAATTCAAGGTCTGATAATTCCCAAATTCCTGCCTTATCAAAGTCTTGTTCTGGTATTTGTCTTGTCCTTTAAATTGTGTGTGTGTTTTTAAAACCTTTGACTTATTTTGAGAGTGAGAAAGTGAGAACACACAGAAGCAGGGGAGGAGAAGAGGTGGGGGGTGCTCAATCTCCAGAACCCTGAGAACATGACCTGAGTGGAAACCAAGAGCTGGATGCTTAACCGACTATGCCATCCAGGCAAACCTAACCTGTGTTTTCTATTAATCTGTCTTGTAATTTTTTGTTGCAATTCAGCATAATAAACTGAGTAAAAGTAAATCCCGTAAATAGACCTTTAGTAATGTGGTGCCAAGGTGTGATGGGAGAGAACGAGTTCTATGTCCTATGATTAATTCTCCTCTTTTAGCGCAAGTGTTTCTCAGTCCAGGCGATAGAGGCGGGTATTTCCCTTTTTCCAGAAATGCTAGGCTGCAATAAAATCCCAACAATTTAAGGTTCTATTAAAACAGCTTCTCTTGAGAGCAGGTGTTTGTTAAAACCAGAATACTCTGGCATATTCCAAAAGTTACTCTTGCCTTCTCCCTGTCAGTAGGATTGCTTTCTGACATTTACTTGAGGAACCTGAAAGGCTCTAGGAGACAAAGTTCACAAAACTTTGGGAGATCTGGAGTTTCAACTCGGACGTCCACAATGAGTCTTCAAGCAATTCATTAATTACACTTCAGGCTTTCTTCACCCTGGTACTGGTTTCTACAGAGGTTTTTCTGCTCATGGATTTCTAATCTGTTGTGATTCTCTGTATCTGCCTGTCTCTCAGTCATCAGGAACAGTGGTTTACTCTGTAATCTCACTTCCACAGATCTAAGAAGAGTTGTCAGTTTTTCAGGTAGTTCAGCCTTTTGCTTGTTAGCATGGATTAGCCACTTTGAAGGCACTTACACGGTAGATTGCAAACTAGTAGTCGGGCATTATGCACTTGAGTTACATTCATGTCATAAATACTCAAAAGCAAACACTTCTTGGTGTTTCATTCAACTCTAGCCCCAATATATTAGAGAAAATCAGTGTTTGGAGAAGTGTATGTGTTCTCCACTCTTTAGGGTTTTTCTAATTTTACCATATAGAGTAAACAGACATGGTACATGTCCATAAATACCACCTAGGGCTGCTGTACACGTTTAAATTTTCATTTTCTTTTTCAAATTTTAAAAGTCGTAACTTATACTTGATTGGCAACCAATTTTTTTCAATCTCTTGTGTTTTAGATTTATCAGTCAACATGTACATTCATTTCAATTTTATTTGTGAGTTTCATCAGTTAAATATTGGCAAATATATACCGTTCCCGCTAATAAATTGTGTGGATATACCTCAACACATATATGAGTAAGAGAGTTTTCTAGATTATACACCTGCATACAGAACTGCTAGGTCAGAGATTATGTTCATTTTCAACATACTTAGATTAGCCACTTCGTTCTTGAAGTTGATGTAATCATTAGTCTCCCGTGGGCAGTCAAGACTTCTATTTTATTTTTTTCAATGGAAGTATAGCTGACATACGTTGTTACATTACTTCCAGGTGTATAATATGGTGATTAAACAACTCCGTGCCATAGACTGCTCACCACAGGTGTAGCTATCATCTGCCTTCTATTTTTTCATATCAGGCTTATTAATTTTTGCCAAATTTATGGGGGAAAATAACACTATTTCTAAATCTAAAGATCCAAAATTTCCAGTGAAGGTGAGCATCTTTACAAGGTTTTTGGCCCATGGTTTTCTTATTTTAATTCATTTTTCATCACCATTAGGTACAGTGGGTTTTTCATTTCAATATTAAATTCCCTGAAATGTGCTCTATTTAGCTTTCTCCCCCGTTGGACAAAAGCTTATTATAGTGTTGTGAAATATAACCAATCTGTTTGTTAGCATATTCTTTTTAAAAAATGTCTCACTAAAGTGGCGCCTGGGTGGCTCAGTCAGTTAAGTCTCTGACTTCGGCTCAGGTCATGATCTCACATTTCGTGAGTTTGAGCCCCACATTGGTCTCTGTGCTGACAGCTCAGAGCCTGGAGTCTGCTTGGGATTCTGTGTCTCCCTCTCTGTCCCTCCCCCACTCATGCTCTGTCTCTCTCTCAAAAATAAATAAATGCCAAAAAAAAAAAAAAAAGTCTCACTAGAGTACATGTTTTACTAGGACAGGTCATATCAGTCTTATTTTTCATTGTACTTGAACAAAATATACAGATGTAAATGGACAGGCAATAATAAGAGGAAAAGGAGAAAAATATTCACAGAATGAGAAAAAAAGTCCAGAAAAATAAGCATAATACTGTCAAGATGTGCCTTTTACACACAAAATAATACAACTCTCACAGGTCACGGTGACTGTGACCTAGATTTACAGGACCCAGAAGACAAAAATCAACACAGATTTGAAACATTTTACATGAATCCATTTACAAGTGTAAATCAACAGGGCAAAATTCTATTCTTATTTTTGTATTTTGAAAATGTATTATCTTTGTCTCCTTGAGAATGTTTTATTTTTCCAATTTGCTAGACTATCTGTCTCTGTATTTTCTGAAATATTGTAGACCAGAACTTATCCCAGTTTTTTGTTTTTCTCTTTGCCCCCACCTGCTTATTGAGCTCTTGCTCTTATATGATGCTCTGAACTATTTTATTTCCAGGATCATTTGTTTCTTATGGCTATACATTTTAACTGATTTAGTACAGCTGACAAAATCATTCTACAGCATTTTTCTACATTTGTACAGCTTTGTAATATAAATGACATTAAAAAGCTAGCAAAAGAGGGGTTATATAATTACCATCAGAGCCATCATGGCACAAAACATGATTTACTCTACATGAGATATCTTAATACTCGTTTTAGAAGAAACAACAAATTTATCCAGGTTTAGCAAAATCTCAGAATGACTCAACTTTAGTTGCAGATACAACAGAAAATAAAATGTCTTATGAAAGTAATATAAAAAATGAAATTCTCACCCATAAAGCACTTAGGAGATTAACCATAGTGTATTCTAATGCTATAGAATATTAATATGCTTATGTTTTTAGGTTGAATGAAAATTTCAGATCATGGTGCACTTGGGTGGCTCAGTCAGTTAAGCATCTGACTCTTGATTTCTACTCAGGTCATGCTGTCATAGTTCATGAGTTCAAGTTCCTGTGTAGGACTCTGTGCTAACAGCACGGAGCATACTGAGATTCTCTCTCCATCTCTCTGCCCCTCCACCACTCATGTGTGAGCAAACTCTCTCTCAAAATAAATACATAAACGTTTAAAATTTTTTTCAGATTACTATCCTGATGTTCTTTAAAATCTTTGAAAAAATCCACCATAGATTTTTATACTAACATGTAATGAATAAATAAAACCAAGAAGGAAAGATAGTAATAATGTAAATATGATGGTGAATGTTTTTTCAAAGCTCCAAAAAAAAAAAAAAAAAAAGTGTGTGTGTTTGTGTGTGTGTATGTGTGTGTGTTACTGAGAGAGGGATAAAGACAAAGAAATCAAGATATAAAAAGTCCTGGTGGAAAACTAGTTACTCCATATAGGTAGATTATTTTATATTGAGAGAATTTACTTTGTTTTGTAAAAATAAAAAGGATTAATTATGTTAAAGTTAGTTATGTTAATTATGTTAAAGTTAGTAATAAATTTCTAGGTACAATTATGATACTTTATGTTAGTCATTTTTTTTTTTTTGGTAAGTTGTATCTTCATATAGGAAGAGTCAATTTTCCAGATGCATAATTTCTTAATTTATAGAAGTATATTCTTAACAGCAAAATGATTTAATGTCTCTATACAAGGAAAGAACCATTTGACATTTAACTTACACTAATCAGAAAAACGGGATTAGAGGAATACTACTTCATTAACACATGCACCATTCTAGACCCTATGAAAAAAATGGAACCTAAGGAAAAGCCAAACAACTTAAAACAAGAAGATGCCAAGAATAAGTCCTTACAGCTGACAAGCTTGGTCTATTAGGAAGCAAACACGGGTATAATACTTGTTAATGTTCTACTACAATGCAGACAGAGTGTAGTACACACTGTGTCTACTAGATGCAGACATACATCTAGTCTGCAACGGCCATTTGTTTGTAAGCCAACTCTTTAAGACTGTGATACCCTAGACGAGAGGAAATCATCATGCTAATCTTGCTTCCGACTTTGATACTATCAGACTAACTACCCCCCCCCCCAAAAGGATAAGAAAAACTTTAGATTAATGGAATCGCTTAACTATTTTTGATATAGAAGATGTCTTTGTTTATATTAAGAGTAGTATACCTGTCTAACTTAGTGGCTAAATTTCTGTCAAGTACCTTTTTGCTTAAATAAAGGGCACCATTATGTTTTTCTGAGCTGAATTTATAGTTAACCAGGTGAACTTTGGAGAAATTCCTTGGACTGGAATAGTGAAGGGAGTTTCCTTCAAGAATAAATCTACCCCCAGCCTTTGCAGAGAGTTTGAGAGGATTACAGATATTGTGTACAAAGTTTTGGCAAATAGAGAATGATCATAAGTTGTCATGTTTAACTACTATCAACAATGTATGCTTTTTTTTTTTTACTATATCTGGAGATGGGATTTATTTTTTAAGAATAAGGTTGTTTACATATTATTCTTCTTTTTGTGCTTTAAGTTCTATTCTTCATGAAAGCCTATACTTTTTCCTAACCTAGTAGGATCAGTCTGACCTCTCATTATTTTACTGACCAATGTTTCCTATTTTTCTCTTTATTAATTGATTTTTTAATTCCCCATTAAAGGGAACTATTTTGAATTTGTTTTTACAATCTTTTTAAAAATCTTATCTTATTCTTTTCTTTTTCTGACTGATTTTGTTCTGCTTCTTCAAAGTAGAAGTCATTTTCCTATTATTGACTTGTACTACTTAACATTTTCTACTTGCTATAATCTAATTAGTATTATTGTATCTTTTATTATGTATCTTTAATTTACATATCTTCCATTAGTCTTTTAATTTTTTTATTTTAAAGAGAGTGCAAGTGAGCAGTGGAGGGGTCCAAAGGGACAGAGAGAGAGAGAGAGAGAGAGAGAGAGAGAGGGAGAGGGGTGTGGGGAGAAGGAGAAGGAGAGGGAGAGGGAGGGAGGGGGAGAGACAGAGAGAGAGAGGGAGAGAGAGAATCCAAAGCAGGCTTCATGCTCAGCACAGAGCCTGACATGGGGTTCAGTCTCACAACTGTGAGATCCTGACCTGAGCCAAAATCAAGAGTCGAACACTTAACTGACTGAGCCACACAGGCACCCAGTCTTTTTAAAATTTTAATTGAGGGGCGCCTGGGTGGCGCAGTCGGTTAAGCGTCCGACTTCAGCCAGGTCACGATCTCGCGGTCCATGAGTTCGAGCCCCGCGTCGGGCTCTGGGCTGATGGCTCAGAGCCTGGAGCCTGTTTCCGATTCTGTGTCTCCCTCTCTCTCTGCCCCTCCCCCGTTCATGCTCTGTCTCTCTCTGTCCCAAAAATAAATAAACGTTGAAAAATAAAATTTTAATCGAAAAAGGAAACATGTAGAAAAAATAGCATAAGGATCTCCCATATACCGATCACCCAGTTTCAAAAATTGCTTCCACATTTCTCATCTTATTTATTATGTCTTTTGATATTTTTATTTTCTAACAGAATTCGCAATTATATTTAAAAACTGGTGATTGATTCAACATGTATTACTATTGCCCTCATATAATTTTTTTTTAATTTATTCATTTTTGAGAGACACAGTATGAGTTGGGGAGGGGCAGAGAGAGAGAGAGAGACAGAGACAGAATCTAAAGCAAGCTTCAGGCTCTGAGCTGTCAGCACAGAGCCCAATACAGGGCTCAAATCCACGAACCGCAAGATCATGACCTGAAGTTGGATGCTTAACTGAATGAGCCACCCAGGTGCCCATAATTTGGTTTTATAAATATACATACTAATAAGCCACATCAAAATCTCATGTGTAAATCAAAATATATACCATATACACTCTGAAAGCTAGAATGGCTAAATTAAATTTTTTTGAAATTTATTTTGAGAGAGAGAGAGAAGGAATGGTTAAATTAACCTAAAGAAAAGTTTAAGACAAGAATATAGCCAGGAATAGAAAAGGTCATTTCATAATGACATATGGATAAGAAGAAATAAAGTACTCAAAAAGTATGGACCTAGTCACAAGGGTTCAAAATACTGACAGAATTGAAAAGGGTAAGTGATGAATCCAGAACCACAGCTTGGCTTTCTGCATGAAACTCTCAGTGTTAGACCAAAGATAATTAAGATTGCAGAAGTTATGAACAATACAATCTACTGATATTTCCTGTCACAGACTATGAGTCTGCAGTTCTCTCTTGTCCAGCAAGAGAGTGGACACAGAATTGAATATGAGAGAGGCTAATGACCCGGGAGGAGAGAAGAGCCATGAATAGGAATTTCATCTCCATAATTTATTGAGCTCACAAGATATTACCCACGTGGTGAACGTGAGAAAAACAAGATCTTACACAGGTGACCGTGGAGAAAACAATCAAACAGTAATCATTAACTTGTGTGTATAAAAAGCAAAAGGTCTGGGGGGAGGGCAAGTTAAGTTTGCAAACAAGGTACATTGGCACCAAAAGGAAAGTAATTTCCTGCAGGTGATATAACAAGTTTCTTGTGATCCCATTACAGTAACTCGCTAGCTAACCTTGGGCACTTTCACCCCATGGTGGTGGCTTTCCACCCTAAGCTTTTTTCTAACCCATTTATGTAAGTATTACTTATTTCCACACAATTTCCTAATTGCTGCTTACCAAAACCACACCAGACCACAGAATACACAATCATTTCAAGCCTACACAGGAAGTTCACAAAGAAAAACCTCATTATAGTCCCCAAAACAACTTTAAATAAATTCAAGAAAACTTAAATCACACACAATATGTACACTGGCCCAAATGGAATTAAGCTAGAAATCAACAACCAAAAACTAAAACTAGCTGATAATAATAATAAAGAAATTAAAGAATGTATGTCTAAGTAATCTAGAAGTCAAAAAATTACTAATGACAAAATCTGCTTAAATGAAAATTAAAATATATGCCTATATATCATAACCCATGAAGTAAAAACCACAATGTTAATAGTTCTACTAAATCTCACGAAAATCCCACATAGAGATACAATGCTGTTAAATCTCAAAGAAAAAAAAATAAACAAGTTTGGTGACTTTTCAAAGACCTGTGTTAACTAAAAGAGAACAGCATCAATTGAAAATATCAAAAGCAGCAAAAACATTTAAAAAACCCATTTAGGGGGGCGCCTGATTGACTCAGTTGGTTGAGTGTCCAACTGGAGCTCAGGTCATGATGTAACGTTTGTAAATTCAAGCCCTGCATCAGACTTGAGGCTTGCTGCTGTCGGTGCAGAACCCACTTTGGATCCTCTGCCCCCCATCTCTCTGCCCCTCCCTGGCTTGTACTGTCTCTCTCTCGCTGTCTCTCAAAATAATAATAATAATAATAATAATAATAATAATAATAAAACATTTAAAAAGACATTAAAAAAATAAAACAAAAAAAACATTTTGGGGTTATCAGATTATTGGTTTCTGATTTTGATTCTACTGGAAATTCTTCCCCACCTCAAGGTCATACAAAGATTATCTTGTATTATCTTCTAATAATTTCAATGTCTAAAAATGTCTTCTGTGCCTTTATGCATCTTCCTATTTCTAGAACTATTACGAAGTGAATGTGTCAAGCCCTTCAGTCTAGATTTCTCACTGGTTAACTCATTCTTTCAGTTTTCATCTTATCCTTCTACTACATCTCCTGTGGCTCTGCTGTTTGTGAATTCAGTGCAATCTTCAAATTCACAGATCTTTGTAAGCAGCATAGGGTTTCTTCCTTGTATTGACTTTTAATTCCCAAAGATACACATACCACCCACACCCACACTAACACCCACACACACACCCACACACGTATGTATTCATGGAGGATTTCTAAAGATTTTTCAGTTATTATTTCATTTTCTCTGAAGATAATGTATTTTTTATGATTGTTATTCCTCTTTAAATTTTTTTGAAGTTTAAAGAAAAAATTTAAAGATATCTTCAGATTTTTGTGCTACTCTTTATATATTATTAGGCAGGAGTTCATTCCCAGTTGTGCAATCTATTTTCTCTGTCAGAGTTTTGCTAGAATTAAGTGAGCTACTTTTAAGTGAAACAAAAATATTACAGCTGTAAAACTAACAGAACCTAACAAAATATTTTGCCCAGCATTCACCTAACTGATAACAAAACAACCGAAAAGCAAAACACTCAAAAGACCCAACTCTGCCACTTGTTAGGATAATGGAGCCTTTCAAGCAGCTATAATTAAAACCACGACAGATTCTGTTGAACAAACTTCTGCAAGCCAACAGTGTCAAGACAGAGCTCTAATTGAGTCGGTAGCATAACTATCTCCATTCAAGACCCACTGTAATTTACAGAGAGCATCTCTCTTCTATCACTGTAATAGTCATAGTGATTTTTTCCCCCTTAGTAGAGCAAGGTGCCTTGCACTGCCTTGATGGTGAAATCCTCCCCTGAGTTGGTAGGAACAAGTAGTAGCAGAAGAAGAACTTTGGAGTCCTGGCCAACAGTCTGGGCAAACAGCTTGACAGTGTCCGTGACAAGGCCAGATGTAACATTTTGATGGTATACTGGGGGGTCTCTGAGGAAAGAGCAACCACAGTATTTAACAACATTCATGTGAAGCCAGGTAAGTTTGCTATTTTGAGACTTTATACACACAAACTACACATTTTAGATAGGTTTATCATGTTTTACCTTGTTTTATGTGGAAGAATTTTACAAGCTGCTATTACCAGGTGATTCCTTTCATTTACCGGAGCCAGTCTACTTATGAAGATTATATGTGCCTGGCTTTAAAATTAATATTGTTTGTTTCTATCTGAACAGGAGCTAACTTTGGAATCTGCGGCCAAGCTGAATTGTCAGTACAACTGAGTGACTAAATAAGTAGAGCTTCTTCTAAGACTGCCTAAAAACCTGGTTCTGCAATGGGTTTTTACTAGGAAACGATTTATTCCCCAACCAAATAATTTTATTTTCATTGACAAATTACCCAACAATATGTTTTAAATGTCTGCAGAATATCCTGGAGATTTTCATGTATTTACTGCTCACAGTTTGCTGTGCAAAAGGGAACCTCAGGCTACAAACATGACAAGAACAGTGTTACAAATATTCCACAAGAGACAAAAATGAAACCCTGTTTTTCATGTGACTACCTACTCATCACTCTAATAGGCTTCTCTTTCTCATGCTACTGGGATCCACTCACTAGGATATTTTTTCTACATGTTAAAAAAATTCTTTTGATTGCCCCTTGGACAGAGGGAAAAATATTATTGCTTAGTGACATGCCAATCGACATCCTCTGCTAAGTCTAATTTACAGAGTTGCTTACTTTCCTGATTCACCAGGTGATGAAACTTTGATGATGAAGTATTTTGGAATTAGAATTCACGTCTGTTCAAAACATGAGCCCACTGTGGCAGCACCAGAAATAGTTTTCCATTCTTCACGACTCTATGTGGGTCACAGTGTTACGAATTGAAATGAATGTTTTTCTCCTTCTTTTTTCCCCCTGTATTTGATGTGACTGTCTGGTAGGACCATCTTCACGACTTAATCTACAGTGTTTAAAATTACCAAATGCTGACTCTAAAAATTTCCTCCCACGTACACGTACAGTTTTTATTCAAGGTAATGCCCCTATGATCTGTATCCACACATACTGATCCATTATGCTAAGCACATAGTCGACATTATTTCCTTTATTCCTCACAACTACCAGATGAAATGAAAAAAATTATGGCTTTGAGAGATCAAACAACTCGCCCAAGGTCATGAATCTAGTAGTAACTGATTGAATTGTGATTAATATCCAGACCTTTTTTATTCCAGAAGAGCTCCATAATTGTACAGATATGCTAGAAATGCAGTTCTGTGAATTTTCCTGCTAACAATCTGAGAAACCCACAAGACTGTTTTGTGTAATGGTTTAGAATACAGTTTCCCCTGACATCCACACACAGGCATGAACTATAATGGGATCCTGACTCGAATAAACCAGATAGAAAATCTACTTAGAGGGAAAAGATAGATTTTGAATATGAATTGAGTGTAAGATAAAACTAGAGAATTATCAATCTTCTTAGGCAGTCAATGACATCGTGGACGTGTAAGAGAATCGCATTCTTAGGAAGCATATGTTGAAGATTGTAGGGATGAAATGTCTATAATTTCCAGCGCTCAGAAAATTTTCAAATGCATAGATATACAGACAAAGCAAATATTAAACAATGTTAACAGGGGGTAAGTAAACACGCACTACTATACAACGTGTTCAATTTTCTGTAGGTATCAAATTTTTCATAATAAAAAGGGGGAAACAGGATTTGATCCCTGAAGTCGCAATCTCTGAGCTTTAATCCCTCTCTACCACTTACTATCTTGAGACAAGTTATCTTCTATTTATGGGCTTTATTTTCTCATATGTAAAACCGTGATAATAGTAGTCACTACTTTATGAAGAGTTGAGCACTTAGTAGCTACAAATATACTTAGTTATTATTCAGCATTCCCAAATTATTCTCAGCATGTGATTGTCCCTAAAGCTCATATATTTCCATTTGTATCATCTGGAATCCCTTGGGAACTAATCTAGACAACTCTTTAAAAACCCAAGTTAAATTAGGAAGAAACGATATAGCTATGACTAGCTAGGAGGAGGTTTTGTTTTGCTCTATGTAAGAATCATGAAAGGTGGCGGTTCTTATATTCTGCTGGATGTAAAATCCAATAATTTTGACTACAGTTTTAAAATAATAGTTGATCATTTTGATATATAACTAGGATAAGAAAACTCTTTGCCTAAGACCAAGAAAATCCTGAATGAGACAGGTCATTTGAGCATAGTTTTGAAGATAATGGTGATAGTGATTTCAGCTGAACATGAAATGTCTTCAAATGGTAATGTAAACATTGGCTAATGGTCTCTTAGGAAGTATCTGGAAATGTAAGTGTGGGAGCTTAGTAGCATCCCATGATTTCAGAAGTATAAAATATGTTTAACTTATTCTATAAAATATAAACTGATGGCTTCCGCTTCAACTTTATCACAGTTAAAGCAAACTAAATGTAGATCATCTCACAGTAAATGCAATTTGTGGTTTCTTTATCCCAACAGTGTTGAAGTTTTAGTTTTTGAAATCAGATAGTTAGTGACGTTTACATAGATATGCACAAAAGTCCTCACCAAAAAGGTGATCTTCAAAATGCCATTATTGTATTATCTCTAGCATTCAATTTCTTATTAAAAAATGACGTACAACTTGTACAGAACCTGATAGAAACTTCTGCAATCCTACAACCAATAAAGTCATCTTCCTTGTTTCAAAATCTAATCTCAACAATGTTTAAAATTAAAAACCATAAATATCAATAATTCTTGCCAAAGTTAAGACTTGTGTAACAGGTAAATTTTTGTTACTTTCGTAGTATAATCTTTCTTCTTCACCTTTTCTTCTTTCTCAACGGTAACTAATTCCCCTTTGGAGACTCATAACTTCTGGGGAGCCTGCCTCCACCAAAGCTCATAACCAAATTTAAACCAATCAGCAAATATCCTATCACAGTGAATGGGTGAAGGCTGAGCATGTGACTTAAGGCAATCCAAGTCGAAAGAATACCAAAGATTTGCTGTGAAGAGCAGGAAAGGTATTACTGACTTTTTTGTTAATGTGTACAGTCAGATAGAACAGGGAGCAGCCAAAAGCCATCTTGGATAACCAGAAGTGGTCAGGCAGAAAACAAAGCTGTAGTGTGGAAGAGGGAAGGCAGTGACAGAAGAAAACCAGGTCTTATGCAGCAAGGTGATATGACCTGATTAGCTTCCAATGAAACCTCCTAGCTCTGGATATTTACACAAGGCACACGTAAGAAGTTCTTCACTATTTCTGCTAGTAGAATCTGATTTCTGGTTGTTGTTTTTTTTAAATGTTTATTCATTTTTGAGAGAGAGACAGAGCGTGAGCAGGGGAGGGGCAGAGAGAGAGAGAGAGACAGAATCCAAACCAGGCTCCAGGCTCTGAGCTGTCAGCACGGAGCCCGACTCAGGGCTCCAACTCACTGACCACGAGATCATAACCTGAGCAGAAGTCGAACACTCAACCGACCGAGCCACCCAGACACCTCTGATTTCTGTTATTTAAACCTTAAAGCCTTCTTACTAAAACATGTTATTAGCTATCTTCTATGCTGGGGGTGCTGACGTCAGCCACACAACTGTGGCCTCCCGTGGAATTCCTTGCAATTATGGAAAATGGAGCATTACTGAACCTGACCCTTATTTGAAAGGTCTTTAAAAATTCAAATCTTCAGAGTAAACAAATCATTCTAAGGAAAACAGTTTATTTTCCATCTTAAAATTCGAAAGTTTACCAACACCAAAGTTGATATTTAGAAAATAAATATTATTCCATTGGCATGCCCCTATCCGCATTGCTTCTTGTACCCATTCCCTTCTTGGTTTTGACTTGGCTTTCTTCAAACCAATGTTAACACAAGAGATGAGCGTTTGCATAAACTTCTCATGTGAATGAGTATTTTGTGTTAGCGTGAGTGCCTAACCACTATTTTAGCTGGCATTATAATTCAGTGGTTGAATCTTCAGACATCAAAGGCTTTTCCTTTGATACAAAGTTCTAGCCATGCACCTACCCAGCATCTAGCTGACTATGTATCTAAATACACACCAAAACATCTTTCAGTGGATGCTTGCCTAAAGGTTCAGTCCCTTGATTCTGTTTGCACTCAGGTCTCCTGTAACTGCCTCCTATAAATCTACTCACAAGCTGATGCACAAAACAGTTTTCTCACACTTGGCTCAGAACTCATTACAATTGAAGTACTGCTTTTAGGATATTGATAAAACCAAAAATGGTTGGACTGGACATTACTTATATTACTTGAGCATGTGTATTTTGTGAGGAGTTTATAGAAGGTAAAAGGCTTTTTTACTTTCTAGGCAGCACACAGCCTCCTTGAAATATCTGTTCTTCTTCTCAGTTCTCCCCTCAGCCCCACCTCTTCTAACCCCTTTCTGTCCCCGTAAGACTTAAATAAGTCTATAATCAGCCCTACAGCTCTATGCACTATACAATAAATGTGATAACAACCTTGACTTCTTTCCAGCACTCCTTGGCTTTAGATCACAGCAAGCTTCCATAGATGGGGTAGAAAATGGACTTTCAAAGATTAGAAATACCACTTAACAGATACACAGGAGCCAAAACCCACAGACCATTGAGAAGAGATTAAAAAAAAAAAATATATGACTGTGATGTCTTTCACTCTCCAGTTTAACCAAAAGAGTCATTCCACATCTCTGACACAGTTACCAGGCAGCAAGCTTGTTAAGAGACCGTACTTTGAATTTTTTGTTTGTTTGTTTCAGGATCTCTTTCTTTTTAATGAGTTCAGCTTCATTCTTGTTCACTAAAGCATCTTAAGTAAACTCTTACCTTTGAATTCTAAGTTCAACAGGCCACTTGGGGGTACTGTGTAATCAAGCCAACAGAAAAAGAAACATAACAAAAACAGACAATCTCATTTACAGAGGAACTCCCTGAAATTGTGACCAGGATCTTTGTGTGAAATGCCAACTGACGTCCTAAGATATAGAAGGGAGAAGAGAAATAAGAATCATGCAGTGACTTTTCTTTAAAATCTCCAATTGCAATGAAACTTTAAAACATAATTAAATCACTTGGTTGGGTTTTTATTTTGCCCCTCTACACTTATCTGAACTTCTCTCGAGATAATATGTGGATATATACATGTATATCCATGTAGATATGTATATATAGATACATATACATACACCTATATGTACATGTACATATGCGCGCGCGCACACACACACACACACACACACACACATATATATATATATATATATATATATATATATATATTCAGCTAGGTGTCTTGAGATTCAAGTATAATGCCTGGTTATGAAAAAAATTAAAATAGTATTAAATGAAATAGAGCTAATGGTATTTTTCTAAGGGAATAAAATGATTCACTTGTTATTTTTTTAGGGTCTCTATTCATTTCATAAATATTATAAGTCAATTGAGTGTCAGATTTTATAGCGAGCACTATATGTAAAGCAAGTATCCTCTCTTAATATACTATAAGCAAATAAAAGTTTTAAATTTACTTATTTTGAGAGAGAGAGAGAGAGAGAGAGAGAGAGAGAACGCACACACAAGGGGGTAGGGACAGAGAGAGGGAGAAAATCTCAAGAAGGCTCCACACTGTTGGCACTGAGGCCAAAAGAGGGCTCCATCTCACATACCAGGAGATCATGACCTGAGCTGAAATCAAGAGTTGGATGCTTAAGTGACTGAGCCACCCAGGCACCCCAATCAAATAAAAATTTTGAGTAAACATTTCTAATACGTAAATTTGTTTAAAAATAATGAAAAATAATGGGATCAAAAATTACCTCATCATATGAGTTCTTCCTGTCCTCTCTTCCATAAATGTGTTTTTGTAAAATGGGTCTGTTTCGGGAATCTTCTTTGCAGAGCATATTGGGGAGGCACCTAACCCTCCAAGAGAGAAAGAGCGGAGTTCAGACTGAGTGAATAAAGAAAAGCTGTGCTGTGGTAAACGGGGAGCTAACCCAATGGGACTTTCAAAGAAGCTTTCCATATGACATGCAGTATCAAACCACTCTAGCTACTCCTCTAAGAGTCTGTATTTTCAAAGCTTCTGCAGTTGGATACATTTGCTCTGAATGTGACACCACTTAGACTGAACCTCACGGGGTTATCACCAGGTATTAATAATAGATGAGAAGGTTGTAAGGCACAGTCTTGCAATAGAGCCCCATTAGCCCCAAAGTCTTGCAAAGGAGCCCCCAAAATCAACGCTGGTGTCCAGCAGGTCAGCTATTTCTCCTGGAAGCCACAGGGCCTTCCTCCTTCTTACAGGAGACCAACACATGCAAGCCCATTTCTAAAAGCTAGTTTTGTTCGTGTGTTCTCTCCAAACTGCTTGCCCTGGTGCAGGGTTTTATGCTTTACATCCACACTTGTTCCTGGCTCTCTAGGTTTTGGACCTAAGGCTCCTTTTCTGATTCATGGGCTTAGGTATTAATCCTCACAGTATTTGCTTACCAACATTTCCCTCGATTTAAGTGGTTACTTAGACTCTAATTTCTCTCACCAACAACCAGAGCCCCAGTGATTCCTTATACCAGCCTAGTAACTTGAAGACAGGACGTGTGTGTGTGTGTGTGTGTGTGTGTGTGTGTGTGTGTGTTGTTGAGGGATACTTTTCTACATTACAAGAGGGTAATTCCTGAAGAACAAACCCAGGTGCCCCAAAGCTGTGCTCTTTAACATCAGCATCATAAAGTTTCCAGTTTGATTTCCAAACAGTATTTACCCCTGCCTTGGGTCCACTTCTGAAAGATTCCAACTTAAGGCAGAAGGTATTTCATGACAAAGACAGAATCATTTCTTTAAGGCATACATATATTAAGCATAACTGGGAAATATTACACTCATTATGACTATTTTGCTCAAAAGGAAAGAAATGACAATTCTAGAATTATTCAATGCTAGTGTTCACATAATCTATAGCTATTCATGACTCTGTATGCACAAATAGGTTTATATGAGTTAAATGTGAGACTATTTTAACTATTTATGTGTGAAATAAATGTATGGATGAACTAGGACTACATTATGTAACTATTGATGGGTATACAACAGTGTGCAAACACATGTGTGCCTGAATTACTTGTGTAGCTATGTTCACAATGTGACTGTTGCCATGGTAAGTTTTTTATTTTTTTAAGTTTATTTACATTGAGAGAGAGAGAGAGAGAGAGAGAAAGAGAGAGAGATGGGAGGAGGGAGGGGCAAAACAGGGGGAGAGAGAGAATCTCAAACAGGCTCCACACTGCCAGCACAGAGCCCATCGTAGGGCTCAATCTTGCAAACCATGAGATCATGACCTGTACTGAGATAAAGAATCAGATGCTTAACCAACTTACCCACCTCCCCCCATCACCCTGCATGGAGAATTTTTTTAAAAGAATATTATTTTGATTATTTCACGGTAGAAAATGGAGTTTGAAAGCTCTATTAAATATATTTTATTAAAAACATAGTTCACTGAATAAACAAATCAGATACAATATTGACCTATTGAGTAGCAGATGGCCAAAGAAGTGCTTTTGATGGCTTTTATCACTGTGCTGTCTCCCTAAGGAATGCATTTGATTCAAGTAAGTTCAGAGGCAGCAGCTGCAGAGAACCACTTGAGTAAAAGGGGCTAAAATGTTGTCCATTTGAGTGTGTGTGGCTATTACTCACACCCTCCCTTTGCAGTCCAGGCTCATCTCCTAAGCTGCTTCCAGATCAGCCCTGACTGCAACAAAGAAATGCCATGTCTCTAACACTCAACTTCAGAGGCTCATGGACAGTGAAGAAGTGTGGTCACTTGAAAATGAGTTAGCAATACAACAGAATTCATAGGTCATCTTTAAATACAGACTTAACAAAGAGTCATCTATAAGGCCATTATGAGAACTACAGTTTCACAAAGATGGTATTTTACTGCCTATTTCTAATTTAGTACCTGTTATTAGACCTGCATCAGGTTGCATTTTAATTCTCTCTCCTTTCATAGGGCATACGTTCTCTCTCTTACCTCAGGTTGAACACTGGGAAGTTTAGGTACTGGCAAGGTGGTTGCAGAAGGAAGTGCTAGTAAATGTCCTGTGCTTTCTTGCCCGTGCCCAGTGCCCTGGGCTCAGCACTTGGAGATCTCCAGTGGTTTAGGATACAATAATTCCTGGGTATCATGAATGATATCAACTAGTATGTGGCTCACCCATCTGGTCTTTTGGATTATTGCACGAGCACTCATGACAAAGTTTGCAAACCAAAAAATTGTATCCCAGGCTGGTGTCTTATATTGGGTATAAACTTCACAGAGTCCTTTGATTTGCTTGGCACTAACATGTCTGCACAAGAGGCACATGGAAGTTCCTAAGCCTGGCATACTACTTGTGGCCATCAGGGCTCTATCTCAAGCCAATGCTTATAGACATGGTCACCTGTCCTTGTACTTTTGCTCCTATGCCAGGCTGAACATGATAGTTGAGTGTTGCAGCAGCTGAGCATTCTCAGAGTCATCCTCAGCTTTTCTAGGATTTCTCTCATCATCTGCTCTGCTAATTTTTCTTGGCACCTGTCTTTTACTATTCTTCGCTAGGGTGAACTTCCCATATGAAATATCCTTTGTCTATACTACACTTTCACTTACTATTAAACACTATAGTTATGTTACTCAAGGACAGATTTTGTTTTGTTTGGTTTTATTTTTTAAAAAAACATGATTTGGGGCACCTGGGTGGCTCAGTCTGTTAAGCATCTGACTGTTGATTTTGGCTCAGGTCATGATCTCATCGTTTGTAAATTCAAGCCCCGCCTTGGGCTCTGTGCTGACAGAGCAAAGCCTGCTTGTGATTTCCTCCCTCCCTCCCTCTCTCTCTGCACCCTCCCACTCCCCCCTCCCCTGGTCTCTCTCAAAATAAATAAATATACTTAAAAAAAAATAGAATACAAACATGATTCAAAGGTCATTTGAGAAATCAAAACTTGGGCATGGTGTCCATGTTTGCATTACAACAGAAACGCAAATGCTTTGAAAGCAATAAATGCCTCTAGCTAAGAGAAAGATAACATTGAAGAAAAATGAGAGGAAAAAGTCCATTACTATATTTCAGAAATAAAGTAATTTTCTGTGTTATTTTAAGCACAAATGACATCTAGATTCACTTCCAAAGCCCTACCTTGATTTGGAAGGTTGCTCACTTTGGGATAAAGTCATGTTTCTGAACATTTTTGTGTTCTTC
The DNA here is from genome assembly GCF_014898765.1 of Herpailurus yagouaroundi. Classification (NCBI taxonomy): domain Eukaryota; kingdom Metazoa; phylum Chordata; class Mammalia; order Carnivora; family Felidae; genus Herpailurus; species Herpailurus yagouaroundi. Next base: position 16,918,853 of record NW_024412423.1, on the reverse strand, counting down.
CAGCTCCCCTTTTCCTTGCCAGCTGACAATAACTGATCAAATCGTACTTTCAAAAATTACAAACAAGATGATAGTCCCTCCCTTAGGTCAGAGAGCACTTCAGAAGTACAACAAAGATTGTGGTTTCCTTTAATAACTAAAAGCAAACCATCCCTCCACAAAGGAAAATTTACTGGAGAAATTTTGTAAGAAAAAAAATAGCAACCATGATTTGGTCCTATTCTTTACAAAGTAGTGTTCTATCATAAGACGGACTATTAGTTTTGGTGGACAGCTTGATTTGGAAGGTGGTACAAGTGTTGCAAAATTGACAGACTTGCCTTATTGTTAATGCATCCCACAGTTAAAAAAAAAATTACAAAAAATTGCAGCACCTTAACCAGTAACAATTTTTAAAAGGATAAGGTAATAAAGATGCAGGGGGACAAATTGAAAACCTAAAATAATATAGTATCAATAACTGCATTTCTTATGAACTTGTGGAGTATGATCCCATGAAACAAGTTATAGTGTCTCTCTAGGAAATGGTTCACTGGCCAAACCAGGTTGTTACCCTCCTCTTCTCATTCCTGGTTAAACTTACTCCTCAAGCAGACAGTCAGTATAGAGACCAAAGAAAGACGATTTTATATGTTCATCAGGATCATGAAAACACATATTTTGATACAAATTTCTATCTCCTATCCATTTAAGAACTCATGGATTTTGAATTTCACCTTAAAGCAAAGTGATTCAAGAAGAATAGTGCTTTTCGTTAAACAATAGAGGAGTATCACGTTTCTTATGATGTCACAAACAAAAAGCCAGCAGTCATGCACTGATGAATAACAGATCCCAGAGTCCTTTTAATCATGTCCTCTAAAAAAAGTCTTAGCTTTCTCATTACATCAAAACTATAAAGTTACTTCATAAAATCCAAATGCAAATACTCCAGAATAAAAGCTACTACATTATGTTGTCCCCCACCCCCTGCCAGTAATTTAAGCCAAATGTTTCTTGAATTATACATATAGATTCTAATTTACATTTCTAAATTACATTTTGCATGAAGTATGTGCACAAACATAAAATTTCGGTTCACTACGGCCTGAGATTTGAAGAAAGTTAATTGCCTTTTATTGATATTATGCCCGAGTCTGAAAAAGCACCTAATGTTTCTCCCTTTGCTGTTTTTGCCTGGTAACTTTTTTGAAGGCATAGCTGAAAAACACACACCTGTGTTATCTTAAATGGAAATGGGATAAGGTGACTGGTACACTACGGAAACAGGGGACTTCACTCTAAAGTAATTACTCCTGGACGGAGTTCAGGGCAATCAAACAGAATCCGTTTACATTTATGTTTTTAAGACAATTTATAACACAGGCAAACTTAGATTGTGATGGAGGTATTTAGGTAAGTTGGTTTTCATGGGCTACCGTAGTTTAGGGTAAATAGAGAAATTAACAGCAGTTGTGTCCTACTGTTCTAGTTTTATGCCTTTTAAAAACACTTGTAGGTAGACAAGACGATGTCACCAAAGGAACTTTGTTCAAACACTTTGAGATGGTATGTGTTCTCATGTCCTCCTTTTTTCTTTTCACATAAAACAAGGACATGCCAGAGGGTCCTAAATGAAAAGACAAACGGGAGGGAAATGTATACACGGTTCAATGTTTAGGAGCCTATGTTCTTCAGTAACTTCAGTTGCCTACTGAAGTACGTAAGCAATAAATGCATAAAACTGATGATACTCATAGTGGGCATGGTACGAAAGCATAAAAACACAATAGTAGACCTGGTTGGTCCTAGAGGGAAAGGGACATTATGGTGACTTATACAAGGAAAACCTTACTTCAGATTGCCTCAGAGATCCAGAGAGCCACATCGGAAAACGAATCTGAGCCTACAATAAAAATGGAAGCAAAGTCTATCCTAAAACATTAAACTTTAACATTTAAAACCTCTTTGAAAAAAGAGGTCATTGAATGGAAACCAAAACCTTCTTTTTTAAAAATTTTCATTTATTTTGAGAGAGAATATGGGAGGAGGAGGGGCAGGAGGAGAGAGGGTGAGAGAGAATCCTAAGCAGGCTCCGCACTGTCAGTGTGGAGCCTGACACTGGGTTCAAACTCATGAACCGTGAGTTCATGACCTGGGCCAAAATCAAGAGTCAAGATGCTTAACCGACAGAGCCACCCAGGTGCCCTGTAACCAAAACCTTCTAAGTCAGAAGTAAAATCTAAGCAGGAAGAGGCAAGTCACCTACAACTAAGGATAAAGTAATCAGGTGAACATTCTTAAACAAATGTCACACTATTCAATATATGGTACCAAAAGTCAAGATTAATCTTGATCATTCATCCAACAAGTATTTAGTTACTGAGTGCCTCCTAGGTACCTGATACCACTCTAGGTCCTGGGAATAGTTCAATGACCAAATATAACAGAAATCACTGTCCTCATGCAGATGACTTTTTTTAGTGGTAGGAGATAAAAACTCAAAACAGTGAGTGATACAGTGTGCTAGATGATGGTAAGTGCTATGAAAGAAACAAAACAAATACAGGTAGCTAAGAAACTTTGTGGAAAGGGAATCAGATCCAGAAAGTTTTCACTGACCTAGTGGAAGTAAGCCATGCTTGACTTCTGTGGGAAAAGTGGTCCAGATAGAGAGGATTAACAGCAGGGATGGAATCCTAATAGAAGAATGTGTCTGGCTTGTGTGAGAACAAGGAAGCCAGTATGACTACAATGGAGAACAAGTACCAAGAGAATGGATTCAAATGATGTAGAGCCTTGTAGGCTATTCACTCTAACTATGGCTTTTACTCTGAAGGAGAGGAGACACCATTGGAAGGTGCTGCGTAGATAAGTAAGAAGTTGTTTAGAAGGCCACTTGGAGGCTACTGTCCCGAGAAGAAATTTTGAGGAGGGAGAAATGGAAACAAGTAATCTGGTTGGCAATGTAGCAACAATTCAGGGGAGGAAAGAGGGCAACAGAAGTAGTAAGGCAGGGATGAAAATAATTCAGTTCTAGAATAGTTTCTCAATTTTAGCACTACTGATATTCGGGCCAGATCATTTTATTTTCCGAGGATTGTCCTGTGCCTTGCAGGGTGCATAGCAGCATCCTTCATGTCTACTAATTAAATACCGCTAGCAAACCCTAACCTCATTTGTGACAAAAAAAAAAAAAAAAAAAAAAAAAAAAAAAAAGGTCTGGAAACAAACTTTTCCAAATGTCATGGTGGCAAAGAAATTGAGTTTTATTTAAAATATTTATTATAAGCATTTTGTGGGCAAAGCCAAAAAGCATTGCCAAGAGATGAGTCAAATGTGAAGTATTGGCTTTGGACAGTCAAACTTAGATCACCATGAGAAATATAATAAAGTGGCACAAATAAAACAAATAATCATTGCTTAATAGGCTCATCCAGGGGTACCAGCCTGGAGGAGAGCCCTGCCACCTTAAATATATCTCATCTATTATGTAACTCACAATTAAACCAATTTTCAACTTGTGGAAGGCAGAAGAAAAATATGGAGATCAAATAACAATTTTAAGAACATGAAGTGGAAATTGTGTGTATCACTTTCATTCCTATCTGACTGTAGAAAACCTAGCCATATGGTGTGAACAGACGAACACGTTAACAGTACTGAACTGATTAAGATGCTTATTTGACATCCAAGATTATAGAAATATTTATTAGATATGAACAAAGTTTTGGAATAGAGATATACATGTGGAAACTGAAGCTTGTAAAATAGATCAGCTTACCAAGGGAGGGTGTATACAATAGTAAGGAATTTCAAGAAGTCAGTCTCAGGGTACTTTACTACTAACAATTCAGAAAGAAGAATCAACAAATGAGGTTTGGAAGTTGCAGCTAATAGGTAGAAAATCAATAAGTGTCCTCGAAGCTTAGTGAAAAGGGCTTTAAGGGAAATAAAATGATGAATTATGTTAAACTCTGATAAGGCCATAACATGGAGATGAAAAATTAACAATGGTGATCTTGATAAGAGCAATTTTGATGGGCTGATATAGGTGGAAATGGTTCAGGAGAAAATGAGACAAGGGAACTAGAAACAACCATTAGGACAATTTATCCAAAGAGTTTTACTATGAAGCAAAGCAGAGAGGGGCGCCTGGGTGGCTCAGTCTGTTAAGTATCCAACTTTCGCTCAGGTCATGATCTCACACTCTGTGAGTTCAAGCCCCACATCAGGCTCTGTGCCCACAGCTCAGCCCCACTTGTGTTCTGTCTCTCTCTTAAAAATAAATAAACATTTAAAATTTTTTTAAAAAATAGAGCAAAGCAGAGAGACAGAGCAGATACTGGCTGGGGATGGGGAATGGTAAAGACATTTTTAATAGATTAGTATTCAAACATGCTATCGAACTTAACATTAATTTCTGCCATTTCCAGCACCTCAAGGGTTAACCAGCTTGGCTTCTGCTATAAACCCAATTCTATTAATTATTTTCTATTTAAAAAGTAATATGCCATGTACAACTTTATCTTTCCATGTCAGAAAATGAAACATAATGCAACAGACATACTTTTACATATTAAAAAACCATAAAGAAAGTTTTTTGGGATAAAAAGTTGACATTCAGTTACTATGTGCTAGCATGATCATCAACAACTAAGGATTTTCCCCTAACTTGATAATCTTTGTATCTAGCTATATAATACTCACAGTAAACATAGTTAAATCATAAAAAATAGTAGAGGATGAATGTCTGAAACAGAAAAAGAGATAATAGCCAAATAGTAACAAAATGAAGATTGGTGTAACTATATCTAAAAAACAACTTTAAATGAAAAAGCATGGTGGCATACAAAAAGCCTTAATACATAATGAAAACAAGTCAAGCCATCTTGAAGATCAAACATTTACAAAATTATATATACTTAATAGCACAACCTTACATATAGAAAGCAAAACCTGAAATACAAGTAAACATGGACAAATGCCTTATTGCAGTAAGAATTTTAATACTCTGTAATTACTAGAGCATGTACACACATTAATCAATAAGCTTGATCTAAAGGCCATAAATAGACGAATCTAATAAATGGTGAGAGTATTTTTTTCCAAGCACAAATGCAACATTTATAAATACTGACCCTGTACTATAACTACAAGCATCAAAAATTGTTAAACTTTGACCATAACACAAATCAGAAAAAAATTTAACTGCATTCTAAGTAACACATATATTAAAGAAGATCCATCAGTGCCTTTTTCAGCTCATTGGTGTCTATACTATGCTGGTTGTTAAGTATTTTTGTAATACAATCGTTGGAAAGGTTAATTTAAAAGATAAACTTCTGGCATGCGTAAGAAATAAACAAGACAGAGAAATCAAAAACATATTGGGAATAAAATATAATAAAGATACACAAGTATTTTTTTTAATTTTATTTTTTACTTTTTAAAATTTACATCCAAATTAGTTAGCATGTAGTGCAACAATGATTTCAGGAGTAGATTCCTTAGTGCCCCTTCCCCATTTAGCCCATCCTTCCTCCCACAACCCCTCCCGTAACCCTCAAGTTTGTTCTCCATATTTATGAGTCTCTTCTGTTTTGTCCCCCTCCCTGTTTTTATATTATTTTTGTTTCCCTTCCCTTATGTTCATCTGTTTTGTCTCTTAAAGTCCTAATATGAGTGAAGTCATATGATTTTTGTCTTTCTCTAATTTCACTTACCATAATATCTCCAGTACCATCTATGTAGTTGCAAATGGCAAGATGTCATTCTTTTTGATTGCCAAGTAATACTCCATTGTATATATATATACCACATCTTCTTTATCCATTCATCCATCGATGGACATGTGGGCTCTTTCCATACTTTGGCTATTGTTGATATTGCTGCTATAAACATGTGGGTGCATGTGTCCATTTGAAACAGCACACCTGTATCCCGTGGATAAATGCCTAGTAGTGCAATTGCTGAGTCATAGGGTAGTTTTATTTTTAGTTTTTTCAGGAACCTCCAAACTGTTTTCCAGAGTGGCTGAACCAGCTTGCATTGCACAAGTATTTTTAAAATTAATGGAATCATAAACATGGGTAAAAATTGTTTTATCTTAAAATTATACAATTCATTAAAACTGGACTAAAAAAAAGCAAAAATTCTTAAGGAAATCAGTTAAAAATATATACAATTTTCCCACTCTCTCAAAACAAAACATGAGCCCAAATAATTTTAGGGAGAGTTCCTACATCAATGCAAGCAATAAGTAATCCCCAAATATAAGCTCCGAATACAAAGTTAAAGAACAGAGAATGAATAAAGCGACTAGATCTTTGTTACCCAAGCAACAAGGTAATAAGACTATAAAATTACAAGCAAGTCTTATTAAAGAACATAAATGGGAAAATCCTGTATAAAACACCAGCGCACTGATACCTAAAAGGTAGTAAGAAACTATGGTGGCCAAATTATTTTTTTCCAGGAAAGGCAGGGATTGTTCAACATTAGAAAACCAATAAATGCAACTTCTGTTCAAGTGACCTAATCAGCAGATGCTTTCAAGAGCCCCCAGATTCCAAACTCTTACAAATGGTAAATTAAGCCTAAAATAGAGAACTCAAGACTGCTAAAAAAAAAAAAAGAAAAAGAAAAAAGCTAACTCTCAAAAACACAGTTTATTATTTTGTAATATCCATAGCTTTGGGGAATAAAACTTCAGCCACGGTATATTAAGTGAACAAAAATAGAACTGTATTTTACGCAGGCTTTTTATTACTAGGGTCATTATGAAATGGATTATGATTTTATTTCTTATCCATGAGTTTAGATCTGAAAGATGTACTAATATTACAGCAATATTTAGATATACTGTATCCAGAAAAACTTTTAAAATTATTATCTGTAAATTTAAAATTTGCTCAAACTTTCCTCTAACATGTCTGCCTTGTGCTGCCTTGGAAATGCTTTCCATTACCATCCAAGGTTTTCAAGAACCATCGGTCTACTGAGTGGCCTGTTTTTCTTTTTCATGTGCCAAGTTTTGACATTTCACATGTTTCTCCAAAAAATGTTTCACAAAGGATTTCAATTATTCCTATATGGTTGCTCTAAATATTCTTTAATATTTTTTAACGTCTGTTATCCATGTAGCTATTCCTTTTCATTTTGTGTTTTATATTTCCTCATTTCTTTTGTAATCTCAGAGCAAGTTTGTCTGTTTGCATTAATCTTTTTAAGAAGTACCAACAATTTCCTTTGCAAAATAAGAAAATTTTTTTCTTATGTTTTATTTTAAATCCTCCAGTACTTTTTTTTTACAAAAGATTGTTTGAAATAATTAACAAGATTAATAAATCTTTATGTAAACTTAACTAAAAAAAGTGAAAATATTAAGACCATAAAATGGACTATAAAATGAAAACCATGAAAAAGAGCATCAGTAAACTATTATTTAATCTATCAAGAAATTTATTACTATTCACTTAACATCCAAGATTTGAAATATATAAAGCTAAAACTGATAGGGTCTACTAGAAGAAACTCAGAAATCATATTGAGAAAATGTCATAAAAATCATATCAAGAAAATATAAATTTCTAAGAATTCAACAGATTAAACAGACCCCAATTAACCAAAGATAAAGAAGATTTAAATAATATGTTTAATAAAGTTTGATAAATAGAGTCCTGCATTCAATAGGGAATAGGCTCTCATTTAAGAATATATATATATATATATATATATATATATATTGGACATTGATAAAAATTGGCTCAGTAAAGGGCTACAAAGTTAATATAAAATTCCAGGAAGTTAACAGTATCAGTGGTATTTATGTGTCAAATGAAGTAACTTCAGCAATCCACAGAAACATAGGCTCACCCATATAAAATCTGTAGGAAAAATGGGCTCACTTGCATAGGCAAAGATTGCCGTGTTCTTGGCTAATCCAGGTTTGTGCACTCTGGGAGAGTGGACGTGACTTGGATTTTGCTATTTTGTTCTCCAGGCAACTGACTCACCCAAGTTCTGGTGGTGACGTTGGAGTGCACAAGTCAAAGGAATACATGTAATGCCTCTTTGAGGCTAGGCTTGGAAGTGACACACAACATCTTCAGCTTGTACTATTCCCTAAAGCAAGCCAAAAAGAAAACCCAGATTCAAGGGATGGGGAACTGGACTGGCCCTCTCCATTGAGAGAAACTAGGAAATATACATGGCAAAGCATGACTTCAAGGAAAGGTGAAGAATTGAGACCATTAATGTAATGAATCTACCATACAAGAGCTTAGGAAAGACGGTCTACATAGTGCTTAACAACTAGTTAAGTGTGCATGCAGTATCTGTTGAAAGAATATGCAGAAAGAGAAAGATTACCTACCTGAACACTCTCCCAAGTAAATATGATACATTACAACAGGATGACTATGAGAAGGTATTTTTTTTTACAAGCAAATAATTCCTACATCTTCATAAACCCCAAAGAGGAAAACAAATGTAGGATTTGTTCCAATCTTCGGGAATATCATCTTGATAAACTATTAACACATTGGTATTAATATAAGAACTAAGTGCTCTGCTAATGTTTCTCTTTTCCTTTCTGCTTTCCACTTAACTTCTCTCTCAAAAAACAGTGAAGAACTTTAAACGTTCTGTTGTGATATTTTAGTTTTCACAGGAGGAAAAGTTATTTAAACTGCTTCAGAGGATTCTGTGAAAAGTAACAGTTTTTCATCTTTGATACATCTATGATGACTTCATGATATTTCCCCTTCTGAGGGAAAGTACAGCAATTTTTAGCTTCATTTTCTTAATTAATTAAAATCTCACAGCAGAAGCTTTGTACACGGGTATGATGAAAATAAAGCAAGTACTGAAGGTCATCACTAAGCACTGTGAATTGAAGAATTTTAATAATGGGCGATGAATATGATACTATCATACTATAATGGTTTCATTATGTTTCATGATACTGCCCCCTATATACCCTTGAGCATTTTTCATTTATGCTATACCTCAATTCAAAAAGGATTTGAAGTTCTGAATGGTCCCGACTCATTGAAGTATTCTGTGATGTTAAGAGCCCATTGTTTTATGATTAACTCCTGATATTCAATACTAGAAAGGGGGTGGGGGAGAATATTTTTCACTTATTCATATGCCATATTGTAGTAGAAGTAAAAGACTGCAGTAACACAGTGAGGCTGTAAAAAAAAAAAAAAAGCTCTAATAGTAATCTGCAACAGTATTTTTAATTAAAATCGGAGCTCTCTATACAAGAGAACTGTTAAATTTTATGCTCCCTTGAAATCTCAAAATAAATGAATTATACTTTAGTTACACGTAAAGAATGCTTTATTTTCAGAGAATTTTTAAACATACTGCATAAAAGATTAATAGAGGCCACAAAATGTATTAGACAGATGTGGCTATAGTACCTGCTCCAAGGGCCAGCTGGATTTGTAATTACATTTTTGGAGAGACAGAAGACCTGAATGGCTGCACTAAACGTGGTATATAATATTTCCTGACAGTCAGTGCTACCTATCGGACACTCTCTTTTAATTAAAAAGGACATATAAACATATTTAATATACATAATGCATTTTGTTATATTTAATACATTTTTTTAAAAAATTAAAGATGTATCCTTTAATAAATATGAAAGAAATTAACATGAGGATCAATACCCTTTTATTTTTTTTTAATTTTCTTAATGCTTATTTTTGAGAGACAGAGAGAGAGGGAGACACAGAATCTCAAGCAGGCTCAAGGCTCTGACCTGTCAGCACAGAGCCTGATGTGGGGCTCGAACCCACAAACTGTGAGATCACGACCTGAGCCTAAGTCATACACTGAACTGACTGAGCCACCCAAATGCCCCAATACCCTTCTATTAAAAAGGAGATAAGTATGTATGATTTTTTTATTGTAAGATTTAATTTGTATCTCATTGCCTTTAACTAGAGATAGAAGGTAATTTCTACAAAAGACTATAGAGAAATACCTCAGCGATTAATTTAAATAAACTATTTTAAAATACTTTAATCAGTAGCCCTGTTATTTCTCTTATTAGCACAGACACTGAACAAATTTATCTGCTATTTAAATAAATGTATAATCGAGAAAATCAACAGATGGGTCAAAAAGGACAATCAATTCAAAATCAGATCCAAGAGAAATCCCTTCAAAACCAGCATGCTAGGTTTACATACTGTTAACGACAGCTCTACCCTCAGAGATCTACGTTAAAGGCCAAAAGAGGAGGGTGAATTTGCAAATGCCCAGGCAAGCCTAAAGAAGTTGCTTTTCAAGGAGAACAACCATGAAAGAAACTTCCTCCCAGCTTTCCTTCCCTGCTGTCAGGGGTGGTCCTCTGCTGGTGTCTTTGAAAACGGAGAAGGGTTTGTTCTCAAGTGCCTTCTTTCCTTGTCACCAAAATAGCTCTCCACCTCCCCCCCACCCTCCCAGGTTTGTGGTTTCAACATGCTGTTCTCCCACAGAGTTCACCAGGGACTTCTAGGCTGGTTCTCCTCCACACAAGGCTGCTGCTGACATGGGCACCTAAGTGAGAAGGAAAAGTGAGGATGCTGCCTTTTCTCTCACAACACCTAGCTTCATTCCCTATATACTGAAAACTTCTCTTCACCGAAAGGAACCATCTAGAAAGTATTCTAACAAAGATGTGTGTGGGTGGGAGGAGTTAGTTTTAAAACTATCTTCTGAAGATGAATCTTTTGGGAGTCCAAGAAAAAAAAAATCAAATGTTAATCTTTCACCAAGGGAACTCCTCATGGGAAACCTCCTTTTTCCTAGTTTTTACCTCTGTAAGGTCTCGCCTTCTTCCTCTTAGAGGTAAATCCTGTTTTTCATCTTCCCTAAGCAAACCTCTAGTTTTCTTCAAGAGATTTTCAGTGCTTTTCCTTCAGAGGACCTTCTGAAGGAGGCCGCCTTCAGGGGACTAGATTCCCCTAACTCAAGTGTCCTAGTTCATCCATTCCCCCAAATTGAATTCCTGAGCACAGAGTAACAATTCCTCAGGATGCACTAGAAGGAAACTATAGTCAGGAGATGGCACCCTGTGCTCAGGACACTCAAAGTCTGCTCTGTTCAAGACTCTCCACCTTTCAGAGATAAACATATGCTTTCTTGGTCTTCCCAAAACAGGCTGTGTTGCTATTTTTTAAATACACATCCACACATAATTATCATAATGTGAACATAACATGTTTTGCCAGAGATAAAACATTTTCCCCAATGAAGATAATGAATTAGTATGATTTAGATAAATTTAATAAATTCTGCTTCCCTCTGTTCAAACCAACTTTTCCAGACAATAGGTTGAGCCATGGTTTTCAAAGTACAGCTTGGGACCTCTGGAGGTCCAGAAGGTCAAAATGATTTTAAAATAATAACTGATTTGTTATTTGCCTTTGCTAAGCTCATTCTAAGTGTACAGTGAAATTTTCCAGGGCTGGTTTTCGTTCAGTGCCGTCATCACTCTGACATGTACCCAAATATATGCTTGGGGATCCTTGTGTCTTCTAAAATAGTCTCACTTAAGCTCTTTGGGGTCTTTGTTAATTTTTAAGAGTATAAAGAGGTCCTGAGACCAAAATGTTTGACAACCATTGGCACAGAAGATAATAGTTAGAAAATCACTCATTTCTACTTCTTTAAACCACAGACTGATTCACCTGTGATGGATTCATTTCAGGTATATCACAAATGCTGAGAATTTTACAATTAAATCTTCTTGCCTTAAGCCTACCAAAGAAGCTCCAGGTGTTCTCCCACATATCCTTCTTAGCATAAGGCTAGGAATGTGATTTCCCATTAGCTCAAAATTTGAATTTTTATTCCCTCTTACCTCCCAAGGTGAGAATTTCTTTTTTTTTTTAATTTTTTTAATATTAATTTATTTTTGAGAGAGAGAGAGAGAGAGAGCACGCACAAGTGGGGCAGGAGCAGATAGAGAGGGAGACACAGAAGAAAAAGCAGGCTTCAGGCTCTGAGCTTTAGCAAAGAGCCCAATGCAGGGCTCAAACCCATGAACTGTGAGACCATGACCTGAGTCGAAGTCAGATACTCAATCAACTGAGCCACCCAGGCACCCATCTTTATTTCTTCATCTATATAGTATATATAGTATATATAGTTTTACACTACGTATAAAGCCCTGGTGTTAAAAGTAACCATTCTTGTAGACTATGTGTAAGAAAATGAGGAGTGTATACAAATAGTATGTCATCTCAATAATAAATAAGAATTTAGACTTGGGGCGCCTGGGTGCCTCAGTCAGTTGAGCATCCAACTGCTGATTTTAGCTCAGGTCATGATCTCACCGTTCAAGGGAGTCCCTAGTCAGGCTCTGCAATGACAGCTCAGAGCCTGCTTGGAATTCTTTCTCTCCCTTTTTCTCTGCTCCTCCCCGGCTTGCATGTGCTCGCTTGCGCGCTCTCTCTCTCTCTCTCTCTCTCTCTCTCTCTCAAAATAAATAAACCAAGTTTTTAAAATAAGAATTTAGACTTTAGAAAATGATAGCTGGTATAAGAACATACAAACAAAGCCCCTTCATTTATTAGAGAAGAAAATGAAAACACAAACCAAACAAATCTGATTTGAAATGCTTTCATTTTTTTATAGACAATAAGCTATAATACGTAAACCTTGAGAAACATCAAAGTGTCATTTGTCTTGAAGTTTGAGAGCAAACAGCCATTTAACATTGACTGCCTAATTAAATAGTGAAAAATTAGCGTTCTAGTTTTGAATTTCTTTTGGTTACTCTATACCCTAGCCACCTTAACAACAGCAGGAAGGAAACAATGCAGTAAAACCATATCAATAAGCTAAAATTCATCTGTAAAGTTGATTTCTGGTATTTCTATTCCATATGGGTTCTATGTGTACTGAGAGGTTTCCTGTTATTTACTTAGAAAGTACTTCTCTCCTTGACTACGGTACCTACCCAAGATCCTCAGATCCTCAGAAGCAAAGCAGGGCTCAAAAACTTATAAAATGCTACTTATTCACAGACTCTTTACCACTTTGAAAACCTACCTCCTGGTGCCAGATGTACTGAGAAACCACTAAAAGCAGGTCACAACCAAAAGTAATGGGTCAATGCAAAAAAGACTTGGGATTTAGGGGGGAAAAGTGACCTCTCTTTCCTAATTACTACGTTAAACACATTTTAAAAAATCAGTTTTGTTTTATGATCATTCAAGCATTATAAAACCCAGTTGGAAGTTACTTCAAAGTCTTTGTCACTGGCTTTTCATTTTGTTAGTGTTACTACACAGAATAGAAATAGCAGACATGATTTAAAACTGAAAACAAATCCCAGAACGTACACAGGTCCCAAGTGCTTTTAGCTCAGAAAAATAACAAAAATATCAAACATTCCCTACTTTGTACCTTTTAATTCAATACAATAGTTAAAATAAAACAAGTTTCTATGTTTACCTGCACTGTGAAATGCTCTCAGTGTTTTTTGTTGTCATAGTTCTGTTTCAAGGGGCTAGCCAAGCCAAAACCCAATTCTTTAGAAGCGAGCTTTCATACACATTGCCTGCTCAACTATTGAGTGCTTATGCAAAGTTCATGCCTTTGTGATCAAACCTGACCTAGAGAGTTCTATAAGTGGGGCTGGGGCAGTCAGATATTATCTCTCCAGAATTTCAACTAAGAAGAAAAGATGGACTAACAAATGAAAATAATAAGCTAGAGGAAAGTAGCTTCCCTCCTACATACTAGTATGTGAATGCGTGTGCGTAAAAACACACACATACACACACAAACCCCATCTAGAACGCATGCATAAGCCTCAGTTGAGGCACATGTCCTGCAAGAAAATACTTGCCCTTCTCAAAATCCAACCCACTGGCTGATCTGCCTCTGGCTGATACACTAAAAACTAAGATGAAAACCTCAGCATAGGCCAACATGGAGAGTACTAACCCTACAAAAGATAAAGGTATTATTCCCATAAGGACCTGCAGGACCTGACAAATAGGTCATAAAGAACGTGCCTCAGAATAGGACTTGCATGCACTAAAGCAGGGTACAATACATAGTTGAATAAGTCAGAGTTTGCTGACTGGGGATATGCCCCCATGACTTAGAAATCATGCACTTGCAACAACTGTTAAAGGGGCTCCTGATGAGGTAAAGGCGCTAGAACTGCCTTGGCAATGACAGCAAAGGGAACAAAAGACTCACAGGTGTAGTGTATTGAAACAGATGTATTATGTAAGACTCAAGAACACATAAAATGACTGTTCACTAGGAAGACAACACAACATGCCATAAAGAAATGTGCTAGCCAAGAGTCAAAGCATCATTGACTTCCATAATGGCTCCATAATGGTCCTCTGCTGGACGAGATCAGTGGTGGGGATGGTGTCACAGAAATAGGATCTTTGACAATTAAGATGAGAAGATTCTGAAATAAATGAGGCCACACAGCAGTACTTAACCATAAGATTAACGCATGATGGAATTATCATAGCTGGCGGCAAGGCCAGATTGCTAACCAAGGGACTGTGACCCAGAGATATTCATAACTAATAAACATAGGGGCAACATGGGTGGGAACCAAGAAGGTTGTTGCTTAATATAGGCTGTTATTCTCCTAGAAGAAAGAATCACAATCCCTTGCTTGCTCAGTTTCCAGTCCCGAGGAAGTTCTCAGAGCCAGTGCCCACAGACTGAAGGAGAGAATTAGAAGCATGTGAATGGACTCTGGAATACTAAAGAAAATATGAGCAGTTATAAAAGGGGATATGTGGCTAATTACCAAATAAGGAACGTTGGAAATGTGTCCAGATATTTTCAAAGCTTTTGCATATGGGATCTCATCTACTATTGACTAAAGGGCCCCAAACACTGTTATAGCTCCCCTATTACTTAAGGACATATGGAGGCCAGGTAAAAATATCCTGGCCCAGGTTCATCTCATAGTGAGGCCAGGGGTTCCAAAAAGCCACCTGGTGGTCATTTTGTGAATACCTAATCACAACAGACATATTCGGGAGCTGGCAGAATCCACACATAGGCTCTTTGCCCTGCAGGATGAGAGCTATTATAGTAGGATATTCCAAGTGGAGGCCTCGGAAGCAGTCACCTCTGACTGAGACAGTTAATCACAACAATACAGCATTCTGGGTAAAACAGAGACAGCTGCAGACCCACTAAGTTCAAGTTCTTGGTTATACTGTGACATCCCAACAAGGTCAACAGCACTTCACACTATGTACCACTAAGAGGCACAGAGCTTGGCAGTCTGCTTCAGGTTTTGGAGGCACTGTATACTACTTGAGAAAACTACTCCCATCTATTTTTATTTCAAGATTTAAGAGAAGAGGAGAGCAACAACAGGCTCTGCGGAATCAAATGGGAGGTGGCTTGGGCCACATGACCCAGCAATTGCCATGGGGCTAGACATACCTGGGATACATAAAATGTAATACCGAGTCTCCGGCATGCCACGATAGGACTTGTGCACAGACATGGCTCTCCCTTTAGAAAACCATTTCTGGCATGCTACCGGACTCTGGTAGGGAATGAGAGTCTGACCCTGAGATACCAAAGGCCTAGACACCACAGCCACCTATTGTGAGCTATATGCTATCCAATCTACCAAGTTTATAATCTTAGGTGGGCACAGCAGCCATCCATTGTATGACGGGAGTGGTACATTTGGGATGAGGTCCTAGAATGTCCTGAGGACATAAGTAAATTATAGGAAGAGTTATCTCAGATCTCCCTCCCCCATGTCATCTACCTCTTTTGTACCAATGATCTCATAGCAGTGGGCACGAGGAGGTTCCTAATGACCAGTTGAACAGAGAAAGAGAAAACACCAGGCTGATTCAAAGACACATCAACTCTCTCTGTTGGTGCTGATAAACACAGACTGCCGCTACCTTATAGCCCACTCAACGGTGGTGCTCAAAGACCATGTATATGCGGGCAGAACTTAGGTGCCTGTTGTCTCTTGGTTTACATGGAAAGAGAGAAGAAACTTGAGAGAAGAGTATCTGTGCATTCCAAACCAGAGGAAAAGGGTTTGGCTAGATGCTCTGAGAAAAGAAAGAACAATAGTGCCAAGTTGGAAACAAGGTGGTCAGCTAAGACGAAGTATGTATTTCAGACCTGCCCAGTTTTCTAGTAACTTTATTTTCTTACTGATTTAGAAAAGCTCCTTGTTTCTTTTACACAAAAATACTCTGTTGTCACATGTAATGCAGATAAATTTTCCTACTGACTAGTAGCACAATATATTAAGTTTCTCTTTTCCTTTAGAGTTCATTCTTTTGCATATGTTTCGAAAATATCTCCTTACTCTCAATGTCAAAGAAAACCTTTGTTTTCGTCCAGACTGCTTTGGATTGTATCTTTCCCATTTCAATCTACATATCTGGAGTTAATTTTCGTGTAAACTGATAAACAGGAGGGGGGTGAAATGAAGTAAGGGTTTTTCCCATTTTTTTTAATACAGATATCCAACTGATTCACGACTATTTATTGAAACACCACCCTGTCTCCAATGGGCAATAGTGTAAATTTTGTCACAACTTAAGTAACTGTAAATATTGGGTTTGTTTATGGACTCTCCAACTGATTTCATTTGTCTGTTTCCTCTTCTGAGAACAGTTAGCTGGTTTAACTATTACATCCATGTAATAATTCTTGACTTAAAGGCCTCCAGCTTCAATGCAGTTATTTCTTCTTTTTTACTCCTTCCCCAACTGCCAAATCTTTTTATTATTTACATTTGATATCAATTCTAGAATCAGCTTTGAACTATAACAAAGGGCAACTGCTATATTGGTTGAGCATCACTGACTCTATACCTAAGGTAAAAGAAAATGGACATCTTTACAAAAGCAAGTCTTCTAATACATGAACAGGAAATGTCTCTTTATATTTAAGTCTTTTTAACTTCTATTAATGTTTTGAGGGTTTTAGTAGAGAGAGAGACCATGAATCTGAATCATGCCAAGGTCTTTCTCCATGGATTTTGTTTTCTCTTGAGAATGTGTGATAATATTCTGTTTCATTCAGTTTGGGCTCATTGAGTAGCTTATCCTGGATATTATGTTTGTTTTTTAGTATTCCTGGTGCTGTTACATTCCTCCCAAGGATGCTGTTTTTGTTTCAGCAGGCAATTAGTGTATTTGGATATCGTCGGCAACTCTGTCTCTTAATGACTCAAACTCAGGTTCAGTTCTTCCATGCTACGCTAGGCCCTTATTAGTCTATCCTGGGCACCTTTGTTTTAGGGATCAGTCAGAGATTTTGCAAAATTTACATGCAGAATTTTGGTTTTTCCTTCTTTAGCTTTTGCTCCTTACTTCTTTCCATTGTTTTTGGTAGCCCTCAAGTTTGCTCTCTGGTTCTTCTGGCCAGAAACACTGTGGATTTCCTTTTCGAGGTTTTTAGTCATGCCCCATAGTACACACTAGGGTCTGCTTGCAGGCTAGAAGCTGTGGAAAGGGGAACCTTACTCACTGCTCTTTTGTTTTTTCCACAATTCACAGTCCTTCCTGATTTTGTTTGGGTTGTGTGGAGTACTTCTGTCCACAGTTAATGGTGGTTATCCAAAGAATGGGTGGGCAATTGGTCTTAAAGGAGCCTCCTCATGACATCGTAGTTGTTATAATCTCAAATTGACTCATCTGATTGTTTTTTCCTTTTTCTCCCTTTTGGCCTTCTTTTGCAAAGGACTACTGCAGGCAATTGTTTATTAATCAACAGACTATATGTGTGTGTGTGTGTATATATATCTATTTATATATGTATGTAAATTTCAAAGCTCTCAATAAGCTTACTTCCTTCAGGGAGGGATACCCATATCTAGGAGGGCAGATCATCTTAATCCAATCAAGGGTTGGGCTGACCTGGGCTGGCTTATGGTGCTATATGTAAATTTGTTTACTTCCTTTTAGGAGTGTGGCGCTTCAGGGGTCCTGCTGAAGAGCACAGGTTATTTAACAGGATTTCTCTGATCCTACATTCCAATTTCTCCTCCCTCATCACCAGGTGAAAATGCTGAACATCGTCACTCTACTTCCCAGAGGCTTTCCGCTCAATATCTTCGTCTCTTATCATTTGTATTTTAAGAATTTGCCCACTTCTGTAAGGGAAGAGTCAATGCTCAGGGTGTTGGTCTGCTGCAAGCTACTTCCTATTGAGAAATGGAAGCCTTCCATACATTATTTTGAAAAAATGGATGGATAAAAACCCTTTAAAGAACCCTGTAATTTTATGTTGCCCTATATACGGTGCCGTGCTGTTCACTATTCAAAGCAAAATATAAATATTTTACATATGCGTATATATAGCAAATACATTTTCCAAATGAACAGGAGAAATGTTCGTTAAGTATACCTAATTTTGTGTGTTAAATCATGTAAATTGCACTTCTAGATTACAAATGAATCCTGAAATCGTGTCTGATAGAGGTAAATTTAAGGGCAAACTTAAAACATGGACTTAGGGAAGTATGGAGAGGCACAGCTTAGGAGACACTTGCTGTGACAAGGCACTCGGCAGTTTTTGTTACTATCTGTTATTTAATTTTAAGGAACTACTTGGTGTAAGTATATGGAAAGTCCAAGGAGGATACTGGAGAATTTATGGCTCTTATTCATGTAGTGGGGTAAGAACAACTCCTGTCTTGCGGCAAGTAGATTTCACGATGTTACTGTTAGTTCAAAGAGACAACAAATCACGGTGTTCTTTTTCTATACATACAGAATGTCTTAAAAATACGACTCCTTTTAATATGAGAAAAAAGTTTAAAAGCCCAAAATAAAAAAAGAAGGGGATTTATGGGTGGCTTTTTTGAATGCTCAGTTTTCACAACATGCAGTTTAGCTTTCTTTCTGATTACTTTTACAGAATTCATATATGCTTGTAAAATTAATATAATAAAAAGCTTTTAAAGTAAGTACCAAAGTCCTTCCCCTGTCCCTCCACTTACCCACATCCCTGTCAGCATCAAAACAATGTTAAATGCGAATATATATCCCTGGGGACATTGTTTCCCTGTGTACATCTATATGCTTAGATCTTTGCATGTATGTGTGCACATTTACAAACATACATACATTTTTAAGTACTAATTATTTTGCATTCTTGCACTTTTCACTTAATTTATATTGAACACTTTTCATATCAGTTCATAAAGATCTAGCTCACCCTTTACATTTAGTACGATGGTACCACATTTTTTTTTTTTTTTAAAGTAGGCTTCATGCCCAGCACAGAGCCCAACACAGGGCTTGAACTCATGATGCTAACATCAAGAACTGAGCTGAGATCAAGAGTCTGATGTTTATCTGACTGAGCCACCCAGGCGCCCCATATTTTTTTGCATTTCTTTTTTAATTTTTATTTTGGAGAGACAGAGGGTGGGGAGGGGCAGAGGGAGAGAGAAGGAATCTTAAGGAGGCCCCACATTCAGTGTGGAGCCCGACATGGGGCTTGATTACAATCCTGAGACCAGAGCTGAAATTGAGTTGGATGCTCAACTGACTGAGCTCCACAGGTACCCCCCTTCTTTTTCTTTTGCATTTTTAAATAAAGTTGTAATAAATACCTTTGGATATTAACCTTTTGACATGTGTTAGACCTTACCTATGGGACAGATTTTTAAAAAAATTAATCTTGGCCAAATGTTTGCCAAGATACTCTAGAAATTTACGTTCCCACTACAGTGTCTACAAACTGCCTGGTTCTTCATGCTTTTACTAAGACTAGGTATTTCCAATATTTCTAATCACTTTAATCAGATAATAATAGTTTTATCCCAGTACTGTTTAATTTTGTCATGTATTTTCCTGATTTGTTGTTGATTTCTAGGAGAATATTAAATAGCTTGGCTAGAGGAGCCTGGGTGGCTCGCTTGGTTAAGCATCTGACTTTGGCTCAGGTGACGACCTCACTTTTGCGACTTCAAGCCCCACATGGGGCTCTCTGCTGTCAGTGTGGAGCTTGCTTTGGAAGTGCTGTCTTCCTCTATCTGCCCCTCCTCCAAGCTCTTTTTCAAAATAAATAAACATCAATGACAGCTCAGAGCCTGGAGCCTGCTTCAGGTTCTGGGTCTCCCTCTCTCTCTGCCCCTCCTCCACTCATGCTCTGTCTCTGTCTCTCAAAAATAAATAAATGTTAAAAAAAAAATTAAATAGCTGCCTATTAACCCATTATTATTCATGTTGTGAATATTTCCCTCAAGCCTATTTTCTAAATTTGGTAGATGTTATCTTTTGCTGAGGAGTACCTTCTTCAATATTAGGTATCTGTATTAAATGTAACTATATTTTTCACAACCTATGGATCCTCAAGTATTTTATTATTTAGTCTTGTCTTTTCTTAAAAAAAAAAAAAGTCTTACCGCTTCCTACAATGATTCTTTTTTTTTTTTTTTCTCATTCTAGCTGTTTTACCAATTTCAAAACTATTTTAGATGCGAAATTATTCATGGTCGATCTTTTTGGTAGTTTTGCCTTTTTGTACCAACAAAGGCTTTTCTTAATGAAAATGTTCCCATTTCCTCTTTTCTGTTTGTCATTTCTTGGTTCATATGGGTCCAAGTCCTTATATTCATTTTTGTTTTAGGTGGTTCCCTTAGATGCAGCTACATGATGGTCTTTTTAAAACCACACGTAAGATATTTGTCTTTAAAGAAACTTACTTCATCCATTAAAATTTTTTCTGATGAACAGTTTGATTTTTTTTCTTTCTTCTCTGACATTTTTTTTCCTCTTTTTTTAAAAATTTAAATCCAAGTTAGCTAACATGTAGTGTAATAATGATTTCAGGCATAGAATTCAGTGATTCATCACTTACATGTAACAGCCAGTGCTCACCCCAAGACAGTTTTTATTTTTCTTCCTGTGTTTCTTATTTTCGGGTATTTTAAGTTATTTGAGCTCAGGTAGCTATAGAGGTTTTACTTTACCCCATTATTTTTAAATCAATTTTTTAAGGCCAACCTTAGCATGTTGGAGGCATAATTATAATATTTTAGAATGAACTTGTAAGAGACAGAGACACAAAGTTTGGGTCAAATATACGCAAAACTGCTCCCATTTTCCCTTTTCTCCTGCTCAGTGAGATACTGCAAGCAGCCTGTGTTCACACCTGCTTTCTTCCTTCTTTTCCATAAAAATGAATGGTCATAAAGTTTCCAAAAATTTAATTTTATTAAGTAAGAAATGAGAGAAAACAATTTAAAGTGCTCTACCATATTACTGGTACTTTAAAGGAACCCTAGATAAAAGAAATCAAGCTCTCCTATCTGGAATTTCAAATATTATGCAGTTGGTAGAAATAGAATTTTTTTAGCAGGACAGACTTTTCACCTAGGAATCACAAAGCCAACTAACTATTCAACTGATGTTAGAAAAGTAAAACAAAAACAAAAACACAAAAAACCAAGAAGAGAATATTTTATCTGGAAAATCAGTATGACAATACAAAATGCGAAGAAAATGCTACATTTTTGATAAAGGTATTAATTAAAGATCATTGCCTCTGCAATCCAACTGGCCTTACCCCTAGCTCTCTGACTTAACACCCTGTGACTTGGGCTCAGGCACCTCCATGCTTCATTTTCTCATCTGTAAAATAAATAATAGCACACAGCACTTATTTTGGTAAATTATAATAATTAAGTGAGGCCGTATATTTACACATACACCACACATACATATGGTTAGCATTTAGCACAGTACCTTTATGACATATCATAGATGCTTAACTAATATTAGTTATTTTTGCCAAAGAGAATACAGTATTTACCAAAACGAATACGGTATTTAGCTTTTAATCTCATGATACCTTCATGTGATTAAGAAAAAAAAGCAAATCCCAATCAAGAGACTATTTCTCAAAAGGGAATAAAATTGAGGCATATTTACTTTATAGACATTCATCATGAACCCTAACAATGTAAACAAAAGTATTTCTAAGTGATTTATACCGACTCCCAATAAAAAAAAAATGAAGATATAACATGAAGATATGACAAGAAAAATGTTACCTTCATACTTAGGCCATTTTTTTCCATTTCTAATATGAAAACAAATCCTTTCATTTATTTATTTTTTAGATTTTTAAATAGCATGCAAGTTGGGGGAGAAGGACAGAGGGACAAAGACAATCTTAAGCAGGCTCCACGTTTGACCCAAGGCGGGTATCTATCCCATGACCCTGGAATCATGAGCTGAGCCAAAATCAACAGTCAGATGCTCAGTCCACTGAGCCCCCAGACGCCCCTACATAGCCAGGTGAAACTAGCCTCATCCCTACTGCTGCCCTTGACAGATACAGGAGCAGCATGGAGCTCCAATTCTTATATCTACCATCAGGAGACACAATTTACTGAGCTCAAAGGGAAAAACCAGTGGTTTGTCCCCTAGCCACAGATGTTAGCAAAACAAGAGCATCCACCAAGAATAAATGATATCTGAAAAATCCTGTCTGGAAACAAAGAATATCCGTAGTATGATGGTCATTTCAGAAACTTTCCTTGCATCCCACAGTGCTCCAGCATTTGCTAGGCTGGCGTATATGATCTTTATGCAAAAACACAAATGGGCTTCCAGAAGGAAACGGCAGCTATATAGAGGTCCTATAATTTGAAAAAAGGGGGGAAATGAAGTGTAAGAAAAGTCTATTCTCTTCTCCTTTCCACCCAGGCATTGTCCCTCTGCCCCTCTCTGCATTTCTTTGTCTTTTTCTCTACCTTTGTCTCTTTCTCCTTCTCTCTTGGTGCATCTCTGCCTCTCTTTGTCTCTCAGTTTCTCATACTTTTCCCTCACATCTCTTGGGATAGCTCCCCTTCCCTCATCCATTTCGTGGGACCTCCAGAGAAGACAAGCAGTATGTAGACATTTTACATAAAACTAAACACTTACAAGCACTTAGTATCAGAGCCAGCACATCTGTGACTGGAGAGTATCACAGTTCCTTCACTATATTATACCTCAGCTTTGACTTTTACATCCAAATTTATAACCACCCTATTGCTCTAGCCTTTTATCATTCTCTTTTGTATATTGTCAAACAATCTTGGTTAACTTGTTTCACTTAGTTTTTCTAGCCCCAATAAATTATCCCCCTCAAAATACCCATGTTATCATTCTATTTTGCTCAAGAACCATACTGAACCATCATTGTCTTTTGGATCAAATTTCAAAGAATGAATCTTACATTCCAAGATCTCCTATGAGTACCCAACCCTATTCTAAACTGACTCAGAACAGCTCACCAGCTCTTCAGGCAACCTCCTCATGATACTCACCACTAGCTTTCTCCAGCTTCTTTCTGTTTGCTCAGAGTATCTTCATCCCCTTCAATGGCCACACTCATTCACTTTATCTCTAACATCAACTCTTTCAACCTCTGAAGAACCTTCTAATGATAGCCTTCTTTTTTCCTAAGATCCCAATTATTTTGAGAAATACATGGTAGTCTTTTTCACATTTTTCTCTCTAGTGCATGAGAATAGATTTCCAGCCCCCCCCCCCCCCGCCCCAATCAAGTTCCTTCTCTGTATGTGGAGTTACATTATAATTTCCATCTCTACCTAAATCATCCACACACAAGTGAGTCTGCCTTGACAATTCTCATCATGATCATCAGCCTTTATTACGTATTTTTTCTTCGAGAGTTGATTAACAATTTTAGGCTATCCTGTTGTTCTATTTTTACTCTGCTATTACAGCTGGTTATGAGAGAGTACATGCTCTATGTGCCCTTTACTCCTGCTTACATGGGTTGTTTCAGGTTTTTAGCCTCTGAAAACCCTGACTAAGTGTACTAGTGCCCTGATGGATGAACGTATGCAGAGATGAAAGCAGGCTTACGTAACTGGCCAATATTAACTAGAGTCATGTTTGGCATGTTTACAAAACACCTGAAATTGCTTTTGCTTCTTGCCCGCTTATGTGCATTTGACCTTTCAGTCTGTTCAAATGATTTACTTGGGTCCTTTCTGCTGAAGGTGAAGTACCAGAAGGACATGATGCCATTTGGGTATTTGAAAAAATGTTGTCTTTTTTTATTCTCAGCTACTGCCTAAGGAATGAAGTTAGTGGGGTGGCAGGAATAGGTAAAGTAGAAACACTGATTTTTTTTCTTCTTTGAATTTACAGAAAAACACAATTTAAAAAATTCCAGAAGGAAACCATTGTTCTCCCAAATTTTTTTTAACTTTAAATTTTTCCAAATTGTCTTAGACTTTGTGTTATTTATCACAGAACGGTAACACGAGGTCCCAAACTAAAAAAACGTAACATCTTAAGTATCACCAACAAAACTTTGAATTTGACTCTGCAGTAGTTGTAGTCTTCACAAATTGTGTGGTAGCATACACGTTTACATGAATGACTTATAGAGTAACACATCTTTAAAGCTTATAAAACTTTATACCCTTCAAAACAATTTTTCTGGACTTAACTCACTTTAAAATTTTGTTTTTAGAGTTCAATTTGTTACACATGTGTACTTCCAGATTAAAAAGAAAAGCCAGAAGTTCATTCTAAGAAGTAATTTAAATTGCATATTCCCATTATAAAAAACTAAACATCATTAAAGAAGAAAGATTTCCTTCCCTGCATTCCTGCCTCTGATCCTACTGCCCTCCTACTGTTCTCGTTTTTTCCACAGAGAAAATGTTTATAGGTTGACATTAATGTATTTGGGTATATGCAAATATTTAGTTTATGCTTTAGCTTTTTATTAAAAAAAGTAATGCTTGTCCATGGTCAAATACAATCCAACAAAAGCCTCTTTCCATAAACAGACACCAAATCCCTCTCCGAGAAAAACTTCAAGCTTACATCTGAGTATATGTGTGATGTGTGTCTGAGAGATATGTGGAGGTATAGACATAGAGTTATAGAAACAGAACATACTGGATTCATTTTGGCAGAGAGCAGAATGTATTAATTGTTTGGGTCCTTGCTTTTTCCCCTTATGATAATCTTTCCAAATCAGCACACAGAGAATGACCCGTTTTTAACCACCATGTTGTAAAGCGGCATCCCATTTTATCCAACCCTATTTATGAACACTTAGCTTCTGTAAAGCCCTCTGTTAACAGAGAGAATGCACCAAGAAACACAGTTCTAAGTAAATCTTCGCGTACGTGAGTACATCCGTAGTAAAACTGTTGAGTTAAAGGGTGTATTTTTCACTCTGATCTTTGTTGCCAATCGCCCTGTAAAGATAATGTCTTTCCACTGGTATCTTCCAGACACTGTGTATTAATGTTTTTCCGTATGAAGCACTACAGCGATGCAGAGTTCAGGCTCCGGTGAATGACTGTTTGGCAGCAAAAATTAATTCAGCTACTTTATAGCTTTGTTCCTTTGGGCAACATACTTAACCTCTCTGTGCCCCAGTTTTGTCATTTGCAAAACAAAAATTTGTTCGAACAACAGACATTAATCCAGTACATATTGTGAGCTAGGCACTTTTCTAAGTAATAACAGTCCAACAGTAAACCAAGCTGACAAATTTACCCACATCCATGAATGTTAAATTCTAGAGGAAAATAATAACAAGCTACCTGTCAGGATTTTGTGAAAATTAAATAAACCGATTCCTGTAAAGCACTTCTGACAGCATCTGGCACACGGTAAATGTTCAGCAAACCTGTATTATTACTGTTGTTGTTATCACTACGGCCTTATTGCTGTCAATATTACTTCAAAAGGGAAAAAATAATTTGTCGATGTTTTAACTTCTTCTTTAATAATTTCACCAATACTGAACGTATCTTCACAGGTTAAAATAAAGCATCTGAATTTCTTTTGCTACAAGTTGCTGCTTTATATTTCAGTTCACCTTTTATTGCTTAGCGCTCTCTTTTCTGAATACCGTGTAAAAGCACTCTCAACATCTAATAAATTATCTTTTATGGGACACGTGACTTACCATGCAGAAACTTAAGGATTTTTAATGTTTACTTATTTTTGAGAAAGAGAGACAGACCACGAGCAAGGGAGGGGCAGAGAGAGAGGGACACAAAATCTCAAACAGGCTCCAGGCTGTCAGCACAGAGTCTGATGTGGGGCTCGAACTCATGAACCATGAGATCATGACCTGAGCTGAAGTCAGTTGCTTAACCCACTGAGCCACCCAGGTGCCCTGAAACTTAAATATTTTAAGTCTTCAAATGCAGCCATCTTTTAATTGCTATGTTCCGACGTTTAATGTCATTTTCATAATAGCTTCCTTAATCCAAGATTGTCTTATAAAATTCCTTCATGTTATTCTCCAACTTTCATACTCTTGTTTCTTTTTACAAGTTTCCTAGTGGATGTAATTTTCAATTCATAAACTCAGGAATGTAGAAATTATGATTTTCTTGACTCATTTATTTGAATTCTTACCCTGCTTCGTTGGTAGGGAACCTAACTTCAGTCTTCATGTTTCCTTTTAGCCTCCCTAAAGTTCTAACAAGTTCTACAGACTCTCATAAAGCCAAATCCGGGGGAAACAGCCCTCATAATTGATTCCTTTGTCCAAACGTGGTCACCTCCCATCAACACAGCACTTCAGAACTCACAGCTTTAAAAAAAAAAAAAAAAATGCCCTGCTTAGAGCACAGCAATCTTTTGTTTTAAAACCACCCATGACATTGTCTACCTAGATGCACTCCCCAGCCGTTTCCTCCCTGGGGTCTTGCTTCTTTGCTAACGGCTTGCTAGCAAAGCCTACACAGACATGTCTCCCGTGCCTCTTTTTCCTTAACTCTCCCTCTCTGAGGCCTTAAAAGTTTCTAATATGAGATGACCTATGCTAAACCTTGATTCTGCTCCAGACATTTTATCAATCCCATACCAAAGCTCAAGTGTTTCGAAAACAAAGCCAGAATTTCTCCTTAATCTAGCTATATCCCTTTCCTTAGGCAATGAGGCAAGAAGGCCGAGTAAGTAAATGGGACATGAGGAAAGTAAGAAATACAAGTAGAAAAAAAAAAAAAAATAGAGAATTGAATATTTAGCTTGGTACATAGAAGTGAACTAGAAACACTAGAAATGAACTCTAGCCACAATAAGCCAGAAAGTAATTAGATCTCCGTTCTCCAATCTCCATTAGAACCGGAGTACCTAGAATACAAAGCCAACAATGAGTAGACTCCGGCCATTGTAAGAGACCGCTATAAACATGACAGCTGCCTCCACTAAGCCCAGCCTCCACAGCAAGTACTGCTCAACTCTGGCCACTGGATATCACCACTACAACTGCTGTGCCATTGCTGCTGTCTAGCATGCAAATTACTACAACAACCACTACTATGTAGTTGGTCGTAATGAAAACCTATCTCAAGGTTGATATGCCTCTTTATGACATAAGGTACTGACTGAAAGTCTCTTTTTTGGAAATTGACTGGTAGGGATTGAGTCATGGGCTTTCCATGCTAAGGCACCTGCCAATGAGAATATTTGGCATTTCAGCTTTTATAGAGTACAGTCATTTCTGACACATAAGGTAAGTGACTCCCCAAACGTAAGATAGGAATTTCTATGACCGGCACCTCGTAAAAAGATAAATGTTTTACTACAGGGTCTCACCTCTGGCCATCCAAAGTTAGTATGTTTATTTGTGCTTCCAAGCAAAACAAACTCAATCCTGTTTAATTCAAGTAGCCCTCATAGGACACCACCAGCAACAAAACATACATGGAACGACTCCCTAAAAAAAGCGTACGTTCAAGATATTATCAGTTACCACATCCAGATCCAAGTCCAGGGTCTCTGGGAGACAGGCATTCCTCCTGTGGTTCCACCATTCCATAGGAGTATCCTTTCACATATTGAGAAAGTGAGAAATTTCAACATCACCACCACCATACTCTTTAATAAGAAATATATCTAAATTTAGCATGGAAGAAAATAAAAGTATCTTCAAGAGGTATGAAGAATTTTTTAAGTACTTATTATTCCCCTCCTCTATCACTCTTTGTATCATCTTTGGCTTCAACTAGTGCCTCAGGTGATTAGATATTTGGTACCAGATGTAGAACCACAGCCATCATTCCAGAGAAATTTAAATACTTACAGATTCTGCTTGTGATTACTGCAGCCTCTGTTGACTTTTACGCTGGACCTAGAACACTCAGCCTAATCACTAGTTGGTGACTGACTGGTGATTCCCAGTCAACATGACCCAGACAGGACTATGTACTGATTCATTAATATTTTCTCTCCAATTAAGAAACAGCAGTTGAAAATTAGTAGTTCATGTCACTAGCTGGGTCTTTGGAGGCAATTCGTTAATGAGAGATAAAATATGAACCCCTTCCAAAATCTAATGCAATAGTTTAAGGGGAAGCAATAGTTAAGAAGTCAATGCCTGTCTGATAACAAGGACTTGGTTTGAGAGCACTTTGTGAAGTCTAAGCCCTGATCAGAGACTGGTGCTACTGTAGAGCTGGTTGGTCTTACATCTATGACTTCTTTTAGAATTAGGAAGGGGGAGTCTGAGGACAACATGGAGAAAGAGATGACTGGAGCTCATTTTCCTTTGGATGCAAAGATCTGTACTGTCATTTGGGCAGGGATCCCAAGACACAATTATATTTACACAACTCATAAATAGGCCTTGTTTTTCAAACTCTCCCTTTTCTCTTTCCTACTCCAACTGTCACTGGAGTATTTAATTCTCCTGAACCATGAAGATGAGAATCAAAATAGGATGTGTGCAAATCCCTAAAGTCAGCCCAGTGAAAAGCATTCTGCAAAGTGAATGACAGTAGTAATTAATACAAAGGAAAAGGTTGGGGGGTATGGAGAAAAGGGTAATGAGTTTGGTTTTGCACATGCTGTGGCTGTGGGGTCTGGTCACCGCTGAGTTGAAGGTGTCCAGTAGGAGATGGGGATTATGGATCAGGGCTTCAAGAAATAAGCCAGAGTTGTAGTTGCATTTGGGAGTCACTGTCATAATCCAAGTCCGATGCGTGGTACTGACAATCCAGAGAAGGTATACAGAGAATGAATGCAAAAGGACCAAGGATAAAACTCTGACAACCACCAAAATTTAAACAGGAAGACTAACTGGAAAAAGAATCCACAAAAGATGACAAAACATGAAACGTTTCAGAGTCTTTTCTTTTGTCTTGAAAAGGAGACACATTTGGAGCTGCTGAGTGGCTCACTTGATTACATGTCCAACTCTTGCTTTCCACTCAGGTCAAGATTTCATGGTCATGAGACTGGGCCCTGCCTCAGGCTCAGCCCAGAGCGTGGAGCCTGCTTGGGATTCTCTCTCTGCCCCTCATCTGCTTGTGCTCACTCGCATGCTCTCTCACGCTCTCTTTCTCTCCAAATAAAGAAATAAAAAAAATTTTTTTAAAAGGAGATACATTTGATTTTTTATGTTATTTTCAAGTTTTCTTATTCAGTGGGTGGGCAGGAGAGTGGGGTGAGAGTTCTAAAATTTGTCTATGGGACACCTGGCTGGCTTAGTTGCTAGAACATGTGACTCTTGATCTTGGGGTTGCTGTGAGTTCAAGCCTCACATTGGGCATAGAGATTACCTAAAAATTAAAATCTTAAAAAAAAAAACAACTTTGTCTATGGGTACATGCCAGTCACAATGTTCAGAGGACACTCAAAGACTGAGTGTTTTCTTTGAGATGAACGAGGGGAATCCAGAGGAGAAAAGATTTCCATGTGGAAGGATACCCCTGACATGAAATATGATGGAGAAATGGGGTAGAATGAAGAATGGAAATAGGCTAGGAAACAGGAGAACATGTCATCTCCTTTCCTCTCCTCCCACTAGGCTGTGGTTTTTCCTTAATATATCACATTCACACTCACCATTCCCCCCATGGTTTACTGGATACTGCACTGAACTGCGTTTCTTATTACCAGATGCTCCCTCCTGGGGCTCAAAGGTTTCTGTCCAGCACCTAATTCCCCACCTATCCCACATACAGCCAAAACTGCTCTTCCCCTAAGGTCTAAGACTAAATAATACATGAGAATTCTAGTCATGGCACACACCCATCGAAGCTACAATTGTTAATCAACCTGAAAGTACAGGTTTCCATTCTTTTGTGACTTTGTCATAGCACGCCCATTCTCAGAATTCTTTCTTTCCTCAAGGTGCAGGAAAGACATGGCATTATGCACCCTGGACAAAGTAAAGGATGGGGCTTTTCCCTGCATAGTTCAGCTAACTTTAAACTTCAGTGGGTGGCAGTCTTCACCATCAATGGCTCTTCAGACTCGGAATCCGACACAACCAGAAATAACTGCCTACAGAAGAATCCCAGCACAGCACTGGACACATGGAGCGTTTCAGTGTAAACTCTGCAGTTGCCCTTACTTGGGGGAGATTTTCCCCAGTGGGCAATTACCCCATGTGAGAACCAAAGGCTATTTTGAAAACTGCTTTTTCCGAATGTTAAGAATCATGAATATAAGCATATGATCCCTGGGATCCTTCTTCACTTGTACAGGGGATCGGCTCCACCAAATTCATTGCTCTAATATTTTTTTAGTTAGTATATCAGAAACAAACATATTTCTGAGAAAGGAAGTCACTAACAATATGATAAATTCTATGCTTGCCAGTATCACATCAAGTTTATTTTTTTTATTTTTACCAAAAATTATACATTTTGTAAATGTTGATTTACTCATTTTTGCGAGAGGGAGCACAAGCAGGAGACTAGCAGATAGAGAGAGAGAGGGAGATAAAGAATCCAAAGCAGGATCTGAGCTGTCAGCACAGACCCGGACACGGGGCTCAAACTCATGACCTGTGTGACGGCGATGTGAACCAAAGTCAGACACTTAACTGACTGAGGCTCCCAGGCACCCCAACAAATGTACATTTAACACATTCATGTGAGCAGTAATCACATGACTGTGTTTAATGCCTCCTGAGTAGGAACCATTTAGGATATAAAGCCATCTATAGCCCAAGCTTGCCAATGTTTCAAGGCATAGACTGCCCCAAGACAGTCAGTGCAATTAAAAGAAGAATTTTTTTTTAGTTTTGTAGGAAGCATAGATTCCTTGTAGCTATTTTTTTAAATATGGTTTGTTTTGTTAACACCATTTCCAAACGATGGTCCTAGGAACAGTATCCATTCAGAAAGGGACAGCAAAAAAGGATAACTGTAGAATTTCTAATTTTCTAGTGACATTTAAAATAGTTAATGATAACCATGAAAACCATTAGGGCATCCTTATGTAATTTTTAAATTGTATTCAAGTTAGTTAACATATAGTGTCTTGCCTTCAGGGGTAGAACACGGTGATTCATCTCTTACATCCATACAAGTGCCCTCCTCAATGCCTATCATCCAATTAACCCACACCCCCACTCACCCACTTCCTCCAGCAAACTTCAGTTTGTTCTCTGTATTTAAGGGTCTCTTATGGTTTGCCTCCCTCTCTGTTTTTATCTTATTTTTCCTTCCCTTCCCCTATGATCATCTGTTGAGTATCTCAAATTCCACATGAGTGAAATCATTTATTTGTCTTTCTCTGACTTATTTTGCTTAGCATACTACTGTCAGTTCCATCCATGTTACTGCAAATGGAAAGATTTCATTCTTTTTCATCGCCGAGTAGTATTCCATTTTATATGTGTATCACATTCACACTTCTTTATCCATTCATCGGTTGATGGACATTTGAATTCTTCCCATAATTTGGCTATTGTTGATAGCACTGCTATAAACAGTGGGGTGCATGTACCCCTTTGAATCAGCATTTTTGTATCCTTTGGATAAATTCCTAGTAGTGCACTTACTGGGCCATAGGGTAGCTCTATTTTTAATTTTTTGAGGAAACTCCACACTATCTTTCAGACTGGCTGCCCCAGTTTGCATTCTAATCAGTACAAAACGGTTCTCCTTTCTCCACATCCTTACCAACATTGGCTGTTTCCTGAGTTGCTAATTTTAGCCATTCTGACAGGTGTGAGATGATATCTCATTGTGGTTTTGATTTGTATTTCCCTGATGATGAGTGATGTTGAGCATCTTTTCATGTGTCAACTCCACACACAAAAAACAAATATCCTTATGTATTTTAATAATCTTTGTCAACTTAATAGTTACTTCTTTTTTTTTTTAAGATTATTTATTTTGAGAGTGGGGTGGGGGGTAGGGGAAGAAAGAGAGGAGAGAGAGAGAAAATCCCAGGAAGGCTCTGCACTGACAGTGCAAGGCTGGAACTCATGAACCGTGAGATCATGACCTGAGCCAATGCTTAACCAACTGACCCAGCCAGGCACCCAAGTCAGTAGTTGCTTCTATGAAATACATTCCCTGGTAATCAAGATAACCAGTATTTTCCCCAAATAATATAAATTAACTGATTCCAGGTTTTAGAGACAGATGATACATTGCCATCAACTTATATTTCTTTGTTATTTCTCTCTATTCTCATTATGGGGTCCCAAGAGTAATGTTTAAAAGTTGGAGGTTTATGAACATTCTCTTTACCAAGATAAAGGGCTGTTCTGTTGGCTAGGACTCAAACAATAGATGGAACAAAAAACTTACAGATTTTGGTGTGAGTGGGACTTAAGTTTTAAGAGCTACTTGTGAATCTATTCTCACAAGCATCTCACACCCTTTTGGAGCTTGTGTATCAACACAGAAACAGTACATTTAACAAAGGGAATTTAATTTGATCTCCTGGCCACTTCCCTCTTACTACACACTTAATCTTTTTAGCCAAGTGCTCTATTCCTACAGAAATGAGAGCAATCAAGAACTAAAATGCAACAGTCTAAGATAAGAGGTAATATTTAAACATATAAACTAGCGATAAAGGATGTCTATGAACATACTTTGTAAATAGCCCTAAAACACATGCTAAGTAAATGTTTCATTATCCTCAGACACAGCACCTGCTGCAGTGGAAACCACAAATAAACAGGAGGAGCACTAATCATTAAAGAAATCAGAAAGGATAGGGGCTCCTGGCTGGCTCAGTCGGTTGAGCACCCGGCTTCAGCTCAGGTCATGATCTCACACTTTGTGGGTTCGAGCCCCACATCGGGCTCTGTGCTGACAGCTCA
Organism: Herpailurus yagouaroundi; assembly: GCF_014898765.1. NCBI lineage: Eukaryota > Metazoa > Chordata > Mammalia > Carnivora > Felidae > Herpailurus > Herpailurus yagouaroundi. Next base: position 16,885,802 of record NW_024412423.1, on the reverse strand, counting down.
GAGCCTGGAGCCTGCTTCGAATTCTGTGTCTCCCTCTCTCTCTGCTCCTCCTCTGCTCCTGCTCTGTCTCTCTCTGTCCTTCAAAAATAATTAGAAACATCAAAAAAAACAACCAACAGAAATCAGAGAGGATAATTCAAACTTCCATGGAAAGGAAACTGGAGAAGATGAAATATGTTATCCATCAAATATGTCAAATATGTTATCCATTTTAAAAATCAAAGTATGCCCACTGATTTCTTCATTAGAATTTATTAATTCTTCTATCACTTAAAATGGTCTGAGAGAAACAGCAATGGTTTACAAGTACTCAGAAAATATAAGCAACTCACCAATGTTACTAGCCAAAGAGGTTTATACATCAAAGCCTCAGTTGGCCTAAATTATAATAATAATAGTCGGTGTTGGGCAGAACTGCTCTGAAGATTACATGACATAATTCAAGTAAATTCTGGCATCTAGTACATAGTTACTAGTAAGGGATAGTTAAATGCCTTATAAAATCAACACCCTTTATCTAATTGGAAAATACTGAGTACTTAATTCACTTAATTCTTCATGATGAATAAGGCTTTATGGATTCTTTGTCAATCTCTCTTCTCCTTTTTAAGGCCATTAAGTTAGGTGATTTTATCTTTTGCTGTGATTTCAGCAATTTGAGAGTCTTCCTCAACTATCTAATTGTTTTCCTGAAGTTAAACAATTTTATGACTTTGGATCGTTTTTCTGATTCTAGCCAAGGTTTATAGCCATACAAATCTAAACACCTTTCTATAGGGCCCTTGGGTGGCATAGTGGGTTAAGCATCCCACTCTTGATCTTGGCTCAGGTCACGACCTCACTGTTCAGGAGTTAGAACCGCACATCAGGCTGTGCCCTGATGGCGCCGGGCCTGCTTGCAATTCTGTCTCTCCTTCTCTCTGCCTCTCCCGCACTTGTGCATGCTCTCTCTCTCTCCCTCTCTCAAAATAACTAAACAAACTTTAGAAAAATTTCTGAAAAAGATACACAGCTTTGTATAAATTACAAACTAAGGTGAGTGTCTATCTGTTTAGTGTTATCACTGACTGCCTTACCTAACAAGTGCAAATCCTAGTCATACACTTGATTCTATTAAAGCTTTAGGGGGTGGGTGTAGACTGCTGGCTTTCATTTGCATGAGGCCACATTTTATGACCTTGCTCTACACACACGCAGTTAAAAAGACTAATCAGCCAACAGTAATCTTTCCTAGTAGCTAGTCTTATGAAAATGGTGCTATGAACTACCTTATTCGGATTTTATTTCCTTGCCTCAAAGGGTAAAAATTCCTTCAGCTCCATGTATGATTGTCTTCATAGAAGATTTTAACGCAGAGAAAATCATGTAGGAATCTGAAAATTCTTCTTAGATGTAAAAGGTGGTGTTAAGGACAAATTCCAGGCTCTTCCCCTCACGGGCCAAGCAAAGTGTTACCAGGAGACTGTACTGTGGCACTTTCCCTAGTTTACTGATAGGACTGGTCGATATACAACTCAACAAAAATATACTTGGCACCCATGGCAGGTCTTGGGCAGATTATATAAATGGATGTGAAACAGATACAATTAACATTTTTCACCATCTATCATGTGCCACGAACTGTGTTGCATGCCTGTAACAGCCATTACTTATATTATCTCACTCATCTTCACAAGCACTCAGGAATGCTGTTAGCAGTGTCTTTCCAGAGATGAATAAACACTTTTAGACCATGAAGTCATTTTCCCAGGATTCAGTTTAAATCCTAGGGTTTAAATTTGGTTTATGTTGCTCCAAAGCCCATTGCATTTGTGTAATGTCATGTGGACATTTATAAGGTAAGGAAATAAATACAATTAAATGCAAGTGTATGTGTACATACATAAATTTATGCATATTTATGCACATGGACATACACTTATGGAGAGCTATAGGCGATCAGAGGATGTAAGAACTGGGAATCTGGGCCTACCAGCACTACATGGGGGAAAACTAGTTGAAAAATAAATTATCCAACTGAAAATCAATTAATATTATACACCATATTAAGGGAATAAGACAAAAACATTTGACAATCTAGTATTTATGATAAAAACTCTTAACGATAACTGAGGAATCAAAGAAAACTTCCTAAAACTTGTAAAAGGAATTTAGTAAAGCCTACAACTGTCATCAAATTAATTATAAAATATTGACAGCATTAAGACTGGAAACAAAACATAGATGTCCATTCTCACCACTTCTAATCAATATTATACTAGAGAGTAGTGTCATTATAATTAGGCAAGAAAAAGAAAAGGCAGCTACATTGCAAAGGAAAAAAATCAAATGGTCTTTTCAGACATCATCTTATATATAGAAAACTCTGAGAAATTCATGTCTACACAAAAAATAAAAACCTCGAGACCTATCATCAGATTAAATGAAATCAGTAAGGTCCAAGGTTTTAAAAGTAATATTAAAAATACAAAAATATACAAAGGATACAAATACACAAAAATAAACTGTATTTCCACCAACTAGTAATTGTATTTTATTTTCTCATAATCTCAAAATGATATTAAAATGACAATTCTATTCACAGTACCATCAAAGAAGATCAAAATATTTAGTAATAAATTCAATAAAGGAAGAGTAAAAGCTGTACAGTGAAAACTACAAGACATTTTTGGAAGAAATTTTAAAAAGATTTAAATAAACGGAGATATATTCCATGTTCATGAATCAAACAAAATAGTAAATAGAGCATGACTGAACACTCACTGTAATCACTATTATTCAATATTCTACTGAAGATCCTTGTCTCACACACACACACACACACACACACACACAGAAACACACACACAAATGCACAGAGTAGACTTTGCTTCCAAATTATATAATCAAATCAAATACTCTAGAGGTTACACGAAAAAAAATATTAGAGGGGTGCCTGGGTGGCTCAGTTGGTTAAGCATCCGACTTTGGCTCACGTCATGATCTTGTGGTTCAAGCCCCGTACCAGGCTGTGTTCTGACAGCTCAGAGCCTGGAGACTTCTTCAGATTCTGTGTCTCCCTCTTGCTCTGCCCCTCCTTTGCTAATGTTCTGTCTCTCTCTCTCTCTCTCATAAATAAACATGAAAATATATATATATTAGAACCAACATTGCTAGGCACAAAACACAGACAAACACGTAAGTACAGAATCCTTCCAACCTATCTGAAATGAAAAAAAGTAAAGGCAGAGATGTTAAAGAATTTGGGGATTGATTTCAATACAATTAAAATAAAAGTTAGAAAGGTTTAATGGAGAGAATTGTAAAACTTTATTAAAGGCATTTAAGAAGATGAAGTAACAGATTACACCTTGTTGAAAGAGAGGAACACTAAAGATATCAATTCTCCCTAAACAAATCTATAGGACAACTGCAGTTCTGATCAAAACATCAAAAAGATTTTACAAGGAAAAAACTTTCTAAAATTCATATAAAAAAAAAGAGAAAGGGGCACCTGGGTGGCTCAGTTGGTTAAGCGTCCGACTTCAACTCAGGTCATGATCTCATGGTTTTTGAGTTTGAGCCCCACGTCGGACTCTGTGCTGACAGCTTGGAGCCTGGAGCCTGATTTGGATTCTGTGTCTGCCTCTCCTTCCCTCCCTCCCTCTCTTTCTCAAAAATAAGTAAACAGTAAAAAAAAAAATTTTTTAAGAGAGAAAAAAAACAGAACCTCCTGATGTCAAGATTAACTATAAAGCTGTAGTAATTTTTTCAACAATGTTGTATTGAAGCAGGCATAAACTAATCATGCTGTTATATGTTCTACAGACTTCAAAAATATATCCAAGCATATATGGTGAACTCAATTGAAGAAGAAATGTTACTTTATGACAGCTGGGAAAGGAATAAATGGAGTTGACTTTCCCTTTGGCTAAGTTGAAGTGTCTAGCTCACACAGATAATTCAAATTGAGTAAACACCTACATATGAGAGACAACAAATTTTAGAAGAGAATATGAAAAAAATCTCATAGTAGGGATAAGTTTTTATTTTATTTTTATTTATTTATTTTTGAGACAGAGAGAGAGCATGCACATGCGTGCAAACGGGGGAGGGGCAGACAGAGAGGGGGGCGGAGAGAGAGAGAGAGAGAGAGACAGACAGACAGACAGACAATCCCAATCACACTCCACACTGTCAGTGCAGAGCTCAGTGCAGGGCTTGAAGTCAGAAACCATGATATCATGACCTTAGCTAAAGTCGGATGCTTCAACAACTGAGCCACCCAGGTGCCCCAGGCTGTTTTTAAAAATAACATATACATGGGGCGCCTGGATGGCTCAGTTGGATGAGTGTCCAACTCTTGATTTTGGCTCAAGTCATGATCCCAAGGTCCTGGGATTTAGCCCCACATCTGGCTCCACTCTAAAAGTGGAGACTGCTTAGGATTTTCTCTTTCTCTTTCTCCCTTTGCCCCTGTCTCTTGCTTTCTCTTTCTCTCCCTCCTTCCCTCAAATAGAAATTAAAAAAATAATACACATACACACACACATACACAAAGCTATAAAAGGAGATCAATAAATTTCACTACACCAATATAAAAAATTTATGTATGTCTAATGAAGCAATACTGGAAGACCGGCAAAAACTTAGAATATGTAAAAATAAAAACCAACTAACCAATTAGGAAAATACAAACAACCAATACCAAAATGGTCCAAGGATTTGGAATACTAGTCTCAATCTAGACTTCCAGAAAGCAAGAAAAAAAAAATTGACCTTTTTTTTAACATCACTGTTATTCAAGGAAATTGAAAGTCTACAAACAATTCAGTACCATGTAACATCACTGGCAAAAACTGAAGCCTGACATCATCAAATACTGTTTAATAAAAGCTGGTGATAAAAAAAGAATTGGTCTAGGCTCTTTGACATGTAACTTGCTACCATATGAGAAAATGTGAAATTTAAGTGACTTATGACAGAAAATCCATCCTGTTCAAGTTTAAAAAAAAAGGGGGAATTTACCAACAGAAATTAAAAATCCAAAGAATATATTCAGAATTTAGGATGTTTAGACACAGACGTACTATCAGTATCAAATAACAAAAAGAAGAGAACTCACCCTTTTACTCTGCCTTCTTAGTAGTGTTTTTCAATGCATTGGCTCATTCTCAGGACATGGTCTTTCCCCAAGTGGCAGGAACTTTACTGACCCTTGTAGCAAACAATGGGCAGCTATTTCCAAGTAGCTTACATACAAGTTCTGTAGTATACTCTAAGGCAAGGGACTAGGTAGGGTCAACAAATTTTCTCAATTGGCTGAGGACTTTCCAGGTTTTAGCACTCAAAGTCTTACATATCTAGGAACCCACTCAAACCAAAATGATTTCCTCAGGACTGTCCCAGTTTTAAAACCGAAAGCCCCGTGTCCCAGAAGCCCTTGTTCTCAGATGGCGAATGGGGACCGTTGTTGCCTACGAGATGGGGGCATGTGATTACAGCTCTCGCAAAGTGAGGATGAATGCAGAGTTTATTCCAGAAAAATTTGATGAGAAGACACAATGTCAATGTCCATAGGGGATTTGGGTTGCCTGAGTTGTGGTATTCAGCCAACCCAATTGGGCTGCATATGCAAGAATTACAACAGAAAAACAGGCACAAAAACTTTTGAAGAAAAGTGAAGCTTTCAGGAACTTTATTCTTTTCTCTACTAGAGCATCACCCTTAACTAACATATATACGTTAGCTGTGTATTTTCTTGTCTCTTCTGATTTACTTGTTACTTAAGAAAATTGCTTAACGATATCCTGGAGTGAGTTTGCTTTTAAATTTTTCTATTGTAAATTCCAGGGTCCTACTTACACCGTGGTGCATATGAATGCCTGGCCCTATTTTCTGTTCTGGCTTCACTATCCATTTCTCTCTCCGTGACTGTTTTTCATTAAACTTAAAAAGGTCAGGGAAAGCGAAATCTTACTGTTTACCTTAATAGACATGGTTGTCACTGCTGCAATCTTAAACTAACTCAGCTTCTAAAAAAATCAGTTTGCCTGCCTGGTTTCTTTGACCTACATCTGTCTTCTTCTGCCTGGAGTAAAGCCCAGTACAAAACGTGTGGGGCTTCAAACGTGATGAGCTCCTCTTCTTCCCACACTATCAGCCTGATAACAAAGAATGGCTCATGGTCTGCAAGAACTCATTTTACCAGACATTAAGGAAAAAAATCAGAAGTCAGAGATACCAATGAAGAAATCAAAGAGCTGTTTGTAGAGCTGCAAAATAGACAGAGGATTTGCACATGTCTACAACCAGCTGGATTTGGTAAACACTGAAATCATAATTTTATTTACATTTATTCTCAGTCATGAGAATGCCTTGGCCACTAAAAGCGTAGAAAACCTCATTAAATAAAACTAAATTGCTTTTCATTAAAATTCATTTCTAAGAACCACAGGTAAATTTTTATTTGTTTCAAGGTTGAGAAGTTAATCCTCTTTTGATTGTTAGTGCTAACCCTAAAGTCTCATTGGATATCAGGTACACCAAATCAAGCAATCATAATTTGGACATGAATTTAATTGATAAAAAAGCGAGTTTAAAAAAGAAAAAATTGAAAATTTATTGAAATAAATACCGTCTGCTCAGGAGTTAGCCCTGAATAATAGAAAACTAAACTGCAGTTTGAATTGATTACAAACTTTATGTGAGCCACTGTAGTCATGTGATTGTCAGAAATACGCCATCTAAGTAGACTGTATTAGGACAAATACATACTTTTTCGTAGAGATTTTTATCTCCTTTACTTCACCTAGAAATCATCTGCTCTGTGGAAAGCAGAATGATAGGCTCCCCATCAAAGATGTCTACACCCCAATTCTTGGAATCAGTGAGTATGTTCCCTTACACAGCACTTCCTTACACAGGACTTTGCAAATGTGATTTAAGTTAAAGAATTTGAGATGGGGACATTATCATGAATTATCTGTATGAATTCCATAAAATCACGTGAGTCCTTCAGAGTGGGAGCCCTTCTTGGCTATAACCAGGGACATATGACAATAGAATAAGGGTGACAGAGACGCAGTATTTCTGACCTTGAGGAGGAGAAAGGGGCCATAAGCCAAGGAACCTAAGCAGCCTCTAGAAGCTGGCAAATACAAGCTGGCTCTCCCCAAAAGCCTCCATAAGGAGCACATTCCTGCTCATCCCTTGATCTAAGTCCAGGGAGACTCATATTGGACTTGGTGACCTTCTGATTTATGTGAAGCCACAAAGTTTGTGATAATCTCTTATTAGACCAATAGAAAGCTAATATAGCTCTTAATAAATCATTATCATGAGACCTAGAAAATTACCAATTTTTATGACATAGTTTTTTTCTTTTCGTAAAATAGCCAACCTTACTAGAAAAGTGTTACCATAGTATAAAAAACAAGCCTGTGACTTATCCAGGTTTCCACAGTCATTACGTTTAAAACTGAGCTCCCTCATTTCATCTACAAGGTTTTGCAACTTTAAAACTTCACTGTTGAAAATAACCTAATCTTTAATTCACATTCCTATATGTTATTCACATAATTATATATATATATATATACATAATTCTCAATAATTTATGTTTAAAACTCCCTAATATTTCCTGTCACATGAAACAAATGACTTAATCAAATATTATCTTAAGATTCTACCAGCGGAGCCAAAATCTTTCTGAAAGACAGGTAGGTACAGCTTATACAAACAGATCATCATTCAAAAGAAATGTAATAAAGGAAGGCATGTATCTAATCAAATCCCAATGGCGATGTACAATCTGAACATATTGATGGGCTTTGGTAAACAGTTAGTTTAGTCACTCCACTGAACAACATAATTACTGATTTTTAGCCAGGAGGAAAGCAACCACCTTCAAAAGGAAAGGAAAGCTTGGAAATGCATTTCATCCTCCAGTACACAAAGTCCTTCTTGCTCCGGATGGTCTCCACTTCCATGAGCACAGACAAGATTAGGTAATTTTTTTAAATGTTTATTTCTTTATTTTTGAGCGAGAAAAAGAGAGAGAGTGAAAGAGAGAGAGAGTATAAGCAGGGGAGGGGCAAAGAGAGAGAGGGAGACAAAGAATCCAAAGCAGGCCCCAGGCTTGGAGCTGTCAGCATAGAACCTGACCCAAGGCTCGAACCCACAAACTGGGAGATCATGACCTGAGCCGAAGTTGGACGCTTAACCGAGTGAGCCACCCAGGCGCCCCTTAGGTACATTTATTTATTTATTTATTTAGGCCCTTCCTTTTCATTTTTGAAAGGTCAGTGCTGTGTCTCTATCAAGAGTGAGAGATGGAATTTTTAATTGAATGAGTATTTGGATGAAATTACAGTTTCCTAAGGAAAACTTCCTATCTTCCCTGTACACACACTTATTTATACCAAGGATACAAACTTTTTCTTGTTTTTAGATTCATTTCATATTTTCAGTCTCAGCAAAAGACTTTAAGTGAACAACAGTTTTATAATAAGCAGTAATTTTATCCTAACACTAAGAGACTTCTCAAACAGTTGTTCCTTTGGTATAAGACTAAATGAGAGTATAGGGAATATAAACAATAATACTGTATAACTTTGGTGAGTAGACTTATTATAGGGATCATTTCATAATGTATAAAAATATCTAATCACTATGATGTGTACCTGAAACAGCATGTTTTATGTCAGTTATACTCCAATTAAAATTAATGGATCTCATTAGGAAATTTGGTTCCCAGAAATTATGTGATTAACAGACTAGCCATTTGGGGGGCACGTAGGTGGACGCCAACTCTTGATTTAGGCTTGGGTCTTGATCTCATAGTTTGTGAGATCGAGCCCTGAGTCAGGCTCTGTGCTGAGCGTGAAGCCTGCTTAGAATTCTATCTGTCCCTCCCGTACTCTAGCATGCACATGGGCTCTCTCTCTCTCTCTCTAAGAAATAAACTTTTTTTTTTTTTAAAGAGAGACTAGCCATTTTGAACTTGGCACAGAAGTTTATGAGGAAAATCATAAGACCATTTTAAGATCAGTGGGTTTCCACTAAGATACAAACTTTAAATGATGTTCAGGAAAAAGAAAGTTAAAAGCTGCCACTTTTATGTTTTTGCAATTAGAACAAAATTACGAAGAAAGTATCTTTAAGACTATCCTTCCAACTCTTAAACTACAACACACCAAAAGAAATTCTGGAGAAAATACAAAATCTTGATGGCTTATGTTTTGTTTTGTTTTTTTTTTCAAATAAAAATACAGAAAAGTTTTTCAAAAACCTGTTAGTAACATTGCTTGGAAAGTGGAAGTTCTGTTGTTATTGTTGCTCTCCTTATCTTTTTGAAGAAATTACTTGACAAATTACTTTTCAACATAGAATATTTAATAGATGATTTTGGTGACTTACCTGGATGTGTTGGGCCAATGCATCCATTTTCAAGCTGCTGTAATTGTTGCCTGCTAACTCCTGTGATTTGACTTTGGCCTGTGTGATTACTCCCTCAGGCATGGATCCCAGCAAGGAACTAGCTGACAATGGGGAAACTTTAGGCACTCCTGTCTCAAAGAGAGTAGCTGTGAGGCCATTCTTACACTGAAACTCCCTGTGGTACTTAGTCAAGGCCAGGCTTCAGCTGAAATGCAGTCTTTGCCTAGCCTCTTCCCCAGTCTTACTGAGCTTCGTTCACTCCCTCACAGATTTCTCAACCACGTTCCCTCAGTAAGTGCCTGTTCTTAACAGTCCCCATCTCAAGCTCAGCTTCCAGAGAAACAAACCCAAAACATGAAGAAAGTAATGAAATGGAAAATGAAGAAGAGAGACGTGGAAGATGGAAGGCCAGGAGATCAAGAAAGACAGACTAGAGGATAAATAACCAAAGAAATAAAAGGAATTTTCCTGGGTTGAAAAATGTCTTCAATTCTCTCAGATCCAAAGGATTCAGCTAATGATAGGAATATCCAAAATCCACTGTCATCATGTAAGATTACTTGGAGATTCTAATCACTAAATGAACTAAGAAAAGTTGATAGTACCAATTAGAAAAAAGTAAACAACACCATTATTTATAGATGATTTGAATATAAACCTAAAAAATGTAAGAACTGAAGTGGTAAATTATTGAAACTAATAAGAATTCTAAAAAATGATCAAACTGTGTAGTCAACCAAAAGCATTAACAGCTTTCCTTCATAGTTACAATGACTATTTAGAAAACATAGTGAGGAGAAAATTCCATTCACAGGACCAACAGAAATTATCAAGTTCCTAGGAATAAAACCAACAAAAATGAACTAGATACATTTTTCTAAGAATTTATAAGGCTTTGCTAAAGGACCAAAAACAAGATCTATATAAACAAATCAAGGTTCCTAAAGAAGGCTATGGATGTCAAATCTTTCCCAATTAAGATACAAATATATTGGGGCACCTGGGTGGCTCAGTCAGTTGGGCGTCCGACTTCAGCTCAGGTCATGATCTCGCGGTCTGTGAGTTCAAGCCCCGCTTCGGGTTCTGTGCTGACAGCTCAGAGCCTGGAGCCTGCTTCAGATTCTGTGTCTCCCTCTCTCTCTCTGACCCTCCCCTGTTCATGCTCTCTCTCTATCTCAAAAATAAATAAACGTTAAAAAAAATTTTTAAAAAAAGATACAAATATAATGTACTACAAATATGACTGACAAACTTAGTTGGGGGGCAGTTTTGTGGTGTGTATACAGTCAACAAATTAAAAAATCAGGTTCATCTGGACAAATAAATTCTTGTTCTATTTAATTAAAGATATATTTTTTGCACAAGACAATTAAAATTTTAAGAACTGCATTAGAGAACCAAATTTCAGTTTTATTAACGTTGTCTGGACTGCATATGGGGAGGGCAACCAGAAAAATTTTCACTGAAATTTGAAAGTGAAAGGGAGCTGTGAGAATTCACAGTAGACCAAGAGATGTTAACAGGACTGACTTGGGCAAACCAAGACCCCAATCAATCTATTTATGGGCCATATCTTATTAAACAACAACTTAGTATCAAGAACCTTAAAAGAGGCGTTAGTTGTCTCAGTAATAATTCAAAGTTTGCCCTTAAAATCAAAGCCCAACTAAGTGGTTTTTTTTTTTTTCAACGTTTATTTATTTTTGGGACAGAGAGAGACAGAGCATGAACGGGCGAGGGGCAGAGAGAGAGGGAGACACAGAATCGGAAACAGGCTCCAGGCTCTGAGCCATCAGCCCAGAGCCTGACGTGGGGCTCGAACTCACGGACCGCGAGATCGTGACCTGGCTGAAGTCGGACGCTTAACCGACTGTGCCACCCAGGCGCCCCCCAACTAAGTTTTTTAAAACTCATTCCAGCCATCTTATAGGAACAAATATCACTACTCTGTAAATATAAAGTATTAAATTATTTAGATAATTTACCAGTTCACTACCCCTATGGGATAACATACTTAGAGATATAAATTTACTACCTATTCCTCTTCCCAAATCACTCAGTTTATAATGCCTAATACTAATGTTTTAATTAAAGAGGTGTCTGGGTGGCTCAGTTGGTTAATCATCCAACTTTGGCTCAGGTCATAATCTTGCGGTTCACTGTTCGAGCCCTGTGTGAGACTCTGTGCTGACAGCTCAGAGCCTGGAGACTGCTTGGGATTCTGTGTCTCTCTCTGTCTCTATTCCTCCCCTGCTCGTGCTCTCTCTTGCTCTCTCTCTCAAAATGAATAAGCATTTAAAATACGTACATGCATAAATACATACACACACACATATTTTGGGGCACTCAGGTGGTTCAGTCAGTTAAGAATCTGACTTCAGCTCAGATCATAATTTCACAGTTTGTGAGTTTAAGCCCCACACACTGGGGTCTGTGCTGACAGTTTAGAGCCTGGAGCCTCCTTGGGATTCTGTGTCTGCTCTCTCTCTCCCCCTCCCTCCATTCCTCCCTCCCTCCCTTCCTCTATCTCTCTCAAAAATAAACGTTAAAAATAATTAAATACTTGTATGATAACTGAGTAAACAAGTTATTTCAACAATGGCTGTGTTTGGCCATGTGGGGGCACTGTGTATAAGGCTGTCTTAATATGTATACAATTATTCCTAAAGTGCATCTGAATTAATAGTAACTGGTACAACTTACCCTAGTTCATTTGTACAGGAAATTCACATAGGGGCTCTGAAGCTCTTGAATTATGGGCTTAGCAGCATTAACAGGGCAAGTTTTATTGAGTACTTTTAAAATTCTTTTCAAGGTTTTCCCCGTAAAAGTAACTATTAAATTTTATCTTCTCTTATTTAAAGGAAAAACAATTCTTTTCCAGGTTTTCATCTTATTATTTCAATAATGTTATCAAAGTTTCAAATGTATAAAATTTATCTGTAATTGAAACAGAGAATCATGATGAAAGAAATTGAAAGAGCAATATGGCCACAGAGCTTGAGCATTTCCTTCACAACCTCAATGACTTTCTTTTTTCTAATTTTTGAAGGCTGGTATTTTTCAACCTTGGATACTACTTGCTACTAAAGAGGCTGACAGTAAGAAGAAACTTTGGATCACTTGACAAGAATCTTATAATTAAAATATGAAAAAGAAAACAAATACCACTTTACCAGTATAAATTTAAATTATATATTCTTGGCTGAAAGAATGTTGTAGTTACTCCAACTTTCTGTTTAACTAATGGTATCTTTTGAGACATCAATAGAGCACGTAATTACATATTCCTGACAATTTCAGTCAGTCCAATATACTAAAACTTTTTTTTTTTAACATTTATTTCTTTTTGAGAGAGAGACAGAGAGACACAGCATGAGTGGGAGAGGAGCAGAGACAGACGGAAACACAGAATCCAAAGCAGGTTCCAGGCTCTGCACTGTCAGCACAGAGCCCAACGCGGGGTTCATACTCACAAACCTTGTGATCATGACCTGAGCTGAAGTCAGATGCTTAACCAACTGAGCCACACAGGCGCCCCAAATATAGTAAAACCTTTAACAGTCACTACTCTGAATAATCTTTGCATAATAAAATAGGAGTAGAAACAGCAATTTAGTTTCAGTATGCACTCAACTCTGAATTTATCCAGTAAAAGCTGTATTAGTTTCCTATTGCTGCTGTAACAAATTACCACAAACACAGGGGCTTAACTCAACACACATTCATTATCATATGTTTCTGCAAGTCAGAAATCCAAGAACGGTCTAAAAATAAAGGTATCAACAGGGCTATATTCCTTCCAGAAAATCTAGGAGACATCTTTCCTTGAATTTTCCAGTTTGTAGAGACTGTCCACATTCTTTGGTTCCTGTCCTCCTATCACTCCAACCTTTGTTTCTGTAATCACATCTCTCACTAACTTCTCAATTTCCTTCTCATAAAGACCTGTGTATATGGGTAAATACACTGCAGTCACCTGAATACACAGTAATCATTCCTTAAGATCCTTACGTAATGACTGTAAAATCTCTTTTACCATATAAAGTAACATCACCACAGATTCTGGGATTAGGATGTAGGTCTTCAGGCTGCCATTATTCAGCCTACCACAATGCCATGTGAAAATACAACGGCTATTTTAGCTTGTATCTCAACATTTGCTCTTTTCTTCTCAAGAAGAAATGGCCAAAATGGGGGAGAAGTGTTGCGGGGAGGGGAGAGAAGGACAAAACTCAACTCAATGTTCTGATTAATAGAGTACCTAGACCTCTTAAATCCGGCAAGGACAAAGCTACACCTATCAGTCAATATGAGTGTAAAAACAACACAGGTGTGATAAAACCCTTCTCCAGATTCCCATCTTCTAAGACAGAATGTTTCCATTATAAATTCTTAGAGCCTTGACTTTGCTGTATAGAACTAAAGTAATCTAAGGTATTTATCTGCTGGTTTTCTGGGGACATAACAACATCTATAAAAAATATACATTATCCCGAGTATTGAAAGTAAAATAACACCTAAAACTGCACACATGCAAAATGTTTTCCTGAGAAAAGTACTTTGCCTATGTTACCTCCAGTATCTTGGTAAGATTCAAAGTCCTTATCCCCTGCATCACAAGAGACCCCAAAAATATCAACTGTTCTTTCAATATTGTGCAGATATTGAATGGCAGAGATAGAAACATAGCCAAGGCTCTAGGATCCTGCTGTGTGACCACTGAGGGAGAAGAAGGGTATGAGAGAGGGAACATTCCAAGGGCAGGGTGTTTTAGGAGCCAACAAGGTAGCAATGGGCCAGCTATGGTTTTTATACATTGTCTGTGAAATTACAAGATAACAAACCAGACAGTACACAGCCTATCCAAGCACATCTCTAGCTGCTGAGTGAGGAGAAAAAATGACCCCAGGGGCCAAAGAACATAAATGCTCAAGTCTGACAAACATTTATTCCTCTTATAGCAGCATTACATGCTGAATATCTATGTGGATGAATGAACCATTCTTAAAAACTAGGAAACAGCACACATTTCACCCAAATCTAACATGGTCTTTCATATCCTTAGGGAACACGTTTCCCATAAATTTATGTCAGTGACTCGGCTTTTCTGGTCTTTTTTCATTCAGGTTGTCTTTCCTAAATAGGGCCATCAGTGGGAACTTGAGAAGTCCCCAAACAGTCTCCATCCCCTGGAGATTTATACCATATTAATAAACTCTCAGAGTATCCTAGTTATTTAACCCATTCTTTCAAGCTCCCTATTAATATGTGACTCAATAAATCAACACTCCCATTTTTCCTATTTGCCCCCCTTTTTCCAGTCTCTGCCTCTGTCCATGCCATTCTCGGTAACTGCAATGACAGACTCATCTCCTTTTCCCACCCAGGTTAGAGATTACCTTCAGCTTTAGGTCTTTTTAGACAAGAATAGACAGTGGTTAATAGGCAGATCCTGGAGTCAAACTCAGTTTGACATCTGGATTAACTATTTGCTAGTTATGGGCAAATTAACCTTCCTATACTTCAGTTTCCTCCTCTGCTAAGATTAAGAACTTAACCTACCACAGGATTACTGTGAGGATTAAATATAGATCTATGGGAAGCACTAGATCACTGACTAATGCAACGTAAATTCTCAATAGGAGTCAGCTGTCATGTTTCCAAAGTAAAACCAATCACTTGCCCCTCTGACTCCACCTGCACTTTGTTCTTCACCAGTCTTTCCACTTTGAATTAGTTATGAACATACAAATCTGATCTGTGTGGTCGATTGTGTTTTCTCTGAGGATAAAAGCCTGCCTCATACTCTATATTCCATAACCCTTTCGTATTCTAATAATTGGAAATCTAGCATCTACTGACCACCCAATATGTGCCAGAAATTATGTGTACTTTTCATATTCATCATCTAATTTTCCTAACAACCTATGTGTCAAGTATTAACAGCTATCCCCACTTTACAGATGAAAAGACAGGTTATTAGAGATTCTGAGTCCAAATCCCATGTTTTTTTGATGAACTTTATTTTTGCAGAAATAAACATTGCACAGGAAGTTTAAGCTCCCTTTCTACCACTTTAGGACCAATTTCTGAACTTAATCTTTACAATTCCGTAGGTTTTTATAAATTTTTTTTCTTTTCAAATTTTTATTTAAATTCCAATTAGTTAACATCCAGTACAACATTGGCTTCAGGAGTACAATTCAGTGATTCATCACTTATACAACACTCTGTGCTAATCCCCTAACTATTAACCACTATGTCCTTCAATCTCCTAGTTGCTCTAGCATAAATGCACTGAATGATGCACTGAATGACACATGGAATGACCATAATCTTTACCGTAAAGATTTCTATACAATCTGCTGTGTTGTAGGGACATTAGACAAGCACTATTGATCTTGGTGAACCAGGTTTGACAGCATTAACTGGAGGTCTGCTAGAAATGCAAAACAATCTTGGGCCTAGAGGCACGGAATCACTATCCTTAATTTAGTAAAATCTCCGATTTAAAAATAATTTGGCAGAGGCCATGAACCAATAGTTCTCCACTTCTTAAGTCTAGAATAAATGAAAATTGCTTAGACTTAGGGAGGTTATCTTTCTAAATGTAACTGTTAGGAGATCAAGGAGTAAACTATAGAAGCAAAGCATAAGAGTACTTTTTTTGAGAAGTTACTTTTAAATGATAGAGTATCATTGATCTATAAAACCTCAATTAGGAAAAGGGTCTTATTTCCTCAGCATATGGAAGACTATAGTTCATTCTAGAATATAACCTTCCTGCCAGTAGAGTCTTTGCCATATTTATTGCTGTATTTTCAAAGCATAGGACTATGTACTATAGCCCCGCACATAGTAGGAACACAACAGACCTAGGCTGAATGAATAAACATATGTTTTCAAGATTCTCAGACAGGGGCACCCAGGTGGCTCAGTCGGTTGAGCGAGCAACTTCAGCTCACGTCATGATTACAAGGTTTGTGAGTTTGAACCCCACGTTGGACTCTGTGCTGACAGCTCAGAGCCTGGAGCCTGCTTTTTTTGTGTCTCCCTCTCTCTCTGCCCCTCCCCCACTCATGCTCTGTCTCTGTCTCAGAAATAAACATTAAAAAAAATTTAAGATTCTTAGAGCAATTTGAGTATCCTCCGAAGAATAGGATTGAGACACTCAATTTCTAGAGTTCTAACTGGTTCAAACTTTTAAGGTATAATTTGTCTACATGTCCTAACAGAGAAGTTTTCTACCTTAAGGAGGACTCAAGGAGATGAAGAGAGCACAATGTTATTACTTTAGTATGTCTTACATAGTGGGGCACCTGGGTGACTCTGTAGGTTAAGCATCCAACTCAGGCTCAGGTCTTGATCTCAAGGTTTCTGAGTTCAAGCCCCACGTTGGGCTCTCTGCTTACAGCTTGGAGTCTGCTTGTGATTCTCTCTCTTTCTCTCCCCACTCCCTCAAAAACAATAAATATGAAAAAAAAAGTATGCTTCATATCTTAAAAAAATGTTTATTATGTCTTACATGGGGCTCAATTATAAATTACTCAAAGGAAAGAAAAACATCACCTTTTCTTAATGGTTAGGTATCAATTCCATTTTCATGCTTTAGAAAACTCTTGGGCATAATAAACACGGATTTTTGTTCTCTGAACGTTTTCCCAGGAGTTTAGCTTGGGCCAAAATGATTGATTCGGCACTATTTCTAGACACCAGCAAATAGCTCTTAACCCAGACCCACCAAGAGAGTCAGTCAGAACCTGAGCTCACTTAGTGTAAAAAGAACAGCTGCTTCCATTCCAGCATCTTACTCACAATGAAGTCTGGCACTAGGTCGTATCTTTCTCAATGAAGCCTCCAGACTCAAATATGATCCTGACAAAGCAGTCTAATTAGCCCTAAAGTTTACAGTTAAACATCACAAATGTAGACACCAAAGGATTGTCTTATCAATTATATACGTGATAACCAAGGTTTCTCATTACCCCTGAGTACTGATAGTATCTGATTTATTTACCAATTTCACTCTTAGAAGGCTTTTACAAAGTTCGCTGAAGTTCAACTATTAGGCATTCACCATCAATGACATTCTCAAATGTTAGAATAAAAAGACTTTATTTCCATTATAAATAAAAATTTTGAATGCTTTTAGCTAAATAACTGAATAAAAGGACTACTTCTATTATTGTCTCACAAAGCCATCTATATTAATGTCATATTCAATATATACATATCGTCATTTGACAATAGCAAAATTTTTTATGTACTTTTCTTAAACACAATTTTATTTCTTTGTAAGGAAGATAGTACTAAGATTTTTTTTTTGGTTTGTTTTACCATCAGGACAGAAGCGCAATGTAGGAGGAAAAAAAAAAAGGAATTTTCTAAGAATTTAATGATAGCAAAGCACTTAAACAGGGGCATTGTTCTTCACAGATGTTCTTGGCAGTGTCCTCGCTGGGCCTGCTTCTGAACGTCATCTGCTTACCTCCCTGATAATTCTCGTGGGTAAACCCAGGGCAGTAATTCCTATGACAAGGAAAACTGGAAATATCCTCAGAGGAATGAAGCGGTATTTCAATCTACCAAGCAAAATAATTCCAAAGGGTTGATGGATGAGAGGTCAAAAATGTCAAATGCTCCAAAAATTAAATAGTTCACTCATAAATCACTCAACGCAAGGAAGACCAAAAATAATAAGTGCTTGTCCTAACAATCACCAGAAAGGACGGACATGTTCCAGCCATAGTGACAACATGGCTGTTTGCATACGCTCAAACAGTGGCATGTTTGGGAACATGGGTAGGACAAAGAATAGAAAGGACCAACTTAAAGGGGGGAGCTCTAGAACATATTTTCAAAGAATCGTAAGGAGAACTGCTCATGCTTACAGAAAAACAGAACAAACCAAGAAGCCAGAAGTGTGCCTTTCAACAGAGAGATCCCGGAAATACCCGTAAAACTATAAAAGCACTAAGAGCATGGGAGTCAATTTTAGCTCAACTAGACAAAGCAATTCCAAGAGAATGAGGGTCAGATAGGTCTGTTCTACCGGTCAGGTACACACCAAGAAACAAAAGACACTAAACAGGTTCAAGGTCAACAGTTAGGTAGCACATTAATCATACAAATATGAGTTACTATGTACAGATACCTAAAGCTGCCTGAGATTACTTACCTACAATAGCAAAACGTCACACAAATGACCTTTGCCTATTCTTTTTTTTTTTTACTTAGTATTTTGAAACTTAAAATAACATGGTTACTAGTATATCTAAAATTTTGCCTCTGTGTATTATGTATACATTTGGTTTGTTCATTTTCCCTGCAAATCAAAGCATGCTTTATATATACATAGGCACTATATGGAACTGTCTCTTTTTGCTGAAAATATATTTGAGACCTTTATTAGGACATAAATATCTGCCTCATTTTTAATGGACTGGATATTAATTACATTGATGGGATGTCCCATTATTTATGCAACTAGTCATTATTTTTTTTTCCTCTTTCTAATTAAAAAAATGCAGTGAGGGCACTCTTGATCTCGGGGTTGTAAGCTCAAGTTCCACGTTGGGCATGGAGCCTATTTTTAAAAAAATACAGTGACTCTATTCATAGGGTTATATCTGTACATGTACATGAATAGATCTAAAAGGTAATTTGGCAAATATTGAATTGCTGTTCAAAAAGCCATCTTTCTTCCAAATTTTGATGGACATCAAATGGTCTTTTAAGGACATCAATCTGTCTTTTGCAAACAGCTTTTAATCTACCGCCAAACCTGTTTGAGAATGTGTTTATACACCCCCATTTATTTGAGCTGTGATGCGTCTAATAGGTAAAATGGTATTTCCATTTTTTCTTTCAATTTTTCTTTCAAAATTATAAATAAGATTAACATCTATTCATATTTTAAGTGCCATCTGCATTTCTTTAAATGTGAATTTGGATTGTTTCTCCTTCACTCATTTGTCAATGCCCATATTTCATATTTCATCCAATCTAGACATCATTAATTGCAACAAAAAAAAATTTCTATTAAATTTTGAAAAAGTGCTTTTTTATCACCTATAATTTCTAATTTGAATGTATTAAATCATTCTTTTAGGTAAGTAGACAGGTATTTTTGTCCAGTTTCACTGTCACATAGGTACACAAGACATTAGGCAAAACAAATTTCTCCGATTCACAATGTCTGACCCTTCAGAATCACTTTATGGAATAGTGAGTCATCCATGTTCATGGTCTTCCCTCACACTGGGTCCTCTGTAGAATCAAGAGCACTGGCATTGAAACATTTCCTTTTTTTTTTTTTTTTTTTTTTAAGTTTTAATTTAAATTCTAGATAGTTAACATATAGTGTAATATTGGTTTCGGGAGTAGAATCCAGTGATTCATCACCTACGTGCATTAAAACAACTCTTAAAAACCATCCCTGGGGCCAGGGCTGTGCACATCAACTCACGGGCTGGGCAGCTCTTGACTCCAGCCGCAGGAATGTTGGTTAACAAGTCTGATACTCCACCTACCTACCCCTGTGTGTCCTAGCCTTGTTGTTTCCTACAGTGAGGCCATTTTAGGAAGCTTCCACACATCCCATCCTGTTCCAGAGATGTGGAAATGTGGGGAAAATGTAAATTCTTATTAAGAAAACTTTCAGTAAGGAAACTAGCCTTGCATTAGGGGATGTAAGTCTTAGTTTGGTACTTTTATTTTAACTGATATTTTTTTATAATTCAAAGTATTTACCTTTTCATGTAGTTATCTTTTTTTAATCAAGTATGAACTTTGTGTCTAGAGGTTCCTCACACCAATATTATAGACAAAGTCACCAGTATTTTCCAAAGAAGAGTTTTGCTTTTTTTTTTTTTTTTTAACTTTTAAGATCTTTTAAACTTTGGAAAATAATAAGATTTGGGGTGTGTGTATATTGTGTGTTTAGTAGGACATTAGAAATAAATTTCTAGCTTTCTTTCCTCCCACCGCCCCAAATAACTACCCAGGATTTCCATCACCATCATATACTCTATTTCTACATTTTTGTTGGTTTACAGTGTAACATCCTCTTCTATACATTGATCTTTATTTTCACGTACTGTGACAAAATTGTCTTTAGTCCAACTTTATGAAATACTACAAATCTTGCAAAGTTAGTGGACTTTCACTTCTCCCTGTAAGTTTCTGCATTTTACTTCAGTGCTTATTCTCTGCATTTTCTAATCAGTTTAAGAGGAAAAAATCATTATCCTTGTCACAATACTGAATATGCATAATTTAGAATATTGTAATTTCTACAAGACCAATTTACTGTCTAAGAACAATAAACTCATTCTGTTTACTCAAATCTTGTTCTATGTTTTAAAGCGTTCCCTTAAGTCCTATTAATTTACAGTATTTAATTTTTATGTCAGTACTTTGTTATTTTACTGGGGTTGTGAATATGACCTTTTTCTTTAAGTTCATTTATTTATTTCTTGAGAAAGACAGATATAGTGCAAGTGGGAGAGGGACAGAGAGAGAGAGAGAGAGAGAGAGAGTCAGTGACAGAGAATCCCAACCAGGCTCTGCACTGTCAGCACAGAGCCTGATGTGGGACTCAACTCACAAAAGCGTAATATCATGACCTGAGCCTAGATCAACAATCGTTCGTTTAACTGACTGAGCCACCCAGGTGTCCCAAAGTGATCTTTCTTTTAACACAGTCTCTAACCAGTTGTAATTAATACATAAAGAAGCTGTTGATTTTATAACCAGATTGATTACTCCCAATTTTCTTATTTCTAATTTTTTCAGTCTATTATTTCAAGTTTTCCAAGAATACATTTTCTATCAAAATGATAATTTTACTTTGCAGGGTTTTTTTTTAACATTTCTTATTTATTTTTGAGAGAGAGAGAGAGAGAGAGAGAGAGAGAGAGAGCATGAGCAGGGATGGGCAAAGAGAGAGGGAGACAGAATCTGAAGCAGGCTCTAGGCTCCAGGCTCCGAGCTGTCAGCATTTAACTGACTGAACCACCTAGGCATCCCTTAACTTTAAAATTTTTAAAGCTCTTTGATCAATTTGTTGAATATCATTTGCTGATATGTCTACAACAATATTACATAATATTAAAGGTAATGGGCACTTTGATGGAAAACCTTCAACTAGTTCACCCTTGAAAATGATAGTGGAATTTGCACAGTTACAATTTTTACCGAATTAAGAAAGAATCCACCTCTACTTATGGTATAAAATTACATCAAACACATAGCACTTTCCAATCTCAAAGGATTCCAGGGCCCATCCATGTCCCCAGATTTCCATGTTTCAAATAAATGTCTCTTAACTAGGTCCTGCAAGTCTTGAAGGACACGGTGTCCAAGATACATCAAAACTTACAGAATGCTTAGTATGTTCCTTAATTTGGCAAAAACTTCACACTGCTTGGCTGTTACTATGTATAGTTAGTATATTATTTTGGTTGTCTACTAGTATCATGAATGATGGGGTTTACTTTTTTTTTCAGTCATCTTAATTGAGGTTACAAATGGAATAAAGTAGAAACACCTTAACTTTGCATCTTCAACTCGAATTATTCAACTTTATGTTTACTAAAATAATTTAGTGGTTTTTTTATTTTTCTCATGAGAGAGTTTAAGATTTTTTGAAACATTAAGAAAAGCTTTTTCAGCTTCTCCACAATTGTCTACCAGAAAATTCTTAAGTGACTTTTAAATGTCTAATTTTAATTTCTTGTTAGGATGTTCAAAACTTTCTGTCCTTAGGACAAGACTGAATGGAACTCTATACAAAGACATATAGAGATTATAGATAATTTTTCAGTAAAACTGAAAGGTAATGCCACACCAAGCTTGAAACCACGAAAATATCTAGGTGCCAGCAATAAAGAAAACTCAAAGTGAGAAAGTTAACTGGAGCTAACATGGGAGGGTCCATGGGAATAGGGGCCACACCACCCGTGAACATACAGGAAATTGGGACTCACGCCCACGTGGGAAAGGTTACTGGAATTGATTCACCTTCACAGAAGTATCACCGAGTGTTACATTTTTAGTAGTACAGAGACTTAAAAACTCAGCCAACAGGACTGAAAGTTTTGCAAAAATTGTCATAGGAAGTTAAATGGGATTTCTATTGCCCCAGAGTTGACAACTTGGATTCACAGATGAAAACAAAGGCCTTTAGCATCCTTTAATCTAAAAAGAACCGTGGGGCGCCTGGGTGGCGCAGTCAGTTAAGCGTCTGACTTCAGCCAGGTCACGATCTCACGGTCCGTGAGTTCGAGCCCCGCGTCGGGCTCTGGGCTGATGGCTCAGAGCCTGGAGCCTGTTTCCGATTCTGTGTCTCCCTCTCTCTCTGCCCCTTCCCTGTTCATGCTCTGTCTCTCTCTGTCCCAAAAATAAATAAACGTTGAAAAAAAAAAATTTAAAAAAGAACCATCAATGTCTGGCACTGGAAACCTCTCCTACAGGCTTAATAATTGCCAGAACTAGCCTTACTTAATTAACCACTACCCCTAACTAAATATAATTAAGCCACAAGGGGCGCCTGGGTGGCGCAGTCGGTTAAGCGTCCGACTTCAGCCAGGTCACGAACTCGCGGTCCAGGAGTTCGAGCCCCGCGTCGGGCTCTGGGCTGATGGCTCAGAGCCTGGAGCCTGTTTCCGATTCTGTGTCTCCCTCTCTCTCTGCCCCTCCCCCGTTCATGCTCTGTCTCTCTCTCTGTCCCAAAAAAATAAATAAACGTTGAAAAAAAATTTTTAAAAATAAATAAATAAAAAATAATTAACCACAAAGCAGAGTAATTCTTGGGATTTGGGTTGAAGTCATCAGCACTGTGGGGCAGTGGTGTAACCCAAATGTACCACTTGGTACTTCCCTTTCCCGTGGGGAGAGTGTAAGCTTACTAAGATCTACCTTTTTTCCAGATAAGAGTAAATGAACGTAGCTAAGTCAATTATGTAAAACAAGAAATAGGAAATATTAGAAAGTTATCAAATATGAATCAGTTATTTTTAATGACACAAAAATAATTACAAGGGGACTCCTGGTAAGCAAGGACAGGCAAAAATTGTGTCTACTGAACAATGAATGAAATTGAAAATACACAGACTATACTAAAAACCCTTGAGATCATGATGGTAACCCCCAAACCAAATGCTAATTCATTATCACCGGACAGAACAACATACACTTAATAAATACGGAAAGAATAATCAAATTAGTCTCCACTTTGTTATCCTTAAAACCTAATTTAGGTAACGGTTATCAACAGATAAAACAGAAAAGATATTGACAGGAAATTTAGTATTTCAACAGAGATTTCAAGCTGTCACTTGATTAACTGGCACATCACTAAATGCGGGACAGACAGCTCAATGCAACACATCAGTGGCAGGTGATAAGAAGAGGAAGGAGAGCGGGACAGACCTCTACAACAAAGGATGCGTAAGGGATATAATCAAATGTAATGTGTAGACCTTGTTTAGATCTTCATTCCAATCATCCCGAGAGCAAATTTTTTTTTTGAAAAATTTAACCAAGATTTGAGTATTGTATTATATGAAAATGTACATGAAAGTGTTAATTAGGTTTTATAACATTGTGGTTATGTAACAAAATAGATGTAGCTGTTAAAGATACATAAATACATTTCATAACCTAAGGTCATTTTATTCACCTTTTCAAATTCCTAAAATGGCAAGCAGATTCCCTAACAAGACACAGCCAACCTCAAGGCTTAACTTTCAGAACTCTAACCTAAATACTGAAGTGAAACTATGTAATTACTACAATAAAATTTAAGAACTAGGATAAATTCCATTTCTGACAATAAAATTGGCTAGTTTCCAGAATTAACCATTTCACCAAAATCACCAAGTACTACTTGCTATAATACGGAAAAACATCTTCCTTGATACATGAATGAGTTAGCCTAAAAGTAAGAAATTCTCAGGGGAAGGAGGAAAGGGAAGAATGGAGGGAGAGAGGAAGGAAAGGAGAAAAAACAAACAAACAAAAAACAACTAAAGCAATAAAGAAATGCCCCCAAATCAGTGTGAAATGCCCAAACTGAAACACTGAGAAGAAAATCAGTGTGTGTGGTGGGAGAGGAATATACAACCACAGCATCTAATAATTGTGGCCAAGTATCAAATGGTCTAAGACACATGTACTTGAAGACTCAGATGGAAACCAAAAAAAAAAAAAAAAAAATTTTAAGAGAAAAGGCGAAAATTTTATTTTAAAAAGCTACCTATAGATCTATAAAGCTGAGGACATAAAGTATTTTAAATATTATATACAACCTACTGACATCAAAACAGAGAAATAAAACCTTGCAGGCAGCCCAAAGAAAAACAATGAGAAAAAGTACTTTATAGAGGAACAAAGTTAAGAACTACAGCAGACTTGAGAATGCAAGCTGGTGCAGCCACTCTGGAAAACAGTAGGGAGGTTCCTCAAAAAACTAAAAATGTAACTATCCTACCACTCAGCAATTGCACTACTAGGCATCTATCCACAGGATACAGGTGTGCTGTTTCGAAGGGACACATGCACCCCCATGTTTATAGCAGCACTATGAACAATAGCCAAAGTATGGAAAGAGCCCAAATGTCCATCGATATATGAACGGAATTAGCGAAATTAGTGAAATGAAGTGAAATTTAATTAAGCGAAATTAGTCAGAGAAAGACAAATACCATATAACTTCACTCATATGAGGACTTGAGACAAAACAGATAGACATAAGGGAAGGGAAACAAAAATAATATGAAAACAGAGAGGGGGACAAAACAGAAGAGACTCATAAATATGGAGGACTGAGGGTTACTGGAGGGGTTTGGGGAGGGGGGATGGGCTAAATGGGGAAGGGCACTAAGGAGTCTACTCCTGAAATCATTGTTGCACTATATGCTAACTAATCTGGATGTAAATTTTAAAACATAAAAAATAAAATAAAAATAAATTAATAAATTAATTTAAAAAGTAACTATGGCAGACTTGTCCGAAAATAACTAAGACAAAAACTTACTTTAGCAGTTTTCACACCATGAAGGTATCTTTTCAATGAAATGGAAAGATAGGCTTTTCAGAAAGACTAATAGAGAATACATTACCAGTCGAACTGGTATACCACAGGAAATATTAGAACAAGTTCAAGAAAAAATGAACATGGCACCATACAGAAAATTTTTCTCTGGAAATGGTTAAAGTAAGGATAAATGTGAAATGTTTAAGTTCTCTGTAAGGTGACTCATGATGTACAGCAAAAACAGCAACAATATACTGTGGGTTAATACATGTAGAATAGTACGCAGTATCAAGTTAACACTAAAGATGTGGAGGGGCGCCTGGGTGGCGCAGTCGGTTAAGCGTCCGACTTCAGCCAGGTCACGATCTCGCTGTCTGGGAGTTCGAGCCCCGCGTCAGGCTCTGGGCTGATGGCTCAGAGCCTGGAGCCTGTTTCCGATTCTGTGTCTCCCTCTCTCTCTGCCCCTCCCCCATCCATGCTCTGTCTCTCTCTGTCCCAAAAATAAATAAACGTTGAAAAAAAAAATTAAAAAAAAAAAAAAAAAAGATGTGGGAAAGGAGTTTGAAATATACTGTTGCAAAATTCTTATGCTACATACCAAGTACAATAATATTATCTGAAGGTAAACTAGTTATTTAGAGATGTACATAGTAAGCCAGAAGGAACGCACATTTTTTCAAAATGAAAAAAGGGGTATAAATTGTAAGTCAATAGTGCAGGGAAAGTGAAAGTTAAAAAAAAAAAAGATCTATTACTAAAATGCAGCAGACAAAAAGACAAAATGATGGAACAACTATAAGTTATTTAGCAAGATGGTAGCTTTTAGCCATATAATTAATTACATGAAATGTGAATCATCCAAGTATATCACTTAAAAGAGATGGTCAGATTGGATTTAAACGATGACTCCAATATGGGAATGCTTTGTATAACCAACACCCATCAAGTACACAGAAATGCAAAGGCCATGGAAAATATACCGTACAAACACTAATCAAAAGAGAAATTTACTGACAATATTTATTTCAAAGAAACCAGGGATAAAGAGATCCATTACGTCATGATCAAAGTGTTCATTCAAAAAAAGAGCAATCCTAGTCTAACAAGGGAGTTTCAAAACACTGAAACAAAAATTTAAGGAACTAGAAAGAGAAATAGACAAACCAGTAACTGCAACTAGAGATTTCAATACTCTCTCAACAATTTACAAACCAAGAGCAAGTCACTAAGGACACAAAGGCCTGCAAACTTAAGTTCCATTTACAAGACAATTCACCAAACAAGAGAATATGTGTTATTTTCAAGTGCATAGGCCTCTAAGGAGGAAGGGAGGAAACTCTATTAATCCTGGGAAATATCCAGGGTTCTCCAGCTTTAGGGAGACACTGTCTCTAATTTCCAACACATATTTGTGGTTCAAAATAGCCTTTGCTCAGAGACTTCACTTGCGCAGGAATACAGGAAATACAGGGAGAGTTGTTTCCCCCATAAGAAGGAGCTATTAGCTATTTCAAAGAACCGAAATCACAGAATGTGTGTTCTATGTGGCACAGTTGAAATGGTGTTTAAAATTTATAGCATTAAAGGCTAATATATGAAAAAGAAAAAAATGTGTCAAGTAAATTAAGTTTTCATCTGAAAAACCTAAACAAAGAAGAGTCAATAAACTTGAATCAGCAGAAAATAACAAAAATCAATAAAATAAAAAGAGAGAGAGAAAGAAAGAAATCAAGGCAACCAGCAGCTGAATCCTTGTAGACATAAATAAAATTGACAAATTTATTGATAGACACGGTGGAGGTGGGGGAACCACCAGAGAAATCAGCAATAATAGAGCGAACATTTTTGTGGCTCCTAAAGACACTTAAAAAAAAAATTCAAAAGACCAATTTTTGCCCCCAAAGTTATGAAACAAGTTAATGAAATAGATAAATCCCTTAATAAACACAACCTGTGGAAGTTTATATAATAAGAAATGAACTATTTGTATAGTTCTCTAGCAACCAGAGGAATTTATGGTTGCTTACAAGCAAAACAATTTCAGTGCCCAGATTGCTTCACTAATGAATTCTACCAAAGCATTAAAAAATACCAATTTCACACAAACTCTTCAAAAAATCATTTTACAAAAATAAAACCTGTAAAAGATATAAAAATACAATTTAACATAAATGAAAAAAAAACTAAACTAAAATGCTGTATTAGAAATTTTGATCCAGCAAAATAGAAAAAAGAACACCTCATGACCTAGAGTGATTTATCCTGGGACCCTAAGAGTCGTTTAATATTCAAACCATGGCCAAAAGAATTCCTTGTATCAGCAGACCAAAGAAAATCCGCATGTTCATCTCAACAGATGCAGAAAAAGTATTGCTAAAAATTAACATCCATTCGGGGCGCCTGGGTGGCTCAGTCGGTTAAGCGTCCGACTTCAGCCCGGGTCACGATCTCGCGGTCTGTGAGTTCGAGCCCCACGTCGGGCTCTGGGCTGATGCTCAGAGCCTGGAGCCTGCTTCCGATTCTGTGTCTCCCTCTCTCTCTGCCCCTCCCCCATTCAAGCTCTGTCTCTCTCTGTCTCAAAAATAAATAAACGTTAAAAAAAAAATTAACATCCATTCATCATAAAAACTTGGCAAATTAAGAACAGAAGGAAAGTTTCTTAACCTGATAAAGAACATCTGCACAACTCCTGCAGTTAACATGTAAATGATGAAAGGCTGAATGCTTTCTCTCTCTAATGTCATGAATAAGGTAAGGATGTCCACCTTCATTACTTCTGGTCCATGTCCTAGCCAGTCTAATGAGGTAATCAAACGAAATAAAAAGCATCCAGTTTGTGAAGTAAAAAATAAAACCATTTCCATTCAGTGATTACAACTGTCTATGTAGCAAACCTCAAGTAATATACAGAAATGCTACTAGAATGTAGCAAAGTTTCAAAATATAAAACCAATATATCTAAGTAAATGAATTAATGTATCACTATATACTAGTCATTAATTATTTAAAACTCAAATTGAAAAAAGAAAACTACCATTTTCGCTAACACTAGGAAATACTTAGGAACAAATTAAAAGCACAAGAAGATCAAGGAAATAAATAAATGGAGCCCCCAAATAAATCCAGAGGGCAGAGAGAAAGAGGAAGATACAGAATCTCAAGTAGGCTCCAGGCTCAGAGCTGTCAGCAGAGAGCCCGATGTGGAGCTCGAACTTATGAATCACTAGATCATGACCTGAGCCAAAGTCAGCTGCTTAACCGAACCACCCAGGTGCCTCTGAAAAACCACTATTTTTAGGAAGTCAGTTCTTCTTAAAACAATCACTAGATTTAAGACATCCCAATCAAGGGGCTCCTGGCTAGCTCAGGTGGAAAAGTATGCAACTCTTGACCTCAGGATCATGAGCTTGAGCCTCGTGTTGAGTATATAGACTGCTGAAAAATAGAATCTTAAAAAAAAAAAAAAAAAAAATATTCTAATCTAAACACCAGAAAAAAATTTTTTTAAAGTGTTAAAACTTTTTTTCTAAAATAAATCAATGTGAAGAGTCAAAGGAGCTTTAAAAACAAAAAAAAAAAAAAAGGGGGGGGGTGGACTCCCATTACTCAATTCCCTGACTTAATATAAAGCTACAGTTACCATGACAGTGACATGTTGATTAAGGATAAACACACAGATCAAAAGAACACAATGGAGAGTTCAGAAAAAGACCCATGGGGAAAAAAATCAAGGCCTCAATCATACTTCACACCATATACAAAAGGTATCTAACTATAAAGCTTAAGTTTCATTCGCTGAAATTTTAAAATACCATTATACCAAACATGACATATGAGGGATATACTTAAAATATGTATGAACTTTACAATTTAAACTACAAATATTGTACAGTTATTAAAGGTGATCTAAGTGATTACACAGGTCTATCATGTTCAGTTTGGAACACTTATATTATTAAGATGTCATTTCCCTTCAATCTGACATGTAAGTTTTAAAAATTTGCAAATTCCAGCATACTGATTCATATAACAAGCTCATTCTTAAATTCATATAAAAATGCAAAGGATTTAATACAACCTGCACAAATTTTTCAAGAACAAAGTTGTGGGGTGGGGACTGGGGAAGATAGCCACATTGGAGGACGCTGGGCTCATTGCAGGGGACTTTAATACTCCACTTATGACAACAATGGATAGATCATCTAGACACAAGATCAATAAAGAAACAAGGGCCCTGAATGATACATTGGATCAGATGGACTTGACAGATATATTTAGAACTCTGCATCCCAAAGCAGCAGAATATACTTTCTTCTTGAGATCACATGGAACATTCTCCAAGATAGATCACATACTGGGTCACAAAACAGCCCTTCACCAGTATAAAAGAATTGAGATCATACCATGCACACTTTCAGACCACAAGGCTATGAAACTTGAAATCAACCACAGGAAAAAGTCTGGAAAACCTTCAAAAGCATAGAGGTTAAAGAACACCCTACTAAAGAAGGAATGGGTCAACCAGGCAATTAGAGAAGAAATTTAAAAATATATGGCAACAAATGAAAATGAAAATACAATAATCTAAACGCTTTGGGATGCAACGAAGGCAGTTCTGCGACGAAAATACATTGCAATCCAGGCCTATCTCAAGAAACAAGAAAAATCCCAAATACAAAATCTAACAGCACACCTAAAGGAAATAGAAGCAGAACAGCAAAGACACCCCAAGTCCAGCAAAAGAAGAGATATATAAAGATCAGAGCAGAAATAAACAATATAGAATCTAAAAAAACGGTAGCACAGATCAATGAAACCTAGAGTTGGTTTTTTAAAAAAATAAACAAAATTGATAAACCTCTATCCAGGATTCTCAAAAAGAAAAGGGAGAGGACGCAAACAGATAAAAACATGAATGAAAATGGAATTATTACAACCAATCCCTCAGAAATACAAGCAATTATCAGGGAATACTAGGAAAAATTATATGCCAACAAACTCGACAACCTGGAAGGAATGGACAAATTCCTAAGCACCCACACACTTCCAAAACTCAAACAGGAAGAAATAGAAAAGTTGAACAGACCCATAACCAGAAAAGAAATTGAATCAGTTATCAAAAATCTCCCAACAAATAAGAGTCCAGGGCCAGATGGCTTCCCTGGGGAAGTCTACCAGACATTTAAAGCAGAGATAATACCTATCCTTCTCAAGCTGTTCCAAAAAATAGAAAGGGAAGGAAAACTTCCAGACTTATTCTATGAAGCCAGCATTACTTTGATTCCCAAATCACACAGAGACCCAGCAAAAAAAGAGAACTACAGGCCAATATCCCTGATAAATACGGATGCAAAAATTCTCAATAAGATACTAGCAAGTCGAATTCAACGGCATATAAAAAGAATTATTCACCATGACCAAGTGGGATTCATTCCTGGTTCAGCATTCACAAATTAATCAATGTGATACATCACATTAATAAAAGAAAAGAACCATATGATCCTGTCAATCGATGCAGAAGAAGCATTTGACAAAATTCAGCATCCTTTCTTAATAAAAACCCTCAAGAAAACCGGGATAGAAGGAACATACTTAAATATCATAAAAGCCATTTATGAAAAGCCCACAGCTAATATCATCCTCAATGGGGAAAAACTGAGAGCTTTTTCCCTGAGATCAGGAACACGACAGGGATGTCCACTCTCACCGCTGTTGTTTAACATAGTGTTGGACGTTCTAGCATAAGCAATCAGACAACAAAAGGAAATCAAAGGCATCAAAATTGGCAAAGATGAAGTCAAGCTTTCACTTTTTGCAGATGACATGATATTATACATGGAAAATCCGATGGACTCCACCAAAAGTCTGCTAGAACTGATACATGAATTCAGCAAAGTCACAGGATACAAAATCAATGTATATAAATTAGTTGCATTCTTATACACTAATAATGAAGCAAAAGAAAGACAAATAAAGAAACTGAACCCATTCACAATTGCACCAAGAGCATAAAATATCTAGGAATAAACCTAACCAAAGATCTAAAAGATCTGAATGCTGAAAACTACAGAAAACTGATGAAGGAAATTGAAGAAGATATAAAGAAATGAAAAAACATTCTGTGCTCATGGATTGGAAAAATAAATATTGTTAAAATGTCAATACCACCCAAAGCTATCTACACATTTAATGCAGTCCCAATCAAAATTGCACCAGCATTCTTCTCGAAGCTAGAACAAGCAATCCTAAAATTTATATGGAACCACAAAAGACCCTGAGTAGCCAAAGTAATTTTGAAGACGACGACCAAAGGGGGAGGCATCACAATCCCAGACTTTAGCCTCGACTACAAAGCTGTAATCATCAAGACAGCATGGTATTGGCACAAAAACAGACACATAGACCAATGGAGTAGAATAGAGACTCCAGAATTGGACCCACAAAAGTATGGCCAACTAATCTTTGACAAAGCAGGAAAGAACATCCAATGGAAAAAAGACAGTCTCTTTAACAAATGGTGCTGGGAGAACTGGACAGCAACATGCAGAAGGATGAAACTAGACCACTTTTTTATACCATTCACAAAAATAAACTCAAAATGGATAAAGGACCTGAATGTGAGAACAGGAAACCATCAAAACCCTCAAGGAGAAAGCAGGCAAAAACCTCTCTGACCTCAGCCACAGCAATTTCTTACTTGACACATCTCCAAAGGCAAGGGAATTAAAAGCAAAAATGAACTATTGGGACCTCATCAAGATAAAAAGCTTCTGCACTGCAAAGGAAACAATCAACAAAACTAAAAGGCACCCGACAGAATGGGAAAAGATATTTGCAAATGATATATCAGACAAAGGGCTAGTATCTAAAATCTATAAAGAACTCACCAAACTCCACACCCAAAAAACAAATAATCCAGTGAAGAAATGGGCAGAAAACATGAATAGACACTTCTCTAAAGAAAACATCCAGATGGCCAACAGGCACACGAAAAGATGCTCAACATCGCTCCTCATCAGGGAAATACAAATCAAAACCATACTCAGATATCACTTCACGCCACTCAGAGTGGCTAAAATGAACAAATCAGGAAACTATAGATGCTGGTGAGGATGTGGAGAAACGGGAACCCTCTTGCCCTGTTGGTGGCAATGCAAACTGGTACAGCCACTCTGGAAAACAGTGTGGAGTTTCCTCAAACAATTAAAAATCAATCTACCCTATGACCCAGCAATAGCACTGCTAGGAACTTGCCCAAGGGATACAGGAGTGCTGATACCTAGGGGCACTTGTACCCCAATGTTTATAGCAGCACTCTCAACAGTAGCCAAATTATGGAAAGAGCCTAAATGTCCATCAACTGATGAATGGATAAAGAAATTGTGGTTTATATACACAATGGAATACTACGTGGCAATGAGAAAGAATGAAATATGGCCTTTAGTAGTGATTTGGATGCAACTGGAGAGTGTTATGCTAAGTGAAAGAAGTCATACAGAGAAAGACAGATACCATATGTTTTCACTCTTACGTGGATCCTGAGAAACTTAACAGAAGACCATGGGGGAGGGGAAGGAAAAAAAAAGTTAGAGAGGGAGGGTGCCAAACCATAAGAGACTCTTAAAATCTGAGAACAATCTGAGGGTTGATGGGGAGGGGGAGGGAGAGGAGGGTGGGTGATGGGTATTGAGGAGGGCACCTGTTGGGATGAGCACTAGGTGTTATATGGAAACCAATTTGACAATAAATTTCATATTAAAAAAATTTTTTAATTAAATTTCAAAAAGCTTAACAATAAATAAATAAATAAATAAATAAATAAATAAATAAAGTGTTTTTGCTCAATTAAAAAAAAGAAAAAGGTTGTGGGAATTACATTATGTCATCCCAAAACTTATGATTATAGTATAGTATAGTAGTCAAAACTTCCTATAGATACCTATAGAGATCAATTGAACAAAATAGGAAGGTCAGAAATTCATCCACATATATATCAATTGATTTTCTACTATATTTTCAAGAAAATTCAATGTATTAAGGAAAACATTCCGAGCAAATAGGACTAGAATCACCAGATATTTCTATGTACAAAAACACTAAACCTTGACCTTTTCCCCACAACACACATGAAAATCAACTTTAAGAGCATCATTAACGTGAAGGCTAAAACTATAAAAGATAGGTTTGCTTTTTCAAAGTCACTGTTAAGAAAATGAAATGTCAGGACACAGATAAGGAGAAAATATTTCAATGCATATGTGTATATTCAAATTTTATGTCAGGAAAAAATTATAGAAATCTAAATAAACACTGACAACATAAGAGTAATCCATAATAATAATGTCTTGTTTAGTTATTAAAACAAGGCTTAAAGGCACAGCAACTCTGAGCTCTAAAATAGGTAAAGAAATGAATAAGCTCAACATTTTCTAGTATCCTTATATCATCTGCAATGGATTCTTAAAACTTGACTTTTGATCTTGTTATATATTAAGATAGAAGCATAATGACTAATTTTCAAGAACCAGAGTTTATAACTTACAAATTAAGCAGTTTTAGTTATAATTATGTAATTAATTATATTAGCAGAATTAAAATAAGTGAGAAAAAACATTTAATCATCCCAGAAGTCAAGAAAGGAAAGAAATAGAAATGTACAACCTGGAGGAAAAAGCATATGAAATAAGTCTAAGATTGTCTGACTTGATTTTTCAAAAATCAACTTTAATATACTTATAAGATGACACATCAAAACATAAGGGTCAAGGTAAAGTGATGGGATGAGTTACACCATGCAAAGTGTCACCAAGAAACAGTTCCACTATTAACAGGAACTTAAAGTAGACATCAAGGAGTGGCGCCTGGGTGACTCAGACCGTTGAGCATCCAACCCTTGATTTCACCTCAGGTAATGACCTCACGGGGTTGGTGGGATCAAGCCACAGATCAGGCTCTGCACTGACAGTGAGGAGCCTGCTTGAGATTCTCTCTCTCCATCTCACGGTGTTCCTTCCCAGATCTCTCACATATGTGCATTCTCTCTCTCTCTCTCTCTCTCTCTCTCTCTCTCTCTCTCTCTCTCTCTCAATAATAAATAATCATAAAAAAGTAGACATCAAGGAGAAAAGCATTATAAAGACAAACATAATCACTTCATGAAAAAAAATTCTATTCCCTAAGAAGAGTTCAGTTCTAAGTTTTAAATCTAGATGAACCTAAGAATATATCAAAATATATGAAAACCTAGTGAAAGGGAAGTAGGATTTATGTTCTTAACAAGTTGGCCAGGGTTCAATGCTCCCAAAATAGAAAATATTTTCTAAAAAATGCCAACTACATCCTGATGGAATCCAGTTCTCTGATTTAAGGATATTCCCTATTCACACCATGACTAAAGCATCTTGTGTCCAGTTGGCCCCAGTAACCAGTCAGTCTCCTTTTCACAAAAGTCCCACAGATGCCAAGTCTACAGAGTGGGTATGTTTCACTCCATTCATTACTCCTACTAACTGTTTAGCACAGCACATTCCTCAACTAAATCCCTCTTTAACTGATGTTGCAAAAAAACCGTGACCTAAAATGATCAATGCTGCACCACTGAAGTCTAAAGATGAAAAATGAGAGTTGAAATGTTTATTCTGGATTTAATACTGAATACACTGAAAAAGATTTAAAACATTGATAAAAATAATTTTTCTTCATCTCTCCACTCCCATTTCTGTAACATGGCGATCCCCTCCTATAAAACATACAATCTGCCAGGGTCCATACCATGTGTCAATCCTAAATTAAAGAAACTTGCTGCTGTTTGGGTGGTAGATAATCTTTAATAAATGTCCTGTGATGTAAACCTGGAAACATATGCAACTTTGTTTGTTCTAAATTTTCTATGGTTACAATTTTTTAAAGAAGCAGAACAACATTCTGCATGATTACAAAATTCAAGTACGGCAATAGTCTAAGGAATTTATACCCTTTACAAGGGCAAATACTGATGAAAAATTGAACAGTTTTAAATAAACTAAGTCTTCTAAAGCAACCTTTATGTTAAAATTTCTCTGGCAGATCTTTTGGGGAACCGAATATTTTTTAAACAGAAATAACTATTCACAATACATACAATTTTGATGCTCCTATTTTTACATTTTACATACATACACTAATGCCACACTGGTTGCTGTAAGCTATCAAAAGTTTAAAGAATTATAAAAACAAATTTTAACATGAAAGTTCTTATATTTAGTGCTTTTAACATTTTTCTGCATATGTCTTGGTTTTGATGTGGTGAAAACACAGCTTAACATCTGAATCATGACAATAATGTCTTTCAAGTGTATATACATAGGCCTTATATCTCAGACCTTCCTCTACTTTTCCTGGAAAATATTTGGAAAAACGTTGATTAAATACAACTTTCAGCCTTTGGGCAGGAATAGAGCTAAATTATCTCCAAATAATTTACATTATTTTCTCTTTAAGGACACTGATAATGCTGATTTCAGTTTCTTCCATAAGGTCTTACAAATTTAAAATCCCCAGAGTCCTGAAATTAATACCAAGCAAGATTCTCTCAAACACTAATCTCTTCTCTTAAATGTTGGTCACTTACTAGGGGAACAAGAGTTTCTCAGCCATGGCTAGATATCAAAGAGTCAAGGGAATTTTAATAAAATTACATGATCTCTGAAAACAAATAGCCCAAATGAGAGTGGCTGCTTCTCCATGTTTCAGCAATATACCCTGTAGTATACAAACTCATTTTAGAGTTATGAAAGAAACACAAATCAAACTACGTCAATCAAAATGTAACTCAGTCAAAATCTCCCTATCAATGGAGGGAAAAACACTTCCAGGAACCACAGGAATAACCCAGACTTGGAGGTACAAGTGGTTAGGACTGCCTACTCGTTTCTAATCTTTTCTTCTTTTACACATGGACTTTATTCTCTTCTACTATACGTCAGCTTTTTCTGTATTATCAGAGTTATGCCAATAGATGTCTGGGTTCATGTCTCAATCACAGAAGCGATTGACCAAGGTAGCAAAATAACAGCAACGGCACCTGACAGAGAAAGTGAAAGTCTTCCTCTGAGGTTTTGGGGGAAATACGCTGGCAATTTTTTTCTGAACTAAAGGACAAGGGTCTCAAAATTGTAACTCATCATCAAGTGCCTAGCAAAACAGATGGAAGAAAAAAATGACATCATCTTAATGAAAAATAAAGATCCCTACATCTCCCGGGCATGGAGAGGATCTATAAAGAGAATGAGCATGAGAAAATCTTTTGGCTTCTCCAACACTGCATACCAGGAGGCAATACATAGTACCAAGCGTGTCATTCCATATACATCCAAACTCTCCCTCATGAGAAGAGATAGAATCGAAGTATTTTTCAGTGAAGCAAGGATTCCAATGTATTATCTTTCATGTTCTCTTAAATACTTACCAGAAAAAAAATAAATCAATCAAGCGACAGAGCAAACTAAGAAAAAGGAAGGCATAGATCTACAAAACGCTTAATCTAATTCCCCTCCTTGTTTCCAAATTATAGATCTCTTACTGGAAATTGGTTTGGTGCTTCTCCAGCTCTCCAAGAATAGGACAGGAGAGAGCAAGAAAGGGGATCTGAAGGGAAGACTAGACCAATAGGGTTAGTTTGGAGCACAACAATGTAGGACTACGCAAAGGTAGCCCTCAGTGGGAAGAATTAAAAGCTGATAGGGATTTTCCAACTGTAAGCAAACATTTGGATTTATAACTATAAGATGTATTACTCAGCTATGTGTATGTATGGGGTGGGGGGGAATGCACTAAGCATAGAAAGCAATCATTAAGCTAAAAAAGCACAAGGGTACAGCACATTCCCTGAATCAGCAAAGAGCAGTATTTCCATAAACATGTAAATGCTGAGTAACTGACTTAGGTAATATCCAAAAACAGCAGTGTGCACCTACAATTTAGAAAAATTGAGTTAAATGCGAATAAAGAGAAGTGGAAGTTGAAAGTAAGTGCCTTTATAAGATTCATAGAATGGTTCTGTGTATAGTTGTTTGATAAAAATAAA
The DNA here is from genome assembly GCF_014898765.1 of Herpailurus yagouaroundi. Taxonomy (NCBI): domain Eukaryota; kingdom Metazoa; phylum Chordata; class Mammalia; order Carnivora; family Felidae; genus Herpailurus; species Herpailurus yagouaroundi. Next base: position 16,848,276 of record NW_024412423.1, on the reverse strand, counting down.
AGTTTAAAATCAACAAAAGTAGTGTTCCCCAGCCCATCTACACTTTCTACAGGACCACTGATAACAAGGTCTATTTTAATTCATTCTGATACTTACTATTCAATTTCAAATAATATACTTACTTTGTATGTTTGGATTTATCAAAATATGAGCTGATATATGAATGCCCATATGTGAAATAAGAGGAATTTGTGCACTTAAGCTAGCTTCTAATTCTTCTGCTCCTTCTCTTCTCAGTTATTAGTAGTTACATTACTATTTGTTCACATATTCAAAAAGTATTTATAGAATCCCTACTATCTTCTGGCCATTTATGATATATAAATGAGCAAAACAAGTATCTGACATTGTGTAGTGTACATTCTAAAAGGTGACAAACAATTAAACATATACTGAATGTAAACAAATAATCTACTCATGTCAGAAAATGATAGGCCTGTGTCCTTGTCAGGCCATGAATGTGGCAACAGTTTAATCACCATTATCACTGCGCAAAATGCACCAAATGCCCCAATCGCCTCTCTGCCTACAGCTAGAGCAATATGCTAATTCAGTTCTTGGCCTGATAGTCTATTGGCAGGGACCTGGAGTTTAAAGTGTCCAGGTTGTAGTCATACCTCCAAGTTCAGTAGAACCCATATTGTATCCCCTGAGAGCATTCTTCTGAAAATCCACAAATGCCCCTAAGTGTAGGCACAGAAACGGCAGTTTCAGAAGTGGGTCACCCCCAGGGGGTAATAAGAGGGGCCAATCTTGCTTCTTCCCTTTTAGTTCCTAAAGCAATGTGTTATAGCTGATGGGAAAAGGCTGATGGGATGGGAAAAGGCTACTGCATACTGGTGACTGGTTCAGTCCATGTACCACAGCTTGCAGTACAGCAATCTAAACCCTCAGTTTGGTCCTCAAGCTAGTTTCTTACCTGAGCCTGTACTATAGGCCATTCCACAATCGTACCTTTGGGTCATGAGGTAGATAGAAAGACAGATTCCATAGTATGAGCCATTTATAATACTTATTGACACAGAATGGTCAGAGGTACTGTAGGCAGTCAAGAAAAATACATATCCTTATAATGATGAACTGCTGCCCCCTCCAGGATGGAATATCAAATAAAATCAACCTACCCCTAAGTGGGTAGGTTAGGTCTTTGAAGGACAGTGCTATAGTGAGGAATCAGTATGGGCTACGACACTAGCACGCTGAACCCGTAAGTGGATGTTGCTAGTTCCATTGTGTCAAGACCAAGTCCCTGCTCTGAACCATCACCAGTACTCAGGTCATGGGTAGCACAATGCACCAGCACTGGAGAGGCAAGGTTTTCTGAAGAAGACTTTCTATCTCCCCACTTACTGATGACTTCTTGCCAGCGAGGCTTTTTGTTGGACATTAACGTGAAGCACTAAAATTTACATCTTACAACTACTCCCAAAAGACCATGCAGAGTCCAATTTCCTCTATATTTATAACTCTCATATTTTAATTTTATTCCTTCAGGACTCCTAACCAAGCAGCTCAGCCACTATTCGCTCCTCAGGTGTCCACATATATCCACACCTCTTCTTCACCTATGCAAAGTGAATTTCCATGAATTCAGGTCGCAGCTTTGCCTCCTAGGGAAATTTCCCTTTTCCAATGGTGTGAGTGCAGCCAGAGTTCACTTCTGACAAGGACTCAAGTGTTTCCCTCTGTTTCAGTTGATGATAGGGTATCAGCCCTAAGTAGGATGACCTTACATCCAGTTAACCTATAATAATTCTCGTGTATGCCAGGTATCCCATAGTAATTATTAGTAACAGTAGATATATTTACCTTGGGCTTTGTTCTTTTTCTGATTCTTTAGGTCTAAGTTTAGATTGTTCATTTGAGCTTTTAATTATTTCTTGAGGTAGGCCTCTATTGTCTTCTACTTCCCTCTTAGAACTGCTTTTGCTGTGTCCCAAAGATCTTTGACCGTTGTATTTTCATTTTCATTTGGCTCCCTGGTATTTTTGTTTCTTCTTTCATTGTTTCATTGACCCACTAGTTTTGGTTGGCAAAGATGCATGGTGTAATTCCCATCTTCTTAAATCTATCAGGGCTTGTTTAATTTCCTATATGTCACCTGTTGTGGAGAATGTTTCATGTGCTCTTGAAAACAACAGGTATTCTGTTGTTTTGGGAAGGAATGTTCTATTCTATATATATGTTATGTGCATCTGATCCAATGTGTCATGCAAAGACATTGTTTCCTTATTGATTTTCTGTAAGAATGATCTAGCCATTGGTTTAAATGGAGTGCTCAAGTCTCCTACTATTACTCAAAAAATATATACTACATTACTACTGGAAGAAAAAGGAAATACAATTTGTCAAGGCTTTTAGTATAAACAAATTATGTGAAAGATCTTGATTATGACCACATAGTGACTTTGCTAAAATGAAGGCTAGAAAATACTATTATTGTTGTTGTTGTTGTTGTTATTATTATTATTATTATTATTATTATTATTATTTAATGAAACTCAAGTCACAGTAAGTAATAGCAGCTGCATAGTCATTTGGCATTGCATGGTCAAGCACTAAGTCTACCAACATCCCATAAAAGGCCAGGAGCTATTTTTGAAATGGTAAATAGTTATCCACTGCAGAAGAAAAGGCCTTCCTTTAAATTTTCAATGTCTGTGCTACATCTCTCTACTGGGATTACCATAGATACTCAAGCATCCTTTTCTATCAAGGAAACTTCTAGCACAATCACCTATTTTATGGTAGCAAACCGTTGTAGACCCTCCTCCTTACTCCAAGCCCCTAACTTAATAGTTTTCTAAATCACCCAAAAAGTGGGACTGCACATTACTGCCAAGCACTGTGTACCCTGCCGGCCGATTAGTTGTAAGTAGTAGGGATGATCTGCAAAGCCGTAGACTTCATGGATGTTGCTGGCCCTGAGCCTTCACAGGGCTTATTATGCATGTAATAGCATGAGCCTTCTTGCTAGTTTTGGAATACTTGTGCAATACTTGTCACCTCCCACTACCTGATCTATTTAGCATGATGCCATCAATATACTTCACCAGCATGATGTCCTATAGAATAGCAAGATGACAAAGGTCCCTGCAAATTTTGCTGTGACACAAATCCATGAGAACATACCCAAAGCAAGAAAACAAGTATCTCCTGCTTCTCTTTCCATATGACTGTAAATTATTATTGATTCCCCTTATAGGAATTGAAAAGAATGCACTTAACAAATAGCACATTCCAAACGTCAGAGCTGTTCTCAGTCTGTTTCAGTAAAAACATCAGGTCCACTACAGCAACATGATGGGCATCAAATCACCTATGGGTGGGCCATACCAAAAGGTGAATTTGAAGGATATCATATTGGGAACCCCTGTTCCTAAGTCCTTTAAGTCTGTGAAGATGAGGATTATCTCAAAATTTTGGGTGGTATGTGATGTTGCTTCAGACTTAATTTTTGAAAGGATGGAACGTTTCCCATTTGGCACTTTTTACTTGGCTTTTATTGACTGTTACTTTATAGGTCAGTTAAAAAAAAAAGTGACTCTTCTGTTGGTCAGTGTGTAGATCCTTATTACCCTACGCACAGGTACCCACCAGAAGCACTGTAAAATTATCTTGGCAGGGAAGTCCCAACATCTCCATAGCTTCCTTTCTATGTGGAGAACCATGATGGTGTTTCAGACTGTCCAAGAGCAGCAGCAGCTCAAGAAATTCTGAGAATCTGCAGTCACTTTAAATATTGCACTCATTCTAGTGCATGGTTAACCTGGCAAAAACCAGTGCATTCCTTTGGGAAAGGATCAGAGGAATGTTTATCACATGTACTTGAGGTTTTGCAAGTTCCTTCCAGAAGGATCTTTAATCAGTGGGTTCTGGGTCAGTGAACTGGCTTTGATCTGGAAACTGGGTGAAGAACTGATTTTTCCATTGCAACAGCTGACATCAACCTCCTGCTTGCCAAGACTGGATTTTTTGGGGGTGGGGGGAAAGGGGTGTTTCATACAAGCCAAGTTACATCCGAATTAGTCATTTACAAATCTTGCCATTTGTACAACAGAATTTATTGGCCATCTGCAGGTATCTGTGGTTCAAGGAACTCTTGAAATAATTATGTCCACTTGGCCTAATAGAGTTAAGCAGCACCATCTGGCCTCTACAATTCCTGAATAACATTATCCCTCCCCTTCATACTAAAAAAGCCATGCATCCCCGAGAGTCAGCCCAGACTGCACAGGAAAGCCATCTCCAGATTTCTCAAAGATGCTGATGTTTCCCTCAAATATTCCACTGCCTTAGTGAATCACATCTGTACAACGTGGTACAGAGGAAGGCGGTTGGGCTTCGTAATTACTTGGCTCATGATTCAATACCGGCTCTGCTATTTACTGTGACATTAACTTTTCTGAGCTTCAGTTTTCTCAGAGTCAAATAAGGAGGCAAAAATACTTTGCACGGTTGCTTTTACAGTTCAAAAAACTCTAGCAAACCAAGAGCCTGAATTTAGTATTCAAAACAAGGAAAAGTCTCAGTAAAAGTTTTACTTTGACAAATTCTGTTTACAAAACATCAACAGCAAGAACAAACAACTGTAGCACAATGCCTAAGACTTATACACTCTTCCCCTTCCTTATTCCTTTCCTGTCCTAAGGAGATGTCACATCTCCTCCTTTCCCATACCCACCATTCACCACTTAGACACAATCTACACACTCTGCCTGCAAATTTTACCTACCATTTTTTTCAAACATAGTAAAGGCAATAAGTAATGTCAGGGATGCCTTCCCTTTCTCTGCTGGTATCTCCCCGCTTTTCCACTGCAGGACAATATACCCATTTTGTACTAAAGGCTTGTCCTATTTTTTAAACAAACTGAAATTAGGAAATTTAGATATGGTTAGGACTTGCACAAACGGCATAAGCTTATATGTAGTACGTATTGTAGAAAACAAATCATGTTTTTCCTGGCTAAGAAATAGATAATAGGGGCGCCTGGGTGACTCAGTCGGTTCATCGTCTGACTTCGGCTCGAGTCATGAGCTCCTGGTTCGTGGGTTCCAGCCCCGCATCAGGCTCTGTGCTGACTCTCAGAGCCTGGAGCCTGCTTTGGATTCTAGGATTCCTTCTCCCTCTGCCCCTCCCCTGCTCATTCCCGGTCTCTCTCAGTCTTTCAAAAATAAATAAACATTAAAAAAAAAAAGTTTTAAAATAAAAAACATAGATAATATTAAGATTTTTAAAAATTAAGAGTTTTATTCTCATAGAATTATTAATTCCAATGGAGGCTTTTTCAAAATAATATAAATAATTCATGCTGGGTTTTTTAATCCTATCAATGTCACACTAAGAATAGAAAAGTGTAATGTCAACTATGGCCTGAAGTTATGAAATAGCCAATCCTCTATTTCTTTCACTTTGTTCTCTATTTGAGGTTCTCTTAAAATAAGGGTCAGGGTCAGCAAACTGGTCTGGGAAAATTGGGCCCACCACCTGTTTTTGTCAAGTTTTCCTGAGCACATTCACCCCTTGTACCCCTGAGCACATTCATCCCTTGGCACGTAATGTCCATGGCTGCTCTTAGGCTACAGAAACACAGCTGAGCGGTTTTTACAGAGACCATCTATCCCTTCTGGAAAGCACAAATTATTTACTATCTGGCTTTATACAGAAAAAGATTGCCAATCTCTAACAGAGATCAGGAGGAATGCCATGGATAACCTTGCTCAAATTCACGTTACAGATGGTTACACCAACAGAAGCACGATGTAGACCTTACTTTGTTTAGGGAATAAAACCCGAGATAAAATGTTCAGATTTCTTGTTTTCTTCTTTTTATTTCTAACATTATGAATCTGTGGGAATGAACAGTCACCTTGCTAAGGGGGAACCAAAATGGTGTCTTCTCTAACACTCACAACTAAAATTACAGGTATTATAAGGGCACCTGAGTGGCTCAGTCGGTTAAGCATCCAGCTCTCAGTTTTGGCTCAGGTCATGATCTCACGGTTCATGAGTTCAAGCCCCACATTAAGCACTGTCAGCATGGAGGCTGCATAGGATTCTCTCTTCTCTCTCTCTCTCCCTCTCTCTCTCTCTCTCTCTCTCCTCTGCACTTCCCCTACTTGTGTCCTCCCTCCCACTCTCTCGCTCTCTCTCTCAAAATAAACAAACTTTAAAAAATAAAATTAAAATAAATAAAAATAAAATTACAAGTATTATAGATCATGTCTTCCAACAGACTAAAAAGTTACCTTAAACATTTCTTTTCTATACTAAATACTATATTTGAAAACTAGGCATAAATGGCCAATTCTATAAAATTTCTAAAGCACACTCAAAGCTGTAAAACACAACTTGCCCTTTTGGGATTGCCACAAGTAATCCAGGCAACCTCAGATTAAAAACTCTACTACCTGGGTTTCAGCCTCCTCCCTTTCCAGCCCAAGTTCTGGAATTTAATATAAGACCTAAGGCAAGCCATTTTCAAGTTTCAGCACTGCAATAATCAAGCACAGAAGCTGATCACACATACTGTTTTGCTACAAGAGGACTTCAGCAATTCATGGAAAATGCTTATCCCCATTCTCATCAGTTATGCTTAGCAATTTACTAGTCAGATTCTCAATTTGTTAAAAATCAATAAAAACGTTGAAGCAGGGCCCTGTCACTTTGATTTTCCTGGATGAACTTGGGTTCTAGTGTCTTTTTTTTTTTTTTTTTTTTTTTTTTTGTAGGGAGGGTGATCTTGTTCTTTCCATGGTCATCATTTTGTCAATCTCTTAGAAATTCTAAATCATATTTTGATTTCTAGGTATATGTCACTGGTGCTTATCTCATTTTCACAAGTACTGGAACAGATGCATCTCTTGAATTCAAAGCAACTTGCTCTTATCATTTGCTATGCCTTTTCCTACTCCCTTAATAATTCAGTTCCTCTCTGGCCTCCACAGAGAATAAAATAAAAATATTATTTTCAGTAATATTTGAGAAAAGCATCTGTAAAGCAGAGATTATTACTCAACGAGTCAAAATCCACACCTAACAGTGACTAGAGACAACATCCCTGGTTTTTATTGTAAACTGATTAATGAATGAACTGATTCAACTCAGACACTTGGAAGCTTCAGTTGTTTGGGCAGTGGTCCCTCACATGACTGGCAGAAAGCTCTCTGTTTTAAGGAGAAATTTTCACCCCTATAATGCAGCCCCATTCCACCTTGCAGCCTCTGCGAGGATGCTGCCCACTGCTGTCCAGTTCAATCACACTGTTGAGATTCCAGGAGCACCATGACCTATGACGTCCTTCCTCATTCCTTCAAACCCCCACAGCCCTTATGCACTGTACTCCCTCTCTGGGTTTCTCTTCATCCTTCCCCATGTTACCTGTTCTTCAAATGTCAGCATTGCCATAACCCTCTCTCTGACCGCCGTAGTCCATGCCAGTGTCTGTCAAAGTCCTATAGCACTATTTCTTCTATTTCCCAGACAACACACAGCTACTTTACAACCCAACTCTTTTCCTGTATGTTGTCCTATCTCCCCCAACCAAATTAAAGGCTCTTGGAAGACCAAGGATGTGCCTTTTCTTCCCTTCCATTTTCCTACTGTGCACACATCATCCGCTGCCCACACGCTATGCTCAGTAAATGATGGCTGATTCATTCCTAGGCGTATTTACCTGATGAGTGCACCCCCGATCTCATCTGTCTTACGTGGAGATACAGCAAAGATGTCTGAACAATTGATACTGGCATTGATGTCCGACACTGATGTTTTGACATCGGGTTTAATTACAACTATTGTGATGCTTTCCAACAGACTAAGAAGTTACCTGAAATACTGCTTTGCTACCCTGAACACTATATATGAAAGCTATGAATGAATGGCCAACTCTATATAAAATTTTAAAGCACACTTAAACTTTTTTTTTTTTAATTTTTTTTTCAACATTTATTTATTTTTGGGACAGAGAGAGACAGAGCATGAACGGGGGAGGGGCAGAGAGAGAGGGAGACACAGAATCGGAAACAGGCTCCAGGCTCTGAGCCATCAGCCCAGAGCCCGAGGCGGGGCTCGAACTCACGGACCGCGAGATCGTGACCTGGCTGAAGTCGGACGCTTAACCGACTGCGCCACCCAGGCGCCCCTAAACTCTTTTTTAAAAAGGCAGGTATTAGAACAAAGAAAATTACAGTCTATACATTGTGTAAAATTTAGATATAAATATGCTGATTGCAGCATTCAAGATTCCCCTCCCCCAAGCCAAAAGAGTAAGTTCTCAAAATCTAGTTTTTAAGGTTAAAAAAATTTCAAAACATTTCCAAGTACATGTTTTTTTTCAATACAATACAAGATATATTTCTTATCAAGCATATAGCATAATAGTCCCAAATAAGAACATCTGGAACTAAAGAGAACACAGTGGGGGAAGAGGAGACTGAAAGTATATAATAGTATTTTATATGAGTTGAAATTTTTAGAAAATAGACAAAGGTATGATGAAACAAGAGCTAAAAAATAAAGTAATAAATTTATGTTTTTAATTTTTTTAATTTTTTTTTTATTTTGAGAGAGAGAGAGAGAGAAAGAGAGAGAGAGTGTGTGTGTGTGTGTGTGTGTGTGTGTGTGTGTGCCCCTGATATGAAGCCCGACACAGGGCTCGATCCCACGACCCTGGGATCATGACTTAGGCCAAAACCAAGAGTGGGATGCTCAACCAACTGAGCCACCCAAGTACCCCAAATTTAAGTTTTAGAAAAAGGAAGGTTGAGGATATGTACTGGTGTTATGTTATTAGAGAAAATAGAGCAGTGTTATCAAAAACCTTAAACCTGTCAAGAATACTGAGTAATTAAAAATTTCCTTAAAAAGTAAGATACGATTATATTTTAATCATATAGATATTCTTAGCATTTTTTATTTGCAGTAATAAAATATTCAAAGCAACCCAAAAACCCAAGAATAAGAGATTTGAGGGCTTTGTGTAATAAAAACATTAAGGGGCACCTGAGCATCTCAGTCAGTTAAGCACTTGACCACAGCCCCACTGACAGCTGCTCACTGCCGTCAGCACAGAGGCCAGTTGGAATCCTCTGCCGGCACCCCCACGCCGTCTGCCTTTCCCTTGCTTGCACACATTGTCTGTCAAAAATAAATAAACATTAAAAATTAAAAGAAACATTAGAATTTATTTACTTTTACAGACTACTATGAGGCAATGCTTATACCTAAGTAGGAATTCTTAAACCATAGGATGGTAAGAATATTTTATTTCTGTCTGTGCACCTTTATGTAATTTCTAATATAAGCCTCTATTTTTTTTCATGAGGCAGGACTAGCAGGTGGGGAGGAATAAGTCAGCTATCTCAACGCACTGAACATTATTGCAGTTCATCTGTTCAATGTCCCCTCTCCATTATGTGATTACTGACTCTCTTTTATCCTCATTCTCAATTTCCATACCCCTGTTCTACTTCACAGTTGTTCTAATGAATTTATTGTGTGTCTTTCAGTTATGGTATGTTCTTCTAAAAATTGTATTGTTCTTTGTGTGTCTATATTTAATAAATGTTATTGGGTTACCTATTTCATACTATTCTTTTTCTCCTGAGCATTATACTTCAAGGTGGACCCATAAAGCTTTGTGTGTATGTATATATGTATATTCCCTAAACACTTAACATATATATTATATAAACAATATCACATTCGACTCTGGCATGGTATTATGCTTCTATATTCCACAACCACAAATTACTTTTCCTATTTTCTGTTTTTTTTTTAATGTTTATTTATTTTTGAGAGAAAGAGACAGAGTGTGAGAGGAGAGGGACAGAGAGAGAGGGAGACACAGAATCGGAATCAGGCTCCAGGCTCTGAGCTGTCAGCACAGAGCCTGACATGGGGCTCAAACTCACGAACCGTGAGATCGTAACCTGAGCTGAAGTCGGACACTCAACCAAGTGAGCCACCCAGGTGTGCAGACTTTTCCTATTTTCTAACATGACTGGTAGATAAGAAGAAATACCAGCTTTAGGGGCTCCTGGGTTCAGTTGGTTGAGCGACTGACTTCAGCTGGAGTCAAGATGTCATGGTTGGTGGGATCCAGCCCTGCACTGGGCTTCCTGCTGACAGCATGGAGCCTGCTTGTGATTTTTTCTCTCCCTTTGCTCCTCCCCGACTTTAAAATAAATGGATCACAATGCTGAGGGTTTAGGTGATTCAACATCATTTGGAGTTTGAACATTTCAATAAACAACAACAAAAAAAATCAGGCAGTTAAAATTGTTCTTTCACACATCTCGTGGAAGAAAATAGAAAAGGGGTTATTAAGTTCCTATTAATACACAAGAAACGTGATTTGAGGCTTAATAGGATGGCTTTCTTATTTAGACAATTTACACTAAATAGTATTTCATCTTTTGGAATGAGAAGTAGCCTGTAATATCCATCTCCTATTATAAGTAATCTAACATAGTGGTTTAAAACCCCATTGGGACAGATAGCATAATACCTCAATACACTGATTATTGTGGCATGTAGGGACCTCTATCATGTTTTCAAGGTGAACCTGAATGACAGAAAAAAGAGAAACACTAAGAATAATCCATGCCCCCATATTCTGGTCTGTAATACTCCAAAGACACTTCACTGCACTGAGATATCAGCTAACAAATGTCCTTTTAAAAAGCTCATGTTACCCTACCAGGTGATGCCAGCAGATTAGTCATTTACAGGGTAGGTAATGTCAACTTACCCTGAGTGATTCTTTTTCAAATTTTTTAAACTGTTTATTTATTTTTGAGAGACAGAGAGAGACCAAGAGCATGACCAGGGGAGGGGCAAAGAGAGAGGGAGACACAGAATCTGAAGCAGGCTCCAGGCTCTGAGATGTCAGCACAGAGCTGGACACAGGGCTTGAATTCACAAACGGTGAGATCATGACCTGAGCCGAAGCCGGATGCCCAAATGACTGAGCCACCCAGGCGCCCCTGGCCTGCGTGATTCTAAAGGTTTTGATAATTTAGAGGAGCATGTTTCCTTCCTTCAGTTAAAGATAGCAGTATCTACGGACACCTGGGTGGGTCAGTTGGTTGAGCCTCCAACTCTCAATTTCAGTTTAGGTCATAATCTCAAGATTGGTAGGATTGAGCTCCATGTCAGTCTCTGCACTAACAGCTCAGAGCCTGCTTGGGATTCTCTCTCTCCTTTTCCTTCTGTCCTCCCCCACCCACAGATGCAATCTCTCTCTCTCAAAATAAACTTTAAAATATTTTTAAATCTTAAAAAAAAAAAAGACAACAGTATCTATTTAGTTGTACAGAGCTCAAATCCTAATCATCACTCCTGACACTTCTTCCTCCCATCCTTCATTCACATCCAACCTACCACGTAAGGTGGATTTTATCTCACAAATCTTTCCACTTTCTCCCCATCCACTCTGACTTTTACCATGACTCCATGATGTGTCCTTCCCTCACCACACCACACCACACCACATCTTTTCAGTACACAAAGCAAAACATATGACCCTAGAAACTTCCATGAATTCTATATGCTCCAAGATAAACCAAACTACCCCTCACTGTGGAGTCTCTCCTCAGGCTCACGTGGCATGATGAAGCCCCCTGCCCACCATTGGTACCATCCTGGTTTTCTCTAAGTCTCTAATAAGGTAGATGGACATTCCCTTCCTTGGATCTTTGAGCATGTCCACCCTTGACCTCACATTCTCTTCCTGTCTTTCAGCCCCTCAATCCCTTCCATGCTTCCTTCAGCTTCAGTCTTCAGCTTTGTGTTACATCATCCTGACCCCTCCCTTGTCCATTCTTATTTCAGAGATGTATGTAACACATTTGGTCTCCAGAATGCTTGTTGAGAAGGTGCTTTGTGTTTGTGTCTCTTTCTCCCAAGAGACTATCACTGCATGAGGTCAAGGTTCTTATCTAATGTGTAGCATATAATAGGTTCTTAATAAGTAAGAGTTCAGTAAATGAACGGAGGAATGAAAATTAGTGAGTGAAAAGTCTGGAATAGAGGATGGGAAGTCTGTGAAGGTCAAATAGCAACAGGAAAAAGAAGACTGAGATTTCAAAGGATTAAGCAAGTCTTTCTTTTAACCTCTGATAATCAAGAACAAATAATTCCTCAGGTTTTATGAAGTAACATTACAGAATTGGTAAAAGAAAAGGTTTTAGAGTTCTATAACCAGTAGTTACAAATCAAGGAAATTGGACAGATTTTTGTTGGCAAACTCTATGAAAACATCCTGGTAAAATGTAAAATCACTCTTTTATTTTTACTATAATTGACAAATATTTCTATTTCATCTCATAAAATCCACCCTTAATACTGAAAGCATTCACTTTCTACTTAATGAATTTCACTGTTTTGTGTAAGCTAAAAATGCATGTATTACTTTAATTGTTACCAAAAATAAAGATATCTTAGACTATTAAAAACATTAATTAGCCTTGGGGCACCTGGGTGGCTTAGTTGGTTGAGGATCTGACCCTTCATTTCAGTTCAGGTCATGATCCCAGTTTTGTGGGGTAGAGCCCAAAACAGGGCTCTGTGCTGAGCATGGAGCCTGTTTAAGATTCTCTCTCCCTCTCTCTCTCTCTGCCCCTCTCTCAAATGTTCTTTCTCAATAAATAAAATGGAGCCTGTTTAATATTCTCTCTCCCTCTCTCTCTCTCTGCCCCTCTCTCACGTGTTCTTTCTCAATAAATAAAATGGAGCCTGTTTAAGATTCTCTCTCCCTCTCTGCCCCTCTCTCATGTGTTCTTTCTCAATAAATAAATAAATAATAAATAAATAAACAAACAAAGAAACAAACACAAGCTTTTGGATGTGAGCATCATTTATGCCCTGAAAATTATAACAATATTTAACTACATTAAATGGAATTCAAAAAAAATTTTTTAATGTTTATTTATTTTGGAGAGAGAGACAGACCATGAGTTGACAAGGGGCAGAGAGAGAGACAAGGAGGCACAACATCTACAGCAGGCTCTAAGCTCTAGCTGTCAGTACAGAGCCCGATGCGGGGCTTGAACTCATGGACCGAGAGATCATGACCTGAGCTGAAGTCAGGTGCTTAACCAACTAAGGCACCCAGGTGCCCCAAATGTAGTTTATCACTGAGGGCACAAAGAGCTAATAACATTTCCAGCAAGGATTTCTCATTCAGTCTGAAACACAGTGTAAGAGATCCTGTCACACATCCTTGTTTCAGTAACCAAAATAGAACTCATTTCATTAGGGTAGAATTATCAGAAATGAAATCAAATATATGCAGTTTGATGGAGAAGCCAAAAACAGAAGCATTCATTATCTATATTTCCAGATGCAAAACAAATTGTATGTGTCACAGTCATTTCATCTTCAAAGGATGGAAACCTGCCTCAAAGTAACTTCAATAACAGGCCCGCTATCTCCTTAGGGGCACCTGGGTGACTCAATCAAGTTAAACGACCTACTCTTGACTTTGGCTCAGGTCATGATCTCACAGTTCCTGGGTTCAAGCCCCAAGTCAGGCTCTGTGCTGACAGCATGGAGCTTGCTTTGGATTCTCTCTTCCCCTTTCCCACTCACGCATGTTCTCTCCCTTTCTCTTTCTCTGTCTCTCTCTCAGATGAACGTTTAAAAAAAAATAAAAAAGGAAGTCCACTATGTTCTTCAGTACTGATAGCAATTTCCTAAAGGACTCTAGTCTTTCCTGAGCAGATGAACACTACCACCTCCCATCACTGTTGTGGCTCCATCACACTGGCTCATGCTCCCACCCCTCTAGCAGGGGAAAAGGGGCCACATGATTGACAGTCCAATCACAATCGAACAGAATTACACAAGCTAAACTCACACAGGCAAAAGAATGTAGGTCAGGCAAAAGATTCAAATGTTACCTACAAACATTAAATTCCATAATTAAGCAGATAACTCTTCATCTTTGAAAATAAGTAAGCAGGACCACTGGAATTAAGAACAAATTCATAATTTTACTGCTGGTTTCCAAAACACAAGTTAATGCTCATGCCTCTGCCAGGTTGCTTCAAGTAACTGATGGCTTCTTAAGAGATAAGAAAGTGCAGTAATAACACGACTCCTGCTTCTAAGTAGCTTCCCTGCCAAGTAATATATAAAATTTAAGCAACCTGAGTCCCCAACGAAGCAGACTCTTTCCTTCCCCACATCCCTCTCCCACTTCCAACTCAGAGGACAAGAAAGAGGGTCCATTTTAAGGATCCAATGAGATTTACAATTTCATTCCTTTCTTACAAATAAAAACATCTACAAGTGACATCATTTGATCCTCTTACCCCAAATCTCCCACTGCTGGCTTTGACTAATCAAGAGGCTAAAATCACAAGGCAAAAAACTGATGATGGCTCTATACAAAAGGTAGCCAGAAACACAAGTTCCTGGTTCAACAGTCTGCAAGGATTTGAGTCCTAGCAAGATAGACATTAAAATCTTACATAATGTAATCATAAAGGTAATATCCCATCATTTTTTGCTGTGCTCCATGGGTCAGATTCAAGTCAACAGACATGTTCAGATTCAAAAAGAAGGGAATTCACAAGGTCAAGAGCTCCAGCGGGTGGAGAGAAGCAGGATCCACTTTAGAAGGTGTCTGCCACAGGCAGCGAAAAAAAAGTAGAAATTTAGAAACACCTTTTTTACTCATCTTTCATAATAATGATTATACTAATACTGTCAAACTTAAAATACACACTTGGAAAACTAGTAACCCCAACCTAATGGCTCCTGTAACTTTTTATGATCTTAAAACACTTTTTTTTTTTTAACGTTTATTTATTTTTGAGACAGAGAGAGAGCATGAACGGGGGAGGGTCAGAGAGAGGGAGACACAGAATCTGAAACAGGCTCCAGGCTCCGAGCTGTCAGCACAGAGCCCGACACGGGGCTCGAACTCACAGACCGCGAGATCATGACCTGAGCCGAAGTCGGCCGCTTAACCAACTGAGCCACCCAGGCGCCCCTAAAACACTTTTAAAAATAGCTTTCACGGTGGAGAAATACTTTGCAAACACCAACATTTGCTTCGATTTCGATTATTTAGTTACTGTCTGCCACATTTAAGGATATTAAAAATTTAAATATTGATTGAAAAACCTTAGGTGCAACATAAGGTAGGTATATTTAATAAATCAACATTGAAAATAGCGTGTTTTGCTCTTTTTATTCTTTTACTTTAAATTTTAATGAGCGTGTATCATTTTTGTTAAAAAAAATTCCCAAATTATGTCTGTATCATCATTAAACCATTTAGCCTTATCATCATTATGCTCTGTATAAGAGTATTATAAACAGTTATTTCGCCAATATTCATACATTTTATAAAGCATTTGACAGTTACCAAGACTCACAAAGTTGTTTTTACTCAGTTTTACCCAAAATGAATATTTAAAATTACTGTAAGAAATCCCATGGCAAAAAAGCTAAGAAAAACAAAGAGATTAGAACTATACATGACTGTTTGGGGATCACTAAAAACAGCCACTGTTATAACATATTACAGAAATCCTAATTAATTATCAAGATTCCTTGATAAGGAAACATAGCAAAGCTACTAACATGAAAATTCAGCAGTCCTGAACAGTCAAAGTTAATCTACAGGGAGTAAAAGTTTAAGAAACAGTTTTCATACTATGAAAACACACAAATCATTACTTTTGAACCTTATCCAAACTTTAAATGTTTATGTAATGGTTGGTAAATTTTAATAGATGTCTCACTACAGAATGGAACAGAATAGCTGGTATAGACCTTGAGACAGAAGTGAAAGCTCAAAGTGACAGTATATATAAATATACTTTCCATGTGCTTTTAGGTATTTTGCTAACTGGGAAGGATTCTGAAGCCAAGATGGGTAATTATCATCTCAACACATCTTAAAGTAGTATTTTCCAAGTTTTAAAGTATTTTTGGAAAATTATCATCTTTGGCATATATGTTCATGTATCTACACTCAAATACATACATGTATGCCATTATATAGATGTATATACATACGTGCATACATATAATGTTATGTGGTAGACATAACATTCCGTGCTATTAAATTATTTAATAAAAATTCTCAAGCTAGAATTCTTTAGTTATGAGTACGATTATAAAGTCTCCTTGCCTCTATTTGTTTTGTATTTGGGCTATAAAAAATGATGATAAGGGCACCTGTGTGGCTCAGTTGGTTTAGTTTCCGATTTCTGGTCAGGTCATGATCTCGCCGTTCACAATTTTGAGCCCCATGTAGGACTCTGTGCTGACAGCTCGGAGCCTGGAGCCTGCTTCAGATTCTGTGTCTCCCTCTCTCTTTGACCCTCCCACACTTGCTCTCTCTCTGTCTCTCTCAAAAATAAAATAAAAAACATTAAACAAACTTTTTAAAAAATTACCATAAACTTAGTTGCTTAAAAACATTTTACATTTCTGGAGGTCAGAAGTATGAGACTGATACCAGTCTTAATGGGCTAAAAATCAAGATGTCAGGGGGCTCCTGGGTGGCTCAGATGGTTGAATGACTTGATTTTGGCTCAGGTGGTGATCTCACCATTTGTGGGATTGACCCTTGAGTAAGGCTCCAGGCTGACAGCATGGAGTTTGCTCAAGATTCTCTTTCTCTCTCTCTCTCTCTCTCTCTCTGGCCCTCTCCAGGTCATGCTCTCTCTCTCCCTCTCTCAAAATACATAAACTTAAAAAAAAAAAAAAAAAAAAAAAAAAAAAATAACAGCCCACCATATTCTTTTCCAGAAGCTCTAGGAGACAGATCTTCCTTGTATTTTCTAATTTCTAGAGGCTACCTATATTCCTTAGATTTTGGCACCATCCCCCCTTTTCAAGCCCACAGTGTCTTGTAATTGCCTTAGTATACCCTAAGAACTTTCCATGAAGTACAGTGCTTTATCCAGAATAATTCTTTCTATAGCTCTTTTTAATTTTTTTTAAGGTTTTATATTTTTTTGAGAGTGAGAGACAGAGTGTGAGTGGGGAAGGGGCAGAGAGAGAGGGAGACACAGAATTTGAAGCAGGCTCCAGGCTCTGAGCTGTCAGCACAGAGCCCGACACAGGGCTTGAACCCATGAAGTGTGAGATCATCATGACCTGAGTCGAAGTCTGAGGCTTAACCGATGAGCCACCCAGGCGCCCCTCTTCTACAGCTCTTTATGAATGAAGCTTCTAATTTGAATATTCAAGGGAAGGCAGTTTTCAGGACCCTTGTGATAAATCATCTTTGTGAGGCCAGTGCTCTTGGGAGTGGGGAGACATCCTTTAATTCGAGGAAATGAGCTAGGTAGACATGTCAAGGTAAAAGTGCCAATAGCCATGTATGGGGATGATGAACCCAGCATCCAAAGAGCTATTGAGAAAAATCTTTTGTTTTGCTGAGATTAAAATTTTTTAAATTTCCCAGGGAGGGACTGGAAAACGTAATCTTAAAGGAGAGGCAGATTTAGATTGGCTGTAAGGAGACAAGGAACTGAATTAGTTGTAGAAATTGTCTCTTATATCAACATGGGAGCAGGGTAAAGCTTGCGAGTCTGAAACGGGACTTAATTTACTTTTTCCAAGAGATAGCACACACTGGAGAGAATGATGAAACTTGTTGGTATTAGAATCTACCTCCACTTTACACCAGCACTGTGAAAAGGCAGAACCTGAAAAATCTACAATAAACTAGAACAGAGTTTCAAAGTCAGAAACAATAAAGACACCTCAAAGCCTGGAGATAAGTGATAGGCTAGTACATTTAAGAAGATACAACTATTAGTGTGATGGGTGGATCCACAGGCTGCAATAAAGCAAGAAGAGTATTTTGATTATGTTAGTATTTTTATGTGGCCAAAAATTTAAGTGCTTATATCATGCTTTGGGTTAAAAGATTATTACTTAACACTTTAATATCAGAGAGAAACATACTAAGAAGCTTTTTAAAAGCTATTAAAAATTTAGGATATGGTCTTAACTTCGCAGGATGTAAGAAAAAGCAATGAAGTAAGTGGAAATTTATCTACACATTCACATATATTTTAAACAGAGGTACTATGTAGAAGGTAGAATTAGGGAAATGTGTTATCCAAGACTGACACATTTCTACAGACACTACTGACACATACTAAAAACTGCGAAGTTGTCTCAGCCTCTACCAAGTGTCAGGGAGGAAAAGCATGCCTCAGAGGTAAAAGGAAGGGCTGGATGAATTGCCTGTGAAGTCTGGTCAGCTGCCCAAGGGTCCCAGTTAGGTCTGTGTGGGGTCATTCTTTGCTGAGCCTGATCAAGTATCCCCTAGAAGGAACAGAGAAGCTTTTTATCAGGAGGCGAGGAGAAAAGGAAATATAAATGTCAGTCTTTTCAAATTCAGGGCAGTCGTGTGTTTGTAAGGCACCCAGGTAGCATTCCATAGGCCACCCTCAGCTCATGTTTTCTTTTTTCTTTCCTTTATAAATAATTTGGCTCAATAGCTACACAACGGTCCAAGAACAGGGAAAATGTTCCTTGTAGCCAAATCTTGTTCTCTGGGAGAAGAGACCACAGGCAGGCAGCAGCCTCTAGTTTATGAAAGGGCTGTATTTTAAGTGTTCCTTGGAATATAAATAGTTGAGTACTTGGAATTTATTCTTATAGAAACCATGCTATAAGTTTATTTCCCTTGAAAGGCTTCAAGAATCTATTTAACTTATCTTGTTCTGTAAGCATGGTTTCAATTACACTATTTTAATTAGTTACCTATCACTTCATTTTTTACAATTATCACGCTATTTTTCCTTTCACAAAGTTGTAGATGTATATTGTGATATAAAGGTTTATACTATCTGAAATGACCTTTCCCATACTGCCAAGAGACCGCCATTGCTAAAGACGATCCCGTGACAAGAGGTGAATTTATAATCTATAGAACTATGCTTAAGATCTAAGAAAAGATCTATTTATCTAGATAGAGTCTTAAGACTATAGGAGCACAAATGTGCTCAGGTATATATCCTACCCTCCATTATTCCTCCCCGATACTATCAACTTGGAATTGCACTGTAACTTTAGAATCATGTGAAACAAAGTGCTTTGATCAATCATCTTCTTCAGGGGTCCCATCAAGCAGGAAACCAGAAGATTAAGTCCAACATGGTATTTTATTTGACCTATACAGAATTTTAAAACATCTTGAGTGAATGAACTGACATTTAAAAAATGGGTAGATCTCATATACAAACCTAGATTGCCATCTGCTCTTAATAAATTGGAAGAATGGCAAGACCAGGCCTACATTTTCAATGTTCTTTAGTAGGTGAATGACTGTCTAACAATTACTGAACGGCTGTTGTGCTTTTTAATGGCAGGTACCCTAGGTACTTACCCTCCTCACTGTTCCTTATCATCTGACAGTAGGCAGTGTTCCCTGCATTTATGTTAACAGCCTTCTCTGTAAGCTTTTGAATTCTGTTCTGAAAGGGAAAACAAGGGATAGTTCCTTTCCAAGAGGAGGTGGGACACTGGCCTCTGAATTCTGTCCTTCCAAACATAGGCATGGGCCATTTTTTAAACCAGGAGAGTATATACTTGCAATGTCTTCTACCGCTCAACAATCTGTCAGTAGTAAAAATTCGCAACAACTTTGCTCATTTATTAACATTCTAAGAAAATTAGAAAATGCTTTAAAAATGAATACACAATATTCTTGCTTGTTGCAGAAATAAAAATATAGAGAATCACAAACATTTTTCTTTGGTATCCAACATTCTGATTTGTTTACTTTGATATACTTTGTATTTTCATCTATACTCTAAAAATTTACATTTAAAATCAAAGAAAAGATAAAAAATGATTATATTTATATCTAACCCAGAAGTGGTTTCAAGCGGCCTTAGGTCTGCATGAAGTAGATCACACTTTCCAAGCCAACCCTCTGAACAAGTGTGTTCACCAGGCAAACACGCACTCAAAAGAAGCTTTCTGCACCCACATCTTCTTATGAGATCGGCATCCTAAGACTCTAGCATATCAAAAGTCTGGAGCCTCCTCTTTAAATGTTATATAACCAATCGAAGTGGAAGTCAATTCTCAGTTAAATGTCCAGTCCTCTTCCTGTAGGGCAACCACTACTACCTATCTATCTATAGCTGATCTAATCCTCCCTGTCACTTTTCACCAGATGGCTATGAGGGATACACAACAACAACAAAAAACTGTAGTCCAAACGGGGTTTTTAGGCTATATTCCCTAATTTGAACAATCTTTTCCAGTATCTCAGACTATTAAATAAAAGCTCAATCTTTTCACTGTCATGACTGTGAGGTAAAGGTATCTTCCACGTGGGTTCTCAAACTGGAGACAATGAAGTATGACCACCCCTGGAGCCAGGTGACTACTAACATCTGCTGCTGTGATTCTTCTCATAGGTTCTCATTTATTCGTTGTATTAGGACCATACTGAGTAGGAGCATACAGTACACTCAACACTTTCATAGCAGGTGAGGATGCAGTTAACAAAAATGAAAACTCTAACATGTAAGGACTATACATTCTAATGAGGAGTGTCTAACAACAAACAAATGAATAAAAGGTGTAGGTCCTTTAACCATAAGTTCAATAGGGGAACAAAAAGACGACCAGGCAGTGGGGGGGGGGGGGTAGGGTGCTGTTCTTAAAAGGAAATCAGGGAAGACCTCTACTGAGAAGGTGACATTATAGTAAAGATGAGAGGTAGGGAGCCAATCATTACCTAGAGAAGGGGTGTCAAGAAAGGCACACAGACTAAATATGGTCCCTTTCCTATTTTTGCACATTCCATGAGCTAAAAATAATTTCCACCATTTGTGCCACATCAAAGTCATAAAATTCCAGTTTCACGTACATAAATACAGTTTTCTTCAAACACATTTGTGCATTGTTGATGGTTATTTTCACAGCACAATGGCAAAGGTGAGTGCTTACAATAGAAATCTGACCTGCAAAGTTGAAAATATTTACCATTTGCTTTTTGACCCTTTACAAAAGAAATTCCTCACTGCTAATCTAGAAAGCAAGAATATTCCAGGAAGAACTTTCCTCATGTTTATGCCATTTTGAAGTATCTACAGACTTTGAAGTTCTATTTTAATTATAAATTTTATCCTTTTTTATTCACCTATATTAAGCTAATTTAAGGTTTTACCTCGAATTAAAATTTTTTAATATTATGATCCATTACTTAGTTTTGTTTGTAATTACGTAGTAGGTCTTTGCCCATTGTAACTTTCATATTTCTTTTTAAAATTTATTTATTTTTGAGAGAAACAGCAAGCAGGGGAGGAGCAGAGAGAGAAGGAGAGAGAGAGAACCCCAATCAGGTTCCACGCTGTCAGCAAAGAGCTTGAGGTGGGGCTTGAACTCATGAACTTTGCTTAATGACCAAGGTAACCAAGTGCCCCATAACCTTCATCCTTTTTAATTCAGGTGACAATGCTCATCAGCCAAAGAGACAAGTAACTCACCTATAGTTGAACAAAGTTGGCTTTATAACCTGTTCCAATGGCAGGGGAGACCACACACCATGGGGAACCATGAAGTGTCTCGGTAAGAGGGTGTAACAGGATTTGGATGCTTTGGAAGAGGGCTCAAAGAAGAGGTCTTGGCTAGGGATTACATGATGCCACACAGGGGAGGAAATTTTATGATTCTATCTTAAAAGCTCTTATCTGTGAAACAGAAAGAATGAAATGAGGCAAACCTGTACTTGATGAACTGGCAGAAGTCACTCATATTAATCATTTTAATCATGGGAAGGAAAGGTCTGGGTATTTGTGTGTTTTGGGCAATGTTCTCTTTTTTTAATATCTGTGTTCAGATATGACTACACAGTTTTGTTTTGGTCTTGATCCATATGGTGACTAACTTTATGATGCTGGTGTTCCATGCAACTGTTATGTTCAACAGAAAATTATTATAGACTACTTCTGAAAACAAGTCTAGATCCTCCTAGCAACACTATGGCCTAGATATTTTAAAAAGGGCAATTAAGAATTCTTTATTCAAACCATTATTATTATTATTATTATTATTATTATTATTATTATTACTATTATTATTATTAGAGAAAGAGAGAGAGAGATCAGCATTGAGCCCAACACGGGGCTTCATCCATGACCCTGAAATCATGATCTGAGCTGAAATCAAGAGTCAGACACTTAACTGACTGAGCCACCCATGTGTCCCAAAGTATTCTTTAACAAATGGATAAATTTAGACGTTTCCAAATAACCAAATACTGAGAAAATTCATTGCTGGCAAACTTGACTTATAAGAAATACAGAAACCCTTCAGGCAAAAAGCAAATGGCATCAGAAAGTAAGTTAGATCCAGGAAGAAATTATGAGCACCAGTAAAGGTATTTGTTAGCTACATATGAAACCAAGTCTGAATATATTTTTCTCTCTTGACTGATAAGAAATGTATAATAAAAATGATCAAACTCTTTCATAACTTCTAGCCTAGTATTTTAAAATATAATATTTATGATAAGAATATTACAAAGGAGGGGCACCTTGGTGGCTCAGTTGGTTACGTGTCTGACTCTTGCTTTCAGCTCAGGTCATGATCTCACGATTTGTGGGATCAAGCCCTGCATCAGGCTCTGGTCTGAGTATGGAGCCTGCTTAATATATATTCTCTATCTTTTTCTCTCCCCCCACCCTACCCGTCTGCCCATTTGCCCCTCTTCCCAGCTTGTACACTCTCTCACTTTCTCTTTAAAAAAAAGAAAAAAAAAAAAAAAAGACTAGCCCAAAGGATAACTGAGGGGAGGGAGCTATATATGAACAAAGTTTATTTAATTTGACTTAGGTTAGTATTCACCTGAAGCTGATTTTAACTTAGCATGTATATTATAATTTTCAAGGAACCACTGAAAAACTAACCCCCCAAAACAATTTTTAGGTGATATCCGAAAATAGATCTACTTAATCCAACATAAAGTAGTAAAGGAGGAGTATCAAATAGCAAAATGGCTGACAGAAATTCAAACATATCGGGGCGCCAGGGTGGCTCAGTCAGTTAAGCGTCCCATTCGGTTCCAGTCATGATCTAACGATTCGTGAGTTCGAGCCCCACCTGACAGCTAAGAGCCTGGAGCCTGCTTCGGATTCTGTGTTTGTGTCTCTCTCTGTCCCTCACCTGCTCACTTTCTGTCTCTCTCTCTCTCACAAACAAAAATGAAAAAAACCATTAAAAATATTTTTAAAAATTCAAACATATCAATAATTATACTCCATGTAAATGGATTAAATCTTCCAATCAAAATGCATAGATTCACAAAATTCAAACTATATAAATATGACACACTTGTACTATCTCTCCAAGAGAAATTCAGTTTTAATTACACAAAAAGACTGAAAGTAAAAAATGAAGAAAGCTCTATTAGGCTAGCAGAAACCACAATAGCTATACTAGTATCAGAAAGAAAAAAAATACAGTGTCAGACCAAAAAAATGCTAAAATGGTCAATTTAACAAAAATACAAAATATATAAACCTATGAATCTAACATACTATCTCCAAAAACCAAAATAAAGAAAATGATGGAATTAAAGGAAGAGAGAGAGATTTCAACAATTGTAGATTGCAGTACTATACTCTCAATAATGAAGAAAGCAACTAGATAGGAAACCAGCAGGTATATAGACTTGAACAACACTATCAACCTACCTTACCTGTTATCTGTACAACACTCCATTCACCACAGAACATACAGTCTTTTCAAATCCAGATGGAGCAGTCTCCAAAATACTCTATATAAACAGACCATAAATCCTATCTCAAATTTTTAAAAATCAAAATGATATAAAGCTCAATTCCAAATCAACCAAAGAAGGAAATTCAGATAATTCACAAATAATAGAAAATAAACCACATACTTCTAAATAACCCATTATATTTCTATTGAGAGAAAATGCCCACAAAAGTTGATTCTCTACAGACAGAATGTAGATTAGTGATTGCCAAGAGCTGACAATAAGCACCACGATTTACTGCAAATTGACATTAGGAATCTTTTTAGACAGCAGAAATGTGGACAAACTAGACAGTGGCGATTGTTATGTACTTACGTAAACTTAAAAAAAAAAACCACTGAATTTTAAGCTTAAATGGAAGAATTTTTTAATAAATTTTTTTAACTTTTTTGAGTGAGAGAGCACAAATTAGAGATGGGCAGAGAGAGAGAGAGAGAGAGAGAGAGAGAGAGAGAGAGACCAAATCTGAAGCAGGCTCCAGGCTCTGAGCTGTCAGCACAGAGCCCAATGTAGGGCTTGAACTCACAAACCGAGATCATGACCTGAGCTGAAGTCAGACGCTTAAGTGACTGAGCCACCCAGGTGCCCCCCAAATGGAACAATTTTATGGTACATAAGCCATGTGGTATAGACCACTTCTAAATAATCCGTAAGTCAGAGAAGAAATTAAAAGGGAGACTATTAAGTGTTTTTCTCTAAATCAAAATGTAAAGACAACGTATCCAAATTTGTGACAGGATACCAACACTTACCGAAGCCTTTATAGAAATAAGCTCCTACATTGGAAAAGAACAAGGTATGAAAATCAATGAATTAAGCTTCCAACTGAAGGCTAGAAAAAGAAGAGCCATTTAAACCCAAATCAGGAAGATTAAATGAAATAATATCGGAAGGGGAAAAAATCAGTAAAAATGAAAACAAAACAAAACAAATAGCAAAAAATAAACCAAGACGTGGTTCTTTGAAAAGTTCACTAAAATTGATAAACATGTGGCCAGACTGAAAAAGAAAAAAGGGATATGCACCATATCAGAAATAAGATATAGCATCAATACAGATTATATAGACATTAAAAGGATAAGAATATATGAAAAACTTTATGGAAAACTCAAAAACGTGTGAGATAAATTCCTTGCAATATATACACTGAAGTTCACCCAACAATAGATACCCTGAATAGCCTTACGTATGTTAAACAAATTTAATTTATAATTAAAAAGGGAAATTCCATACCCAAGTTGCTTCAATGGTGAATTCTAGTCAACATTTAAGGAAGAATTCATACCAATTTTACAGAAAACTCTTTAAAACAATTGAAGAGAAGGAATGCTTTCTAACTTACTCTATGAGGCCTTGATAACACCCTCAGACAAAGACATTGCCAGAAAATAACAAATATTTCTCAAAAACATAGATTTTCAACAAATTAAACTATAAAAATGGTTAAGTCATGACCAACCTGGGTTTCCCCAGAAAGTCAGGCTGATTTAATGTTCAAGAATTTAACAGTATTTGATAACTAAAAAGATATCTAAAAACCATCTGATCAACTCAAGTGTTAGAAGAGTATTTGACAAACTGCAATACGCATTCCAAATTTTTTAACATCCCAGCAAATCTGAGATAGAAGAAAACTTCACAAAATGATAAAGCAAAAATCACAATGCCTGGTGAAATACTATATCCCATCAAGTAAAAGAGATCCCAATTGCCAAAGCTTGAACAATTTGAGTAATCGAATAACATAATATTGGTGGGGTTAACCAAAGTATAAAAAAAATCATATAAGTCCACATTAATTTAATAAATGGTTATGTAAATGAATACAGAGGAATAAGAGAGGAAGCTCCTGTACAGTAGACTTCCAAATTATTTACATAGATAGCCTCTCCTTAAAGAGGTAGAACACAACACCCTGTGGGAAAGTACAGGCTACAATGACTTTCCTCTCGACCACAGTATGTCAAGGAGGAAAAAAGTGATTATTCAGAGGCAAAAACTGAGAAACAGTCAAGATTTCAAAATTAACATTAGTGATAATACATGTTAATAGCTAGGTTTCTTTTATATGCTAGATTGGAGAACCACTTCACCTCCGTGGTTCTATTCTGAAAAACCTCAACTTTAGCGTAACCATGAGAAAGTCATCGTATAAACTAAAACAGGACACTGTCTAAACCACCTGATCAGTACTTATCAAAAATATCAAGGTCATCAAAAACAAGTCAAGTTTGACCAAGAGTTATAGCCCAAGAGGAACCGAAAGAGATATAACCACCAAATGTAATGTGACATTCAGTATTGGATCCTAGAAAAAAACATACAGGAAAAACTAGTAAATTTTTAAAACATGGAATTTAGTTAATAAATAAAAACAAAGGGGCATCTGCGTGGCTCAGGGCATGAAGCATCGGACTCTTGATTTCGGCTCAAGTCATGATCTCACCATCCGTGAGTTTAAGTCCTACATCCAGCTCTGTGCTGACAGCATGGAGCCTACTTGGGATTCTCTCTCTCCCTCTCTCTGCCTGTCACCCAATGGCACTCATGTGTGCACGTGTGCGCGTGCTCTCTCGCTCTCTCTCAAATTAATAAATAACAAGGAACAAATTACCGATACACACAACAATGTAAGCATGATACTAAGTGAAAGGCACAGAAAAGTATGCATTGCATCATTCCTTTTGTATGAAATTCTAGAAGTTATAACTACAGTGACAGAGGAATGACTGCCAATGGCCAGAAGTGAGGGGATGGGGCTGACAGCACACAGACACTGGGGTATTTTCAGTCATGGAAACGTTCTACATCATGAAACACCATAGTAGTTACCAGAATACATACAGTTGACAAATCAGTTATATATATATTATATACATTATATATATATACATATTATATAAATGCATATTATATATATACATAATATACATAATATACACATTATGTGTGTATATATTGTGTGTATATACATTTATAAATCTTAAAAGGACACTCTTTTAATAGTCTTTTTATTGTCTTTAATGCTCTTAACATTTAGTGAAGCTCATACCCTCATGTAAAAAGATAATGCCAAAAGATAATACTGGCACGACATAAGCAGGCTGATAGAAATAAGGTTGCCTATTACTTCAATATTCAGAATAGTTTCTGGACACAGTTGTAGGGATAGGATCTTAGGGAACTCTTCCCAGAGGCTCAGAAAAGGATTTTACTGTTCCATCTTTTTGCAGGTTTTATGGGTGGTCAGTTTGTTCCAGAAAGACATTGCATTCTATATGGCAAACCCAGGGAAACTAAGTTTTTCTGAAGAACACAGTAATTTAATAGAATATGAGGTACCTGCTATTTGACCTTACTATACATGCCTCAGCCAGACGCTAAATTAGTTATTATGTGTTAGTATCAGGAATTATAATTCAATTCAAGTCATGACATCGTTAAAGGAGAATGGGGCTTTAAGGATTTGGGGGGAAATGCTGCAAAGAAAGGGGCAATTGCTATTCCAAGTTCATGTAAACAGAGTTTGGCTTGCTGTGAAGCTTTTATCACTTTCCTGAATGTTCTGTCAGCACCAGAAATTATCTTTCTTGGAATATACTTATGTGAGGTTTTCTTTTTTCCTTTTCCCCCTACTCCCTTCAACCATGCTATAGCAGCTGGTTTCAATGAACAATTTGAAAGTCAGCAGATTATCTTCAAATGAAATGTTCAGCGTTGATCTTGACCCTTCTGCCTGGTGCTTTGTGTCTTCGACTGCTTCTTTCCCTAATAATAATTTGCTTTCCTCACACATAAAAAAAAAAAAATCACCTCTTATTTTTGCCAAAGTTATAACCACCCACCAGCTCCCCAGGCTCCCTTATTAGAATCACTTTTCAATCCTTTCTCGCCCTTGATGTCATAGACAATTCATTAAGTCTCTCCAACTCCTTATTCAAATCTAAAGTCATATTGACCTCCATACTCCTGAGATGACCTTCCTTCTCCTGCCTCCATTTCCTCTGTCCTCAAACACCCTGTACACACTGATGTGAGACCTTTTAAAAGTATCTTTTAATGTTTTTTTTTCTTGAGAGAGAAAGAGAGATCAAGTGGGAGGGGCAGATAAAGAGGGAGACACAGACTCCAAAGCAGGGTCCAGGCTCGGAGCTGTCAGCACAGAGCCTGATGCGGGGCTCATGAACCCCGAGATCACGACCTGAGCCAAAGTGAGACACTTAACTGACTGAGCCACCCAGGCACCTCAGACCTTTTAAGTATCTTTTCACTGATTCCTCCTTCTATACAAGAATCTATACTTCCCATTGCCTGCTATAAAAAGCCACACTTTATATAAGGAACTGTATGCTGGACACTAAACTGTTAAGTATTTTAGGTACCTCCAGAAAATTGGTTGTTTCCCCATCTGGAATTTAATGTTGACTAATTTTAACATAGGATTCTCAAAATAAGCCTATACAGTAGATCTTCTTACCTTTTTTTTTTTTTTAACCTTTATTTATTTTTGAGACAGAGAGAGACAGAGAATGAACGGGGGAGGGTCAGAGAGAGAGAGGGAGACACAGAATCTGAAACAGGCTCCAGGCTCTGAGCAGTCAGCACAGAGCCTGATGCGGGGCTCGAACTCACGGACCGCGAGATCACGACCTGAGCCGAATTCGGACACTTAACCGACTGAGCCACCCAGGCGCCCCACTTCTTACCTCTTTTTTACACAAGATGAAACCAACCATCAAAAAAACCAAAGTAACCACTCAGTTTGTAAGTGGTAGAGTTATTACTTTATTTCAGGTCATTCTGACTCCAAAGCCCATAATCATTAACTATTTATACTGCTTGCACATCAAATACCTGTTTTTGTAGGTATCATTTTGTGCACCTAAAATCTCTTTTCCTACCATCTTGTCCAAGTTGGCTTTAATCTAAGTAGCAACTTGGGGGGGTGGGGGACGGTGCCTGGGTGGCTCAGTCAGGTAAGCTTCCAACTCTTGGTTTCAGCTTAGAACATGAGCTAATGGTTCATGGGATCCAGCCACATGTGGGGCTCTGCACTCACAGTACAGAGCTTACTTGGGATTCTCTGTCTCCCTCTCTGTACGTCCCTTACTTGTGCTCTCTTTCTCCCTCTCAAACAGGAAGGGAGGGAGGGAGGGAGGGAGGGAGGAAGGGAGGGAGGAAGGAAATAGTAAATAACAACCTGACTGAATTCCTTTTCCTGACTCTGGTCTCTGGCCTTATGTACTTGATCTGTTTGCTCTTGTTTACAGGTAGTCTATAATTCACCTGCAGAAGATGTAACTTTGAGAATTAGGGATGTCTTGTATAGCCTATGGCCCCAGCCATTAATAGCATGTGTGGTCTATTGAATGTGATCAATAAATATCTGTCACATCAAAAAAAAGAACCAAAGTTCTTAATTTTTGGCATCGTCTGGGCTCTTTATCTCTGAATCCCTTTATTCATTAGTACACTTCTCAGCACAAAGTAAATACTCAGTAAACTGAGTAAATAAGCAGTAAATACACAGTAAATACTATGTAACTAATACTTTGAATACTACAGACGGTACTTGTAGATACCATTTCCTCTGAAAAATACCTTGCAGTTGTTGGGGTTCTCTTGGACATTAGCCCTTTCTTTCATGAAGGTATAAATGTTAGGTAAACAATGGTTGTGCCTGAAAAAGCATTCAGAAGCTAGAACTACTCTTAAACCCAACAAACTTCTGGGTTTGGCAACTTACACCTCACAGACATAAAATGGAATTAAAAAATAGTCAAAAAATAGTTGACTATATATCCAATGGGAAAATCATTGATTTTCAACCTTTTAGGATCCAACAAGATGACCACCATTGTTGCTCTTAAGGAGCCATCCTAAAATAAATGAGAGCATAACCAACGATTGTTTAAAGGATAAGTATTTGCCATTACATAGCATTGTTTCCTTCTCAAGGATGTCACAGTCATTTTGCTTCACCCTTAAGAATAATTGTCCTGGTTTGTGATGTTTTATCTCTGTCTTACTCATGATTTTTAAGTAGAGGAGATAATTTTTGCAAAATGATGATGTCAGGGTTTCTGAATCACAGTTCCATATTGTGACATATTGAAATGGTGCTGCAGCCAGGAATTCATTCACAAATGCTTGTTTTGTGATCAGAGATGTATTTGTTAAACAGCGCTACCACCTGCTGGTAAGTTTTCCAATAATGCACACCATAGCAAATCTAAAAAAGGCAAAAACAAAACAAAACAAAACAAAACAAAACAAAACAAAAAAGTAAAAGGATAACCAGGACAATTTCTTATTAGAACTCCATTTACCTACGACATTCTATAATTGCACTTTCTACTGTACTATCCCATCCACTTAAGCACTCCTTTATAAGACAGCCCAGTGAATCTTCCAAGATTAAATGTCCAAACATTTCTTTTCTCAAGAACCTAAAATTGGATTATTTTCACCTACTTTCTAGAGTGTGCATATTTGGGTGAACATTTTACTCAATTTTTATACAGTAGGGAATCAAATTTCTTACGGAAGAATAATGTGAGCCAGAAGTCAAATGTGTACACATGAAAATCATCTGCTGAGAGGATTACTAAAAAATATAGATTTCTCAGGGTGATGGTCAATTGTAGGAGTCAGTTTGGGTGGGTCAGTGGGTGTCCAAATCATACATGGTATCCAGAGGTGTCTATAACACTGTTTCCAGTTGAGGTTACTATTTCAATCCATGTACTCAGTAGATTGCCCTCCCCATTGTGGTTGGGCATCACCAATCCAGTAAGTCTTGCATAGAAGGAGGCATTCACACCTTTTTTTTCCTGCCCCACTGAGTAAACTGGGATATTTCATTTCACCTCATCTCATCCTGCCCTAGACTAGGATTTGCATCAGCAGGTCTCTTAGACCTTCAGATTCTTACTGAATGACACAATTTGATTTTCCTGTTCTCCAGCAGGAAGGGGGCAGATCCTGAGACTTTCCAGCCTCCATTATCATGTGAGCTCATCCCTATTACATCCCATTACACGTATGTGATATATATGTATATACATACATATATATATATCAGATAGAGGAGAACAGATATTTACAGATGATGAAATGATATACTCAGATATATACAAAGAATACATATATATACAATTTCCCCTATTGGTTCTTTTTGTCCAGAGAATGCGGATTACTACAGATTTAGGTATCAGGAGTGGTTTCAGGAGAAGAGAATTTTCAAGATGATTTTTTCTAAATTGGTTCCAGGATTTCTAGTAACGGAGCACATGGATATCCTATGGCATGATGTGGCATTAGAGATACATAAAATAGTCGACATTGTATACTCCTAACCAATCCCTTATAAAAAGTAGGAACCTGGGTGATACCTTTTAAACTCATATTTTCCAAAAATAGCAGTCATCTGGTTGTTCCTAATGTTTCTGGACAAAGTGGTACAAAGGAGGAGCTTAGGGATTTGAATTCCTAGCTTGAACACAGCATAAATAACCTAAGAGCACCATGTGTGTCCTAAGGAGACCCTGATCTCCTATCCCCTCAGGGTTGAAATTCCTGAAAATCCAGGGCAACATCTTATCGTATCATCAGTTGAATTACAATGAAAGTGCAGCTGGAAATACCGGACCAGTAATTCTGATGAGACTTTATGGTCAGTAGAAGTGGCCTCTCCTCACCCCCTTTAGTGGTCTGCCTTCCCTCCACTTCTGGTGAGGAAAACTGTATTGTCTGATGTAACTCTAATGGCCTCCTGTGATTCTCCTCAGGACCCACTCCATCGCCCTCCTCAGCTTTTGGATCTGGGACTAGACACAAGCCCCAGCAGCTCCCTACCAATGAAGTAAAATGTGTGATCTTGGAGGACATGTGTTATACTCCAAAAGAACTTTCAGACCTTTGTAACTTTTACAGACAGAAATCTGAGGAATGTGTGTAAATGGATACTGAGTCCAGAAGCAATCACAACAATCTGACTCATGTAAAACCTATTACATTGACTAGCTACTTTTAGTGTTCTTACAAGTAAAATAGACGCGAAGCTTATTAAATTCTTATTCAATCTGTGTAACCAAAGTGTAAACCCAATCACAGAGAATCATAGCTCCTCATTCTCAGAGGTTTCTAGACCTAAAACCGACTCAAGAGGGGAGGCCAGGACCTCATTCCAGCAAGGACCTCATTATACCACCAAAAATTTATACGGTTCCTATTTCACCCAGCCTTCATAAAAGGCACCTCTGGCCTTTTCACAGGGTAACAATACAAGGAAATAACCACAACTTTCAGGAACTACTAGACACTGGCTCTGAATTGGCACTAATTCCAGGAGACATGAAACATGACTATGGCCCACTAAAGTAAGGACTTAGAGGGGTCAGGAGATCAATGGAGTTTTTCCTCTGGTCCATCTCTCAGGTGACACAGTGGTCCTGAACCAATCCTATGAGTATTTCCCCACAGTTTTAGAGTGTACAAATACAACAGACGTACTCAGGAACTGGTAGAAACCCCAAGCCCTAGAAACGTCTGACCTACAGAGCGGCTATTCTGGTAAGTGAGTCCAAGTGAAAGCCATTACAACTGCTTCTGCATAGGAAAATAATGCAAAAGTAATACCACATTCCTGGAAGGACTGCAGAGACTGGTGTCCTCATCAGGGACTTGAAAGACAGATTTACACACCACATGCTTATTCAACTCTCCTATTTTCCCAGAGCCAAAGACAGATGGGCCTTGGAGAATGACAGTAGGTTACTCTAAGATTAACTAGGTACTGACTACAACTGCAGCTGCTGTACCAGATGTCATTTCATTATTTGAGCAAATGAACACATCCCCTGGTACCAAGTATTCAGCCATTCATCTGGAAAACAGCTTTTTCTCCATCTCTGTCCATAATGGACACCAGAAATGTATTTTTTTCAACTGGCAAGGCCAGTAATACACCTTCACTTATGTAATGCCATGATGTTAGCTGATTAATCTTGGTCCTACCTCAAGTGTTTATCCCAACTCTCCAGTCATATGTCATAATTTAATTGAGAGATACTGACCACCTTTACCTTCTGTAAGTACATATACAATGGTCTAGTATATTGAGGACAATAAGCTGCTTAGGGCTAGTGAGCAAAAAATAGCAACTAATTTAGAATGGTGATACCTGATCACCAAGCCATTAAGTTGGGTGTGCACAGCAATACTCCATCATCAAATGGAACAAGTACACATGACCAGCCCTGAGCAGCTTCTTAAGGCACAAATAAGTTCCAAGAAGTGGCTCAAAAACCCCGGATCACTGTTCCTGTTAAAGTGCCTTCTCTTTCCCAGCCCCCATCTAGGGCCTTATACATATTTTCTTACAATCACTGATAGAAGATGACAGTCTAGTTTAAAAATGATTCTGCAGGATATGCAGGTCTCACCTTAAAGTTGACAGCTGTAGCACTATAACCCTCTGTGGGAAATCTCTGAAGGAAAACGGGGAAGGGAATCTTCTCCATGGGCAGTGCACGTGGTTTTTACTTTGCTTGGAAGGAGAAATGGGCAGATGTGCAATTATATACCAATTCATGGACTGTAGCTAATAGTTTGAATGTCCAGGGATATCGAAGGATTATAATTAGAAAACTCAAGATAAAAAAATTTTATGATGAAGTCTGGGGCTTATCAATCAGCATAAAATGCCTTATCAATCAGCATAGTATTCCATAAAGCAATGCTTTAGATCAAGGAAAGTTTTTTATAGCAAAAGAAGGACAGTGATGGACCCAGGCTCATAGAATTCACTGGTCTTACTATGTTCCTCACCACCCCAAGGCAACTAGCTAGATAAAACAGAGTAATGGCCTTTTGATGACTCAGTTACAGTGCCATTTAAGTAGCAATTCTTTACAGGTCCTCAACAAGATACCCTAGAATGCTACATACACTCTCAATCAATATCCAATATATGATGCTATTCTTCCAATAGCCAGAATAAATAGCTCCAAGTATCAAGGAGGAGAAATGGCAGTGGAACCACTCAGTACTACCCTTGATATCTAGTAGTAAAATTTTTGCTCTTTGTTCTTGACATAATATGCTCTGCTGGCCAAGCAGTTTTATTTCCACAGGTAGGAAATCTATCAACAGACATAAAATGAGTCCATTTATCTGGAAGGGAAGATTGCCACTGGCTGGCCACCTTGGGCTCCTAATGTTTCTGAATGACCTGGCCACAAAGGGAGTTTTACTGTTAACTGGGGTATATTGATCTAATACCAAGATAAAACTGGACTCCTACTCTATAACGGAAGCAAGGAAGAGTTTGTCTGGAACAGAGGCAATTCCTTAAGGGCATCACTTAGTAGCATCATGTCCTATACTTAAGGTCAATAGAAAACTACACTAACCCAATCCAAGGAAGACTTCTAACTGCTCAGAATCAAGACCAACTGATGTGCTTCCTCAATACAAAGGGAATACAGAATGAGAAGGCGAAGAAAGTAATTATAAATACCAGTTACAACCACGGGACCATCACACAAATTAGGACTATTTCTGTACAATACACACACACACCTTTTCTTTCCTCTTATTCCCTTACCGTGTAACATAACATGTATTGATGTTGTACCTTAGTAGTCAAGTATTATTAATTCAACATCTTAGGGTAAGTTATAGGATATCAAGGAAAAGATAAAGCATTATTCAAGGATTTTACCTCCTTTACTGGGAAGCAGCCACTCCATTTTCAATTGTACACAGGACAGTTGTTGCCTAATAGGCAGAATTAAGACCTTGTTATTATTATTTAGAAATTAGATATGGTTTAAGGAAATGTGGTGGGGGGCCAAGTAGATAAGATGTGGACTGGTGGTTCATTTTATGTGTCAATTTGAGTGAGCCATGGGGTGGGTAGATTAAATTATTGTGATGACTTTTGGGGCAGATGTGTCCAGATGAGATTAACATTTGAATCAGTGGACCCAATAAAGTAGACTGCCCTCCCCACCGTGGTGGGCATCAAGCAATCTGAGGAGGGTCTGAACACAAAAAAGGCAGAGGAAGGAGGGATAGGTCTCTTTTTTCCTGCCTCATTAGTGGAGCAGGGACATCCCATTTCATCTCTTTTGGCCTCAGACCAGACTCGTATCATTAGCATCTCTGCTTCTCAGGCCTTCAGACTTGGACTGATGGACACCTGCCAGCCTTTCTGGTTCTCTAGCTTGCAGGTGGCAGAATGGGAGACTTCTAAGCCCACATAACCACGTGAAATAATTTGTTAATGAACTTCCACATAGAGACACCCCAAAGCATATGTACACATGTATGTACATATCCCGTTTCTGCTTCTTGCTAGAACCCAGAATAAACTAGGTTTCTCTCTTGAACATTCTAATTTTGTCATTGCTTACAAAGAATCAGAAAAAAAAAAAGTGTTCTTTGAGGCGAGCACCCCAAACGACTCTCAAGATGACAACGGTTACAAAGCTCAGACTTGAGCAAAGAAGTCATCATGGCTCTAAACCACAGTCTGATCAAGTACAAGATTCCTCTCAAATTGTAGTTCTTCTGAAGAGAAATATGGGGGGTATAGCAGAATCCAAGGACTAAATTTTTCCAAGAACCTTCCATCATGGACATACTCTTCCCAGTGTAAACATTTTTTGAGAGCCCTAACATTTATCTGTGCAAGACAAGCCCAGGTACCAACTGAATTTGCACAAATAACAATAATGGGACAAGCTTATTTAGTCAGCAATGTTGCTACTCCCAATTAGCTATCCCACTGTACCAGAGAGGATTGGTAAAAAAAAAAAAAAAAAATTTAATTTTACTAAATAAAAAAAAAACCAAACTTCAACATCAATGGATTTAGCAAAGTAAGATTTAAATTATCTTGAAATAGATGTTTTATCATAATCCTTTACCCACTCACAAGAGTCTAACTGAACAAAGTCAGAGCTGAAAGGTAACAGCCAGGAGAAATTGAAGACATTCCCTGTGGTAACTACATCACTAACAGTTCCTTGGGTCCATCATGCCAAACTCAAGTGAGTTCATTTTATTGACTCATCTCAACGTTTAACAATTAAAAAAAATTTTTTAACATTTATTCATTTCTGAGAGACAGAGAGAGACAGAGCATGAACAGGGAAGGGG
Organism: Herpailurus yagouaroundi; assembly: GCF_014898765.1. NCBI lineage: Eukaryota > Metazoa > Chordata > Mammalia > Carnivora > Felidae > Herpailurus > Herpailurus yagouaroundi. The sequence goes on along the minus strand of NW_024412423.1, from coordinate 16,812,323 downwards.
CAGAGAGAGGGAGACACAGAATCTGAAGCAAGCTCCAGGCTCCGAGCTGTCAGCACAGAGCCCGTCAACATATAACAATTTAAGAAAAGAGAAGTCTCTATTTGAACCATAGAACAAAGAAAAAAACTCTTTATTTTTGATTCTGTATTCATGCCAAACATATTACGTCTCTAAATTTACAGATAATAAGCAGGTATTTCTAATTTATAATAAAAAAAAATAGCACCTTTTCATATTGTTTGCATGTTTTACAGTCTTTCCACAGACACTTTGTCACATTGAGCAGCTATAAATTTGACCAAACCAGGAATCTAATAATCCTTATTGTCTATTTTCTGTTTCACTTCCAAAATCCAACCTATTTCCAAGATCCTCATCTTTGCCTCCTAAGCATCTCTGAATGTGCTTAGTTCTCTCTATCCCTGGGGCCATCTAGCAGGCTAAGTCCCTGTTACATCTAACTAGGATTACTAACACACGCTACTAAAAAAACTTGCTGGGTGCAATCTTGCCCCATTCAGGTAATTCTCTATTCTGAAATCACAGCTATCTTTTCAGAACACAAACAAGTCATGATTGGATTTCATGATCTACTTCAAATTCTTACTATGTCCCTTAGGAGAAGGCTATCTCAAGTGTGGGCCACAAACCTGCAGCATCAGCAACACATAGAGCATATTACAAATGCAGGAAAGCAACTTTCACTTCAGACCTACGGACTAAGACTCCAGGCTGGAGTAAGATTACTAGATGTTTTGAATACACATGTCCTGCATCAGGATACAATCCAAATTTCTCTACAAGGCTCACAAGGGTCTTCATGAAGAAGCTCCCATTTACCTTTCCTGCTGTTTCTCTCAATAATCCCCATCCACCCAATGAAGACGCTGAGGTCCCTGCCATCTTTTCCACATAACCCTAACTCCTTCCTTGGTGACCCAAATCTTTTAAAAATTATTCTCAAAACAAAACAAAAAACCTGACTTGGTGGACTGAGAGGTTTCAAAGAGGTACTTGAATGACCCCTCTACTTCTTTATTGTAGAACAACTCTCAATATCGTGATGGTCTGTGTCCTCTGGAATACTGAAAGCACTCCAAAAATAGAAACACAGTTTAAATCACTTGCTGTTGTGTACAGCACACCAAAAAATAACATGCATTCATGTACAATACATATGTATTCAAAAGTTGAAAGCAAAAAAAAAAAAAAAAGTCTATCTCATAGCCCAGTTGGGTATTTTTTTACCCTGCCCAACTATGCAGAAGCATAATTTTGTGTGTTTTTTGTTTGTTTTGGTTTGGGTTTTTTTGTTTGTTTTTGTTTTTAACTTAAAGGAAACCTGAATCTGGAAACCTAGGCGGAATATTGTAGAATAATGTACTCAGAAACTTGGGTCCATCAATCTTAACCACTACCGCCTTCACAATAAAGCTGGGATTGGCAATTAGGGAAGAGGAGACAATCCAAAAAGTAGTATCTCAGAAAATAAATTCAAAGCCAGGTGAACGGTCTATGAAGTTGTTAATCTTTCTTTTTTAAATATACTTAATGTTTATTTTTGAGAGATAAAGAGACATAGCCTGAGCGGGGGGTGGGGTGGGCAGGGAGAGGAGTCACAGAATCTGAAGCAGGCTCCAGGTTCTGAGCTGTCGGCACAGAGCCTACACGGGGCTGAACCCACAAATTGCGAGATTGTGACCTGAGCCGATGTCAGATGTTTACCGGACTGAGGCACCCAGGCATCCCAGAAGCTGTTAATCTTAAAGTGGCAGTCAACATGGGCACTGACATCCATATTAGTGGGACAGACAGGGAGTCAATCGTATGGGAGCAAGCTGGTTTTCAGTGGGACAGACAACAGGCAAAACTGCACTGAATATAGTATATAGCTTATAAAGAGAAGTCTGCAGCCATACCTGCAGAAGGTATGGTTTGGGGCACCTGGGTGGCTCAGCTGGTTGAGCGTTGGACTTCGGCTCAGGTCATGATCTCACAGTTCATGAGTTTGAGCCCCACATTGGGCTTGCTGCTGTCAGCCTGCTTCAGGATCCGAAGCAGATCCTCTGTTCCCTTCTCTCTGCCCCTCCCCACTCGTACTCTGCCCAAAATAAATAAAAATTAAAAAAAAAAAAAAAAAAGTTATGGTTCAAGGAGTGAAGAACCCAACTGTTCAAAACGTTATGCTTTTCTGTTCTCTTTCAAGGCTATTTTCTCTTCCTCCTTATTTCATTCCTTTCATGTATAGTTTCCACTTAATGCAAAGGAGAATTTCACATTCCAAGTAATTTGCCTTTTTAAACTTTTTTTTTTATTTTTTTTTTCAACGTTTATTTATTTTTGGGACAGAGAGAGACAGAGCATGAACGGGGGAGGGGCAGAGAGAGAGGGAGACACAGAATCGGAAGCAGGCTCCAGGCTCCAAGCCATCAGCCCAGAGCCCGACACAGGGCTCGAACTCACGGACTGCGAGATCGTGACCTGGCTGAAGTCGGACGCTTAACCAACTGCGCCACCCAGGCGCCCCAATTTGCCTTTTTAAAATGCTGTATCCTCTATATAGCTCTGTGGATAAGGAATTACTGGGCTTCCAGAGTGGATGCTAGGAAAATCTGTGTCAATAAGCCAAGCTAGTAATTATCAATATCTAGACAGAAATTGTGGCAGTCAAGGTGGAAAAGATGGGACACATTTGACTGACATTACAAGGCAGGGTTGTCAAAGTAGACTATGAACTGGAATACAGCCTCATTGGTCATCTTGTTTAATACCACAGTATCTGATGTTTCTAATACATGGCTGAGGCAACTTTAAAAGTAAAGCATTCTCTTCCTGGGCCAGCGCTCAACCAGCAGGACGTAACTCAGGTAGGGCCCTAAAGATGGTGAAGCCTAAAGGTGAAAAGCCACGCCACTTCTTTTCTATGTCTCTCAGACTCTCCTTATCCTTAGGCTGGAGGTTAATTCATATGTGAAGGACCAGCTATGGGAGCTGAATATAATAGCAGCCAAGGAAATTGAAGTCGACGGTCATCAGAAAGCTATTACAATCTTCTGTTCTTTCTATTCCTCAACTGAAATCTTTCTAGAAAAAAAGTCTGTTAAGTCCATGAGTTGGAGAAAAAGTTGAGTGGGAAGCACATTGTCTTCAATGCTCAGGAGAATTTTGACTAAGCCTACTTGAAAAAGCTACATAAAAAAAAAAATAAATGCATTCAAGAAACCACACTCTGACAGCTGTGTACATGTGGTCCTACAGGATGTAGCCTCCCAAGTTACGCTGGGCAAGAAAATTCAAAATGGATGCCATGCAGCTCACAAAGGTTTATTTAGATAATGCATGACAGAATGATGTGGAACATTAAGTTTCAACTGTTTTTCGTGTAAGAAGGTCGTACAAAAGATGCTCATTTTAAATCCCCAGAGTTTCAGCTGTAAAAAAAAGATGACAAAATATCATTCACACAAAACCCAGAAACATTTATAATAAAGACAAGTTCATAGCCCAAACAAGCTAAAACATCATTTTCCTTGTTTTATGTTGCCAAGAAAACCGCAGCAGAGACATCTTATTAACACCTCCTTATTACTGCATTAATATCATGTGCACTCAGCAAAGACCAAACGCCAACTCTGGAAGTAAGGCCCAAGGTCGAAGGTAAGGCCTACTTTGAATGTAACCTGAAACAAATTGAATCCAAGTCCTTAAAGATTAGCAAATCACATTTTGAAAATTGACATCCCAAGTAACAGGGGCTTGACAAACTTCCCTAAGCATTCCAAAGATTCTAAGAAAGCATTAAATCAAGACTACACAAGTCCTAAATGTTCAATTAATAATTTAACTGCATGCTCAAAAGAAAAAAACCTTAGCGTTTGTACAAAATGTTTTCTCAGTAATGTGCTTTCCACATGAAAAAAAAAAAATGCAAGAATTACAATAAGTATTGTTAAACATAGCTAAAACAAACAAACAAAAAAAACCCAGTCTGTAGATACCTAACCTAAATTGGCTAAGATGGTAAATTTATTAGACAATATTTAACACAGGAAGTATAAATACAATCAAAGAACTAGAGGAAAGGATGTTCTCATAAGTAGAGGAAAATACAGTCTTCATAAATAAACAGGAAATAGAAGCTGAAATACAAAAATTATCAAAACTAACCAAGAAAACTCTACTTCTGTCCATCAGTGGTTAATTTTGAGGGGATTTCACTTTCTCTGTAAGTAGAAAACCTAACAAAATACATAAAACAAGTGATATGTATACATTATACATTTGTTACTTCAACATTACATTGTTTACCTTCATTGCCTTTTTAATTTTTTTTGAATTTTTAGTTTTTATTTACTTTTGAAAGAGAAAGAGCAAGCAGGAGAGGGACAGGGAGACACAGAATCTGAAGACAGGCTCCAGGCTCTAAGCTGTCAGCACAGGGCCTGATGTGGGGCTCAAACCCATGAACCTTGAGACCATGACCTGAGCCGAAGTCAGACGCTTAACCGACTGAGCCACCCAGGTGCCCACCTTCATTGCATTTTTAAAAGCACCATTTCAGGCAGCCCTTATTAAAGCAGACTGTGTTAAGACTTTTAGATATAAAATATAAATATTGACTAGAAAGTTCCAATTGTGTGTATTTTTATATAAGTAATAAAAAATTTCTCATTTTTTCTAGAGCAGTATACCTTATAGGTAATATAATTTCTCTTTCTCCTGTCAAGTATAACCTTTTATTTCCAGAGGAATTTAAGTGTGTCTTTAAAAGAAATACTCTGGGGCCTTAAAGTAGGAAACAAAGAAATTGGCTGCGATCAGCAAAAATAGCAATTGTTGATTTAAAAGTGAAATTTGTAATTTGTCAATTCTAAGTCTTAAATCCATTTTTCTTAAAATGTTAGCATGAAATATAAAGGAACCAAGATTATTTCATAAAAAAGTACAGAATATTTAAACGATATTAGAACAGAATTTGGAATAAGTATTTGAAATAAGTATTTTAATAACTTAAGTTCCCATAGTGTATTTTAAATATCTAATCTTAAGCAAATTTTTTTTTTTAATTTTTTTTTCAACGTTTATTTATTTTTGGGACAGAGAGAGACAGAGCATGAACGGGGGAGGGGCAGAGAGAGAGGGAGATACAAAATCGGAAACAGGCTCCAGGCTCTGAGCCATCAGCCCAGAGCGTGACGCGGGGCTCGAACTCACGGACCGCGAGATCGTGACCCGGCTGAAGTCGGACGCTTAACCGACTGCGCCACCCAGGCGCCCCAAGCAAATTTTAAATAAAAATTATAGCACATGTAAGAATGATGCTTTTTGAGAAAAAAAAAACCCATTGTTCTTATTAATTCATTCATTCAACAATATCTATTGTTGAATAACTACAATGCTCTTGGCATTGTTGGAGATGCTTGTAAATGAACATTCTAGAGAAAGATCTCTTCCGGCACATACCTTTTATTCTACCATGGAGAGAAAGAAGTGATTTGTACACATGATAGATTAGTAAAGTAACAGTCTAGTAGTTAATAAGTGATTTGAGAAAAAGTATAAAGAAAAAGTAAACCAGAGTACGAAAGATCAAGAGTGCCAGGGTTGTTTACGTGTAAAATTATCTTACCAAATCCACTGTAGGTATTTTTTCCAACATACCAGTACTTTAATCAAACATTTTATAGTGCAAATATAGGGCAAATCCTTAGATCCTATCTTAAGAATGCAATATCCAGAGGCTACCTCTGACCCAAGGTTTATTACAGAACAAACATTCCTTTAAATTGCCATCTCTTTTGGAATTTCAGCTAAACAATGTTCAATGCTTCATGCCTTATGTATCATGTGAAATAATTTTAAGAGCCATTCTATTAAAATTTAAGAAATATGTAACTTACTTTTCTGGGAACCTTTTTTCGGGTAAAACAGAATTTTCAGGTAAAGCTAGAATTGTATCACCATCTATTTCACTATGCAAAAAACCAAAAAATCCTTAGATATTAGCCAGTTAAAGGTTAAAAGTAAACGATTACCTTGTACCGGAGGATAGTTTGTAATATTATTTATAATCATATATATATGTATGTGTATATATATATATATAAAACATTATTTAATGCTGAAATTTACAAAATGGTCAATAGCTATAGTTTACTACCTTCATTTTTAATACCTATAATTTTTATTAATTTTTAGTACTGCTTAATTGCAAACCCGAGTAGACTTCGAAGCTGCTCAGCTTAATAATATCCCTGCTTCAAGGGTACTATTGGTTCACAGATCCACAACAGCCAAGAACATGGGTGTTTATTAATGTGCCCTGGGAGTAGTCATTTGCCTGTTGAGTCAGCTACCAAAGAGGCCCAATCCTTCTGAAAAGAAGCTGTTTTAGGTACCACAGTGATAGCTCAGTAGAATGTTCATACTCTAATAAACTTCAACCCAGAGGGCGCCTGATCCAAAGGCACTCCTCCACCTGCAGAAGTTAGACAAGTCAGGCATCATTAATTTCTGCTCTCCACAGCCCAGAACCCTCAGATGGCTTCAAGGTAGCATCAGTCATTAAATTTTTTTAATAAATGGTTTTACCAAAACATAAAAGGACTAGTCTTTATAAGCTTTATAAAATTATTAAAAGCTTTTGAAATTTAATAATGGAAAGAAACCTTTGAGAGAAACAAACGTACCCCGATTATATTAAATAGGGCACATTGGACACAACAAAACTATAAGCCCTACATGTCCACAAATAAGCAGCTGAAAATCTGAAAATGTGGCCTCCTCCCACTTAGCTGTACCCCCACTATACTCCACCCGCCTTGAGGTCTTTACACTTATTTGGTTTTAATTTTGCCTTCTTATACACCTGTTAATAATAATAATGAAACAGCACCGTAAAGCAGTTGAATGGGTCAGCAGGCAAGTAGAAGATACTGATGTCTAACAGAACACATCAAGAGGCTCCTGGGTGGCTCAGTCATTTAAGGGTCCAACTTTAGCTTGGGTCATGATCTTATGGTTCGTGGTTTCAAGCCTGGTGCCTGCTTCAGATTCTGTGTCTCCCTGTCTCTTTGCCCCCTCCCCTGTGTGCACTCTCTCCCCTGTGTGCGCTCTCTCTCTCAGAATATTAAAAAAAAAAAAAAAAAAAAAAAAACCAGACCATGTCACAATGACCAAATGGACAAAATGATATTATTGAGATCCTGGTCACACAAACACACCCAGGTTCCTCATTCTTCTGTCACTTTTACCTTCGCTATAAATAGATATGAGGTTAACTTGTCAACTCAAGTTAAACTTCTAAACGCTCCTCATGTTTATTTCCATAATTATACCTCATGTTTATTTCCATAATTTCTTCAGGGGCACCTGGGAAGCTTAGTCGGTTAAGGGTCATACTCTTGATTTCAGCTCAGGTCATGATCTCAGGGTCATGAGATCAAGCCCTATGTCTGGTTCCTCTACTGGGCATGGAGCCTGCTTAAAATTCTCTTTCTACCCCTCCCCCCACTCCGCTGGCACACGTGGTCACTATTAAAAAAAAATCCTTTAAAAAAATGGAAAACTCTTGAACAACTGTCAAGGCTACAGACTACAGACTACAAAAGGTACATAAGGAAGGGTTGCGTTAAATCACACCTTAAATGAAAGCCAATTAAAACACAGGTATTAGAAATTAAGTTACTTATCCTTTGACTGTGGATCAACAAACTCCTAGGCACGAGGTTGAATGGCTTAGGTATGTCCTAACAAATACTCTCTTGAAAACTTGGAACTTGCTTTACCCAAAGGGAAGAAAAAAAAATGGAAAAAATTTTAAAAAATGGAAAACTCTTGAACAACTGTCAAGGCATTTCTTGTGTTGCCCACAAAAAGTTCAAGACCTATTTTATGTTCTGCATTCCATGTACAATTTAGCAAGGAATTCAAGAGGTACAAAATTAGTTCCTTAAAACTAATTGTACAGGGCAAGAAACTTAGGTTACAAACAAGACTAGAAGCTGGTTGGGTGAGGTAAGACAGGTACGTCATTCTCCCCTCTCCAACCAAGAGACGGCTGCTAAGAGAGGTGCACAAATTTAATTCAAATGCAGGCTTCCCATAGCTTTGGGTGTCATTCCAAATGCAGGCTTCCCATAGCTTTGGGTGTCATTCCAAATGCAAGCAATAGCACCTCTCTCACTGATTCCATGGAAATTTGTACTTCTACCAAGTCTTTCTGTTTTACCTCATGCTTAGTTCTTACTGTTTCTTCTACTCAACTGTCATCAGCTTTAGTTCAAGGATAATATAACCTCTTTAACTGTCGCAGTCAATACAGTACTTTTCACCCAGAAGACACTAAGAAGTGTTCACTGAATGAAAATGGCAAGTTAGAGGACCCCGACCTGAGGTGCTCCTCAGTCACCAAATGTTCCCAGATTGCTTTTTAAAAGGCTGAGTATCATCTTCGGCAAAATAAAATACCAACTGTTTTATGGTAAAAAAAAAAAAAAAAAATTAATTTCAGCAACTTGCCTAGGAATTCTAAGACACTCAACAACATACAGCACTTGACGATTACCAAACTACATGAAATAGGGAATATTCCCTCTCCTAAGAGCCTCGACTGCATAGGTCATTCCAAGCATATATTAATCACTGCTTATACCCTAAAGGTACTTTCCTCAAAATGTGTGCTCCTAACTCCTTCTAGTTTCAAAAGATTTACACATCAAGACAGACTACAAAAGGTACATACGGAAGGGTTGCGTTAAATCACACCTTAAATGAAGGCCAATTAAAACACAGGTATTAGAAATTAAGTTACTTATGCTTTGTGGATCAACAAACTCCTAGGCACGAGGTTGAATGGCTTAGGTATGTCCTAGCATATACTCTCTTGAAAACTTCGAACTTGCTTTACCCAAAGGGAAGAAAAAAAAAATTTTTTTTTTTTTACGTTTACTGACTTATTTTGAGAAAGACAGAGACAGCATGAGCAGGGAAGGGCAGAGAGAGATAGAGAGAGAGAGAATCCCAAGCAGGCTCCACACGGTCAGGGCAGAGCCTGAAACGGGGCTCAAACTCACAAGACCATGAGATCATGACCTGAGCAGAGGTCACGACTGAGCCAGGTGCCTCCAAGTGAAGAAAATATTTCAAGGACCAGCCAAGTTTCATTGCCTTTAAGGAAAGAGAAAATTAGAAAGAAATTAATGGTTTTGGGAAATGTAACTGACCAGGAGGGCAAGTGATTTTATAAATTACTTAAACAACATCTGCTGCAGGTGGCAGAGGGAGACAGTGCCAAGAGGCAGCGGGAGTCGTCTGTTTTCAGAAGTCAGTAATGAGGGTCTATCCAGAAGTGATCTTAAACACTCAAGCTGGAGGAGGGGAAGACATTTTTGTTATGAGTAACTGATACCAAGAAAAAATTTTTTCGTGTCAAAAAAACAACACTGGGGCACCTGGGTGGCTCAGTCGGTTGAGCATCCAACTTCTGCTCGGGTCATGATCTCACCATTTGTGGGTTCATGCCCCACATCTGGCTCTGTGCCGACAGCTCGGAGCCTGGAACCTGCTTTGGATTCTGTGTCTCCCTCTCTCTGCCCCTTCCCATCTCACACTCCTGTGTCTCTCTCAAAAATTAAAAAACAACAACAACAACAAAAAAACACCACCACCACCACCAGCAGGCTTATCTCAGAGAGAAGTAGCATAAAAAACAGGGCCTTGTCAGAATCAGTGTTGGATATGATCTCACTAGATATTGAAGTTTGCAGATGGACATAGTAAACACCTCTGGACATTCAAGTGTGTAACTGATGAGAGAGTGCTCCAGAGCTATACGGATACAAACAGTCCAAGCAAGGTCAAGTTAGTGGGTATACTAATATACAGAGAAGGAAGTGAATACAACTCCAGAGTCCATCAGCCTTACAAAACCAGAATAGGGATCATTTCCATCCTTGCTAGCACCTGAACCTGACAGTGGACAGTGGTCATTAAAGTCATCAAGCAGACACGAGGGGAAGGAAAAGGGGGACCCATCACAGAGAACCCCATCTGTACCCTATCAAATACAATGAAAAAGGGATTATTTAAGCAGTAATAGCATTTTACTTCTTTTCATTATAGATTTGTTTTTAACTGAACTATTAACTACTGAAAAAATGTTCAAGTTTTATAGAGATTCATGTATGTTGATGATCAATGAGGATCATCAGTGTATTTTGGCTCTTCAAGTAATTTTTTGACACTGTTATGACAGTAATCAAGCCCTCCCACAATAATCTTTTGATGCCTCTGCCAGAGACAGAGCCCAGACCTAGATGGAAAAGATCATTTAATCCAAATCGCGGAAAGACATAAAGCAAAGCTTAAAGGTTGTACCTCTTCTTTGGTTAATAGCCTGTAAAATTTTATACAATTAATAAAAATGTTGCTTTGTTTGATGTGAGTCCTCTCTTTACCCCTAGATGTACATGTTTTCTATGTTAAAAAAATGTATTAAGAAAAAAAAAAAAAGTTTCCCCAAGAGTCACCTTTCCTCTATCAACCCAGTGAAGTGAAAACACGTCCTGCTCGTTTGAGAGTGCCCAGAGTATGCGTCCTGCTGTTTCATGGTTATTTAATTATGTAATGACTCATCAACTTCTCATTTAGTCACAGAATTATAAAAAAGCAATCATCATGAAATCAACACTGAGGAGAAGTTATACCAAGGGGCAGGATTTAGCAACGTTCTATTGCTGTTTTTCTTCTCTGTTGGCCCCTAAGCCTAGCATTCTGGATGTTGGTCAGGAATCACTCACCAGTGAGACTGATGAAGAATTTTCAAGATGTGTTGATGGAACATTGGAATATTCTCAGTTTACCTCTGCCTGCTGGCATTTTTCTGCATCTGCTTATGGTCTTTAAGACAAAGAAGGTTATTTTAAAATCCTAAGACAGTTTTAGAAATGCTATGGCAATGAAAATGAAGTCATATTCAGATTACTCTATGCAGTAGACAGCAGTAATAATCTTGATTGTGTCCTGGCTGAGACACAAATTAAGTCATTCTTCTCAAGTGGTGCATTAGGCAGAGTTTGGGGGCCAAGTATAAAACCCAAGAAATTGAGCCTGCAACTACTACCATTAAGAAACCCATGTCCACAAGAACATCGGCTACCGGCAGGTAAACAAACAACTATGGAGGCAAGTCACTAACAAGCAACACAAAAATAAATCAACTTGTAAGAGTCAAGAGAATTGTAGGTGGTCACGAGGGAATTAGAGACTAATAATTGTCTCCAACTGTGAAAGTCCATGGAAATATACTAATGAAAATAAAGTCCACAAAGGAGTTAAAATGGAGGTAAAAGCCAAACTACCCAGAGGAACCCCTGAATAGCCCCAGCTCAGTGCATGCAGCATAAAGCGTAGGAATGAAAGGAGTAAAATAAAATACAAGTTTTCCTATCATGTCTGTCTACAGAGCAAATACACCAGCCAAGTACACACATACACATAGCTTACCTCCCTCTTGCAGCATAAGACACTCTTAGCTTCTTGCAAAGATCTGTGCAGAGTTATCAAGAGCTGCCTGGAAAATGCTGCAGTACTTTTGTGGGTGTGGATATTCCAGAAGAAGTCCTCATTCTGGCATGTGGGGAACTCCTAATTTACAAGGCAGTTCTCTGGCTCCGACCACATGAACTGTTAGTCAATAAGACTTAACTCAGAGAAATACAGACAGACAGCCTTTACACTCAGCATTCTCATTCAGGGGAGAGTCCTAATGAGTAAAGCACATGTACATATACAACAGAAACCCGTACCAAATACTTGCTATCATCAGGTTTTTGTTTTTGTTTTTTTTTTTAGGATTTTATTATTTTTAAGTAATCTGTATACCTAACGTGGAGCTTGAACTCACAACCCAGATATCAAGAGTTGCATGCTCTACTGACTGGGCCAGCCTGGTGCCACATTTTTTTTTGTTTTTTCTTTTTTCAAGATTCTATCATCACAGTTTTAGATTTCTAAATTTGAGCAAATAATGACTCATTATTGGCCATATGAAGATACTCAGTAACAAAGAAGAGTAAGATAAACAAAAGTGATCATGATTAATAAGCAATTCAACAATAAAAAGAGATTTTATGTAATAAGCCGTCCAGATTCTATATATCTTAGCATATATCGCATCTTAAAATGCAATTTGTTCATCAGGCCTAGAATGGATACGGTCCAAATGAGAATAGGAATCAACACACTCTAAAATGTCTGTCTTCAAATAAAAATCTCCTGACTATATTCAATAATAGAAATAACTAAATGTTTGGAGAGATTTGGGTATTTCTTTTTAAAAAGCAAAGGGTTTTAAATACAGTTTTTACAAAATTTTTTAACCAAATCTGAAGCAAATTAAACTGTGGTCTGATTTTTGAGCAGTAGAGTAGGAGAAACTAATATTCACCTGACTTGTATGCTTAGAATGTAAGAAATAGGATCCTTGCACCTATAGAAATTTTGCAGTAGAGTATACATGATAATAATGCCCTGGATTTATTGCTTTTCTACATTTAGCTTCAATCCACAGACAAGGCCCAGAAGACAGTGTTGACAGCAAAAACAAAATGTGTTAAGTATTTGTATCAATTTCCTGTCATTTGGAGCCATTTATTTTTCATGGTTCTGTAACAAATTAACTAAAATCTCCCAATTGTTAGAGGCCACTCGCAGTTCTTAACCATGTGATGCTCTCCCAACAGGGGGCTTACTTTTTCCAATCCACCAGGAACATCTCCCTTCTGTCTCACAGAGCAGAGCAGTCACAGGATGGACTATGCCATCACCTTCACTGCTGTCCCCTTCTATTCATGAGCCCTGCCCTCATTCAAGGCGAGGAGACTATTTAACTCCGCCCACCACACTATTTAAAAGTGGGCACTGGTTCAACCTAATGACTGGTTTCCAAAGAATCAAGTAAGAACAACAAGAAAAATAACTTGACAGTAGAGACACCTGACCAACACTACCGTAACCAAGGATGAAGACTAGTATCACCAGGGATTTCATGGGCATGTCATGTGGCCCTGATGGGACGTGGACATTTCACTCCTGTGGTATTCTTCCTCAGATCTCGTAATGCTAATATAATCCTTAGAAAAAGCACGATTCTTCTGAACATCCAACAGCACTCAAAGCCATCAACGTCATTGAAAACAAGGGAAAACCAAGAAATTGTTGCAGACTCAATAAAAATAAGGAAACAGGAGTAAATTCAATTGCAGTATCCTGCATTGGAAACTCAAACAAGAAAGGGACAGTAAGCAAACTAGGGAAATACACATCGAGTCTGGTATTTAGTTATTAGTGATGTACCAATGTTGGTTTCTCATTTTTGACAACTGTACAAATGATAAAGAAGTTAACAATAGTGAGAAATGTACTTTCTACCTCTGCAATGTTTCTACAAATCTAAAACTCAAAATAAGTTCATATAAAAAATATGTTGTTAGTCACTACTATTTACATCTGACATAGTAGACACATAAGGGAAATTGCTTAAAGGTGACAGAGGATACACATACGATATTAAGTTAAAAATATACTCAACAGAAGAGATAAATTACTCATAACTTTTGGAGAAAGGTCAACAGGGTGGGTGGGTGCAGTTAAGTGCATATACAAGGTTATCAGTAGTCATTTGCAAAGGAATGTAATTGCTTTGAAAATCAGTTTGGCAGTTTCTAGTACATCTCTGTGATTGTACTACTTACAACATGGTAATTCCATTCCTATTAATCTACCTAATGGACATCTGAGCATATGTCCACCAAGAAGATATACCAAGATCGTTTGAAGCAGTCCTATTCAATGTTCCTTAATATCAGGGCCGCTAAAAAAACTGTTCAACAGGCAAAACTCTATTGTATTAGATGCCAGAACAGAATTTACTTTCAAAGGGAGGGAAAAAAAGAGGACAGAAAAACAAAGAGTGCTTCTCAAGAACTGATCATCTATTTCTCAATTTGCTGATTATGCAAGTTTGGCCACTTTGTGAATGCATTTAGACATTCAGGTATGATATGCATACTTTTCTGGATATCAGCTATTAAAAAACGTTTTTGTTTTTTTTTTTTTTTAGGAATTGGGGTGGAAAAGAAAGGAGCAGGCATGTTGTTGGGTTAAAAGATATTTTAAAATATTTTTCAAATCTGCATTTTAAAATTCATGTCAATTTTTATTTTTTTTTTAATGTTTATTTTTGAGAGAGAGAGAGAGAGAGAGAGAGAGAGAGAGAGAGAACACGCACACACGCGAGGGAGGGGCAGAGAGATAAGGAGACACAGAATGCAAAGCAGGCTCCAGGCTCTGAGCTGTCTGCACAGAGCCCAATGCGGAGCTTGAACTCACGAACCTCAAGATCATAACCTGAGCTGAAGGTGGACGCTTGTTCAAACGACCTAGCCACCCAGGCACCCCCTGGTTGACCTTTTTATCTCCAGCATAAAACATGGCACCTACTAACAGTACATACCGCAACATCTATGGAATGAGCCAGTGAATGAAGGCAAGACTAAGAAGCAACTTCAGAGTAACAGGGAAATCAAGTGCACTGAGAATATGAAGTAGCTTCAACAGAGAAGCAAAAATCCTAGGCATATATGATTAACCCGGAAAATAAACATTCATTTGTATTTGACTTAAAGATATGAAGGGAACCATCACACACCTATTAGAGTGACCGAAGTACAAAACAAAGACACCACCATGAGCTGATAGAGGTAGGCATCAGCAGGAACTCTCTAGCTCACTGTTGGTAGGGATGTGAAATGGTATAGTCACTTCGGCAAAACATTTGCCTATTTTTCTTTTTTTACAAAACGAAACATATTCTTACGTATGATCTAGCAAATGCATCCCTAAGTTACCTTAAGGAGTCGACAATAAATGCCTACATGAAAACTGTACATCGATGTTTACAGCAGCTTTATACATAATTATCAGGACTTGGAAGCAAGCAGGTGAACTTAATATAAGAAACTCAGACAATAGGATGCATTTGGTGCGAAAAGAAAAAAGAAAAGAAAAAAAAAAGCTATCCTGGCCTGAATAGACAAGGAGGGACCTTAAACACGTATTACTAAGTTCAAGCAGCAGATCTCAAAAGCCAATCATACTGTAGGAGTGCAACTATATTACAATCTGGAAAAGGCAAAACTAGGCTAACAAAAACATCAGTGGTTGCCACAGGGGGGTGAATGTGGGAGGAAGCAGGGGAGCAAGAAATGACAAGGCAGAACATAGAGGATTTTTAGGGCTGTGAAGGTATCCTATATGTAATTCAACATTTGTCCACAACCACAGAAAGTTGAACACCAAGAGGGAACCCGAAGATAAACAATGGGCTTTGGGTAATGACGATGTAGGTTCATCCCTGATAAAAATTAAGTCCGTCAGTACCATTCTGGTGAGTGATGTTAGTAATGGGGAACAGGCTATGCATTTTTGTGGCCATGGAGTATAGAAAATTTCTATCTCCCTCTCAAGGTTGTTATAAACCAAAAACTGCTCTAAAAAAATGAAGTCTTGAATAACTTTTCTAGAAAAAAGAGGGCAAAAAAAAAGCTGAGGGAAGACAGAAATGGCACTAAAACTGAAGATTAATACAATATTAGAGGACATAAAAATTTTTATCAGGTTCAACAACAGGGAAAACTCATTTTATTAGATATAAGAATTTACTTTCAAAGTGAGGAAGAAGGGAGAAAAAAGAAACACAAAGAGTGCTTCTAAAGAATTACTAATATGGGGCACCTGGGTGGCTTGGCTCCTGCTTCAGATTCTGTGTCTCCCTCTCTACCACCTGCCCTGCCCCACCCACCTCTGTGTCTCTGTCTCAGCAATAAACATTAAAAAGAATTGGTAATGTTGTATTTCTTAATTTGCTTAACCTCAGGTTTAAGCCTCATCATGTGATATTTACGATTTAAACAATTCCTAACATACATGAGGTCCAACATTGGAACAAGTTATCAAAAATAACTTCTCTCCAGGATCTTTAAAAGGATACAAATTCGTTGCCTTCAGTGGTTTAAAAGTGGCTCTATTTTCTTGAGTCAATGAACCACAGAGACTATTTTTGCTAACTATACCCTAAACCACTCTATCACACTGTTGCATTCGCCCACTGTTTGTCATACGCAGAGGGTCTGAAGAGACAAAGGAAGCATCAGACCACCCCAGATTGATAGGTGGCAGTTGTAACAAACAAAGGAAGTCACAAGGCTTGGCTGGGGTGGCTGCAAGGTGAGGAGGTATCTGCCACCCGCATGCCACAATCTTAGTAGTATGTGTGTGTATATATTTATATTTATATTTATATATGTATCTTTGTGTATTATATGTATACATATATGTATCATACACACAGTTGTGTATAGTTCAAGGTCTCAATACCTTACTCTTAAGGTTACATCCTTGAAATGGCCCCCAGCTTTGGCGACAGTGCTGGACCTCCATTCCAAGGACCAGGAGGGGATGAGCTTGCGGGGATCCAACTGTGGGGTCAACTTCTGGTCATGTCACGTCAACGACCCCACCCCCACCCCTGCAACATGTACTTGCTATTCCAAGAGCTGGCTTGTTAGCAGTCTTGATTGACCAAGTCCACCTTTATTCCACGTGTTCCCTATCAGAGCTCATCTCATTCTGACAACTGTAAATGGCACCTCTGACCTAGCCGATTGTATACTCTTGATCTTTGGGAGAAATGTCAGCTTGTCCATTGTGCACATACCTCATGGACAACTATCCCAGACAACAGTTTGTCGACTGATTATCTAGGAACATAGTTCATTTTAGTAACGAGGGCTCAGGAAGAGAGGGTTGGGGGTCTGACTTGGCACCTGTGTGTGAAAGCATGGACAAGTCTGCTCATCTCCCTAAACGTGGGTTTCCTCAACAGTAACATCAGAGCATTACCTCGATACTCTTTCCTTCTCTAAATGTCAAGGATATGTTTTCATTGTCAAGGGTGAAACATCATCTTCTTTGGTACGTATGGCTGAGTATAACAATACAACTAGCTCAACTCCTACTATTTTGGTAAATCCAGATCTCAAGCAGGTTATGAAGGCACGCCTCTTCTGCCTTATGTTGGTTCCAAGTCTTCATCATGTGGAAACAAAACTACAGTGTCTTTCCCCTTTTCCAAGTCACCTGCCTCCATCTGGATGTTTTTCCTCTCCGTGAGATGTATGGTTTCAACAGACAATCTTTTGGAGGATATGAGAAAATCACTCATCAAGGAGAGAATTAGCTTCCCTTAATAATTTACTGCCTTTGAACACCTGGGCTTATTGAATTTTGGCCTGTAATTTACAAAGTTTACTTTTCATTCTTCTCAACATCTTTTTTTTTTAAGTTTATTTATTTTCAGAGAGAAAGAGCATGCACACATGACCAGGGGAAGGCACAGAGAGAGAATCCAAAGCAGTTTCCACACTGTCAGCACAGAGCCTGATGCAGGGCTCAAATTCACGAATCATGAGATCATGACCCGAACTAAAATCAAGAGTCGGACACTTAACGGACTGAGCAACCCAGGCGCCCCTAAGGACTATTTTAAATTTGAAAAATCACATCAATTTTCCAGTTTTTTGTTCCAAATTAAAAACTCCCAGTGATTGACAGTTTGAGATTGTACTCACAAACTCAGATATCAGGTTTAAAAAAAAAATCAAGAATGAGGCAAGTGGGTGGCTCAGTCGGTTAAGCATCCGACTTCAGCAAAGGTCATGATCTCAACGTTCGTGAGTTAGGGTCTTACGTCAGGCTCCATGCTGACAGCTCAGTGCCTGGAGCCTGCTTCAGATTCTGTGTCTCCCTCCCTCTCTCTCTCTCTGCCCCTCCTTTGCTCATGCTCAGTCTCTCAAGAATAAACAAACATTAATAAAAAAAAAGTTTTTTTTTAAGCTAGAATGGTAAAGCCTGACAATTTTGGCTATGAGGAATCCATGTATTTTTTTTTTTTTTCTGACTTGATGCATCTAGTTAGGTAAGTACTTAAGTTTCACACATCGGATGCAAGTTCACTATTTCCAAAAGATTAAAAATGGGAAAACCAAAATATTTCCAGTAAGAGCAACCTTACCTATCGTTCTAGTAGAGACCTAAGAAAGCTCAACATTCAACAAGAGCTGATACCATGATGAGCAAAAAGGGAAGTGATTCTACTCTTACTAAATACAGGTCCTAAAAACCATCACTTAACTTCTCTCATCGTCAGTGTCCCCATCTGTTCATTGGGCTATTATTAAATTTCACCCACACAGTCTTTGAAGGGTTAAAATGTGAGCGCAGAACTATTGGCATCCTGTTAAACTCTGTAGAAATTGAGGGTATTAAGTGAAAGTATACACTTAAGAGCTGGGATGAGAATCACCAAGTTTTGCTCCTAATTATTTACTGCCAATCATCTGACCCAACTGGGCCTCAGGTTCTCTGTCTGTAAAAGAGGGTGATGTATTAGACAGTGTGATTTCTCCATCAACTTTGGAATTTTAGAACTAAGTAACTGCAAGCCGGGTAAATTTATCATCTGATGAGTATTTCAGTCTGTGTGAAATCAGTGTAGCCTCACATAGCCTACCAGGGACAGGACTTAACCCAGGGTACTTTCCACCCAGCCATCTCAGAGTCTGTAGATACCTAACACTTCCTGAATCCATCATCAAATGCCTACTGACAACCTCCTACAGGCCAGGGAACACAAGAAGCTCTGAATTAACAAGTTTTAATCATGCATGTTTTTACAGCAGCCTAACTCTTCTATTCCATCTATAGACACTCAAAATGAAACAAAACGAAACCCTTTCACGAGTAAAAATCACTAACTCCAGGTAAGTGCTCCACTATCTGATGGGTTGACAAAACACATCGGTACTATTTCACGGATCAGTGTAGCTGTTTTCTTGCTCTTTTTACCATAGCACATTTTTTTCCAGCAGGATATGTACTTATGACACCACTGTCCTAAGTCTCCATGACAGAAGACAACACATAGCATTCTTGCACAGTATAGTCAGTTCATGCAAAACCCATTACTTGAAAGTCATCTCCATTTTCATAGCACTTTATAGGAAATATAGGTAAATGTTCATACACACATGATTCACAAGGTTTTATACAGATTCATCTCATCTTTCATTTGGTTTAGGAAACTGTAAAAGGGAAATAGAAGTAAACATTTATTCAGAGGCCCATTTTAATTCTTTGAGGAGGAAGCTATTTTTCTGACTACCCTATTATGCCAATACTGAGGAAAGAATATCAAAAAGGTCAGGGTGGTTTCACAGGAGGTAAGAAGAGTCTCAAGGATTTTTATTTCAGAGAAAAACCCCAAAGCCCCTCACCAATGTTTTCTGAATTCTTGCTAACATTCAACATCCTTCTTGAAGAGAAGCTGGTGGCCCCATTTCCAGCAGAGGGTCATAATCAACACTTTACCAAGTACAGCATCATCAGCAAGCAGAGGTAAATAACCTCCTCCAACTACTTCATAAATCTGATCCAATGTTAGGTCATGACCATGCTTGAAGTATCACCTTTTAAATAGATTTAAAAATATCCCTCAGGGCGCCTGGGTGGCTCAGTCGGTTAAGCATCTGACTTCAGCTCAGGTCATTATCTCACGGTTCATGAGTTCGAGCCCCGTGTCGGGCTCTGTGCTGACAGCTCAGAGCCTGGAGCCTG
>NW_024412423.1:16724736-16792489 GCF_014898765.1 Herpailurus yagouaroundi | reverse complement strand
CTCCTCTCTTTCTCTCTCTCTCTCTCTTTCTCTCTCTCTCTCTCTTTCTCTCTCTCTTTCTCTCTCTCTTTCTCTCTCTCTCTCTCTTTCTCTCTCTCTCTTTCTCTCTCTCTCTTTCTCTCTCTCTCTTTCTCTCTCTCTCTTTCTCTCTCTCTCTTTCTCTCTCTCGGCCTCTTACCCACTCATACTCTGTCACCATCTCTCTCTCCAAGATAAATAAACATTAAAAAAAATTTTTTTTTTAAGTATCCCTCAAACCGGCAGCCAAGGATCCACAGGACTTACCCACACATTTAGCAATCCCTGAACTCTACATGAATATTTACTTTTCATGCATTTATTTTGATGTCGAATCCCAGGACAATGTGTTCTGCTAACCGTAAAGCCAAAAATTCCCTTTTGCTGTTACACTTCCAATTGGAAAACATTCTCTGAGAATTCAGTATCCGTTTCTCAGGTTAGTATCTATCCAACAAAGTTATCTGGAAGACTATTAAGCCTGAAAGAGGTTTCCCCTTTGAGCACACGTGGCTCAAGTTTGAGACACAAAGACTAAGTAAGGAAAACTTGCAACTGTTCATGCTCTAGGTAACCTAGTTTTGCAATCAGTCTGAATCTATCAAGAGAAAAGAAGAGCACCTCGAACAGACCTTAAGTAATGCTCAGCATTTAATTGTACCGGTGATTCGAAAGGCACGGAGAGTAGGCCGGAGGCAAAGGAGCTTGGAAACAATTCCACACCCTCAAGTTACTGGTACACATGCTTCGAGTCCCAGGGCACTTATTCTGTGTTTTTATTATGTAGCTACTGCCATCAAAACGACTTCAGACAACCTGATAAAATTTGAGGCTTGGCCCAATTCCAAGCTTACAGTCTCACAATTTTTTGGGCCTGAAAATCTGCTTTACCCTAACTTCCCCAGGTCATTCTGACACCCAGATCAGGGTGAACAGGTAATTATGCAACCACATAGCACCTCCCCCTGATGATCCAGGGGCATCCGTGAGGAAAGAAAGCCCCTTGACAGGTGTTCTCATTCTCAAAATTCTCTCAGAAGGTATTAGGAAAACTGATGTTCAGCAAGTGTATGATTAGCTCAACATGATGAAGGCTATACATAAAAAAGTTAATATACACTTACACATTTTTGTACACAGCCAGGGGCTTTCAGTATCTAACATGTCCAAACATGTGAGGAACATGGTAGAGAACCATCTTAGTCAAATTAATGCAGCCTCATAAAAAGATCAACGTCTGTTTAAATATTAAGAGAGTAAGTTAAATAACCTGCTTTCTGATAATTTAAGGAAGCATGTTCAGTAGAGAAAAATGGTCAATAATGGAAACCATACAGAATAAAACCTAAGACACTAAATATTAGCCTCAACTAAAATGCACGCGCTAAAAGCACAGCTTTTTCCTTCAGGCAATCCTCTATATACAGTACTTTGGCAATGTCAAATTGGCTATTCAATAAATATTTGTTTAATGCAATTCGAAAGTCAATGGCAACTAATGGGCATGTTGACAAATTTCCTCTGAACCATGTATAGCCATCTAGGTTTCTTCCCTAACAAACAAGAAGAATGAGAAATTGTTATTTGAATGTCAAGAACACATATTCATATTAATATGTTATATATTTTTCACTTTACCATCTTCCCTCTGGAAAGTTTCTACCAAATAATACTCCCAACTGTATGAAATTGGCTTTTTCTTTTTGTAAACATTGTGAACAGTGGTAGCTTCCTATGTGCAATTTTTTATGACTACTGAGCTTTTTTTTTCATGCTATAGTCATTTACATTCTTTTCTGATGCCTGCTAATTTCCTATTTGTCCAATTTATCATGAAAAAAAATCTTTATATAAGAATGTTAGGCTTTTAATTAAATGTTGTAGACTTTCCCCCAGTTGCCATTTGCTTGTTAACATCATAGGGTTTTGTCCAATAAAAGACTTTAATTATGTTGTGGTCCCATTCCTTAGTAATTTCTTTTAGGAATTTTTTCAACCCCGAGATAAGCCTGAAGTAATCAAGAGGGCATATTTACTCATTACATATGGGAGGTCATGAGTTTAAATTACAATTCTGCCATAGCTTCAAAATTATGAGCCATTAGTGACCAATACTGTTGTGGTGGTAAGTTAATACATTTGATGAAAGAAATACACATCCTAAGCATCAGTGTTTAGAATATTTTTTCATCCTGTGGCCTTTAAATAATATTTTACTCTCATTCTCATTTAAGATTAATACCTATTCTTAGTCTTCTCAGTCCTTCTACCACTGTAGATGAACTTTAAATCATGCCCAGTAGTCTTTCTCATTTGACTTCTAAGTGTGATTCTTTGACAGAAAACAAACACCCAATTTAGAGGATACAGGTAAGCTTATTATTTTCTCCTGAATTTGCCAGCTCATTTCTGTCTATCCTTACTGTAGGATGGACAAAATCAGTCATTTTGAGAAGGCAATGGTATTCATTTAAAATTCATTTTTAAAGGACCTCAGTTATCTAACACTGTTACTACACTTGAATTCTAATAAAAAAACTTAATAAATTTCTTTTTAAAAAATGAATTACTAAAAAATAAAGGATAAAAGCTATCAGCCCATCTGGCATTTAAAATGACCTGGAAAGTAGGTCTAATTCAGGATACTGAAAAGTCACTTTTGTTTCAATATTTAAGTGAAATAATGCATACAATCTTCTTTGCTGTAAAACTTAATCATCTCAGAGTATTACTCCTTGATTTTGTGTAGAGAGGGTTTGTGTAGGGTGCCTGGATGGCTCAGTCAGTTAAGCGTCCAACTCCAGCTCAGGTCACGATC
Source organism: Herpailurus yagouaroundi (assembly GCF_014898765.1). Taxonomy (NCBI): domain Eukaryota; kingdom Metazoa; phylum Chordata; class Mammalia; order Carnivora; family Felidae; genus Herpailurus; species Herpailurus yagouaroundi. Next base: position 16,789,653 of record NW_024412423.1, on the reverse strand, counting down.
TCATGGTTCATAGGTTCAAGCCCCGGGTCAGACTCTGTGCTGACAGCTCAGAGCCTGGAGCCTGCTTTAGATTCTCCATCTCAGTCTCTCTCTCGCTCTCTCTCTCTCTCTCTCTCTCTCTGCCACTCCCCCCTCCACCCCCACCCCTTCTCCCTCATGCGCTCTCTCTCCCCCTCCCCCCCTCCAAAAAGAAATCGAACTACACGTGAATTCACTGGGGATAAAACACACTGGTGGATTATGGCTTTGCCAGAAATCTTTATCTGATTAAATTAGATTTCCTAGCATTCCCTCTACTGAGGCAGTTTCTGTTTCCATCAAAGAAAAATATTAACATTTCCAAATACCTGAAAGAATTTAGTTTCACTAAATTTTTTCAGTAAAAACTAAACTTTTATTGTCTATGGTATTACTGATTACTAACAGCAGTTCCAGTTAAAAGCTTCACTTCTGCATTCTAGATGAAGTACAGTCTCCCTTAAGGATATTTAAGTACCTTCAAATAAGATCATTCTTTATTAGCGTCTCTTTCTGAGAATGCACCTGACAAGGAGAAAACACAAAACTCAAAGCTGGAGATAGAACACATCTTAGAGAAGGAGTAATTACCCTTGTCCAGTTGAATTTGAGTCCGATTTCTGGCTAGTTACTTGTAATAAAGGGAAAACCATCACAAGTCTCAGCAGAGCAATGCAGTTTTTTCTGCAATTGCTCATTTTCTACCCTTTGCATGGACTTCTTTATTCAGGCATCACTGCATTCACAGTGCAGAGGAGGTACGGAATACAAATATTCATCACAGTGATGCACTCAAAAACAACACAAATGAGTGGGTTAAAAGCCCGTCAGGAATTTGTATGTAACAGTATAGGATTCTTGTTAGCTAAAAATAGTAGGCATACTAATTCAGAAGTAATTTTCCAGTTTATCATTTCACATTCATAAATAATGAATCCCTGTTTTTCATATCTTGATGCAGCTTTTCTGTATCTAAAGCTACTAGGCCTTAAAAGCTTTAGTTACCAAGTCAACACCATCTACCAATTGTTTTATGGTAAAAAATTAATTTCAGCACCTTGCCCAGGAATTCTAAGACACTAAACAACATACAGCACTTGACTGTTATCAAACTACATGAAATAGGCAAGATTCTCTCTGCCTAAGAACCTCTTCCTTTAATAGAAGCCATGTGCACCAACAAGGTGAAGGGAGGGGTAGAAAAAGAGAATCTTAAGCAGGCTCCATGCCCAGTGGAGGAACCAGACACAGGGCTTGATCTCATGACTTGAGCTGGGGCACACTGTGGAAATAAGGCTTTCAACGCAGCCAGACTCTTAGGTTATAATTTTTTAATGTTGCAGAGAAATCTTAATTTATAGGTAAGTACGAGTCCTTGCTTTTGTAGAGCTTGCATTCTGGAAGTAATAGAGAAACCACTTGAAGAAAATGAAAATTGTAAATCACTTCTTTACGGACATGTTTTCAACAGTCCTTTTGGATTCTCTTAAAATACCTGGGAGCCTGTTACTTAATTTCGCCGGTTTTCTCTTTTTGTTTATGGAAAGGCATGTATCTTCTGTGTCCATGTTAGTAAACCTCCATGGTGATCTACACTGCAAGAGTGAATGCTTAGAGAAACTAAAAAATTTCCAGTAAACCCATCAGAGAACTTAGCTGCCTCTGCCTTTATGGAGGAGATCCTATGAAGCAGACCTCCATTCCCAGCCGTCAATGCGTTCAGCAGGCTTCAATGTCTTCTTAACCAGCCCCCATCAAGGCCTTTGAGATTGCCCAACACCTTTGAGGAGATGCTAGAGCTGGGGCATATGTTTTGTGACCAGGATCCCAGTACACTTGTACTATGATATGCATTTGAGCATGTGGCTTCTCCTGGACAAATATTGTCAGTTTACCCCAGAGTGTCTTAGAGAGGTCAGCATTTCTACTACTGCTATGATACTAAGATTGGAAACCACTGTAGTACATGACAAAGATAAATTAGTAGCCTGAGGGTCACGATCTCAACATTCGTGGGATCGATCCCCACGACAGGTGGGCGCTGTGCTGACAGGGCAGAGCCTGCTTAGAATTCTCTCTTTCCCTCTCTGCCCTTTCCCTGTTGGTGCACATTCTCCCTGGAAATAAAGTTTTAAAAGTTTAAAAAAAATCTTTAGAAAAAAAAAAAAGGAGAAAACTGTTACCCAAGATTAACAAGTGTGACCTATGGCCCCTGTGACCAAAGAACCTTCAAGTACATTCGATCGTGGGCTCATCCACAGCATTAGCTTTCCAGCATTGCCCCAAAGGGCTGAACAAACTCAATTGTGCAGCTGAATTGATTAACTTGTCTGGGGGGAAAAAAGAGAACTTCATTTCCACATTAATAAGGATCATTTGGCTTATCAGAGATACCTCTTGTTTCATTATGGTAAGCCATGTCATCTGCATAAACAAAGGTAATTATTTTCTTATTTTATGTGATCAGAAGGCATACAACTAGTTCATTCAAAGAAAAAAAAAGCTGCTTTCATTTGGGTCTAAATTAAAGACAGGGGAAAAAAAAAAAATTAAAGACAGGGAGGCCAAGTTCCTTGATACCCGCCATTTAAAGTATCTTCCATCCAGAGAAGACATTCTGCCCTGTTGGATTAGGCTTTGAGGCATAAGGCTTGATAATGTATTCATTGGAAGAAACAGGAGTTCACAGCAGGTGATCTCCAAGTCCCCTCAGGTAAGACACCTGGCTGACAGAGTCATTCCTGTGTTGTATTATGGGCTAGTGTGGGACTATAGAATTTTAACTGATTCTTCCCTTCGCCCCATCAGAACGATCTCTATGGGCTCCGTGAAAGCACAATCAATGTTTTTCAGTAATTTTGCTGTATACACAGATGAAAAACCTCCGAGTCAAGGGCTGCTGTTTACAAACTAAGGCCTACTGAGGCAGAACAGTGTAAGATATGTAACCAATTATCATGCATTAAAGTACATGCACACAAAGGAAAGTAAGTTTTTAGAAGAAAATACTCTAACGAACAGACGAACCTTGATGGAACAGCTAACAGTTTTGTTAACAACCACAATTCTCTTCCTGCCTTTCTGAGGTATCAGATGACTACGAAATGAACAAAACTGGACTACGGCTGTTATCTTCAACGCTGGCAAGACATTACCCTCACCTTGCTAAGTTTTTAAAATACTGATGCCCAGAACTTACCAAGGATCAATTAAATTACAATCTCCCGAGACAGGCTATGGATATGGGTACATTTCTAGTCCTTGGTGATTATAAGGTGTAGCCATGGTCAAGAATGACTGTTCTGGGGCACCTCAATGGTTCAGCCGGTTGAGCATCCTACTCTCTATTTTGGCTCAGTTCATGATCGCAGCATAATGGCATTGAGCCCCCATCAGGCTTCACACTGAGCATGGAGCCTGCTTAGGATTCTCTCTGAACCCCTTTGCCCCTCTCCCTACTTGAGCTCTTAAAAACAAACAAACAAACGGAACCCACGGTCTTATTAGAGCTTAAAATTAAAAGTGCAGTCCAACTGGATACGTGATAATCATTAGGCAATGCTGTTGAACTTTAACCCACAGAGGAATTGCCTTTGACATGAACTTCTGGTTCTGTCTCAGGAGCACAGGTTAGGGCCTGACATTCTGCATTTGCCACAGACATGATGGTGATGATCTGACAGGTACACTCAGCAGCCACATCCTTCAAACACTAGTTCTTAAATGTGGCTGCACACTGGAATAAGCTGGGGCCCAATAGTATCTGGGCCCCTTCAACGGAGATTCTGATGACTCTGGGTACTGGGGTTTGAATAGTTCTCCAGGTGATTCTAATAGGCACCAAAATTTGAGGCCACTGCCTTAGCTTGTACCTCGTTAAAGAACCCAAGACTAACTGGAAAACCATGCATGAAGAGGAGTAAGAAAAGCATCCTGTATAGGTGATGGGCTGCACATACTGACAGGTCTCCTAGCCAAAGCACCAACATGTGACAAGTCACACTTTTCTACAACATTCAGAAGCTCTGCCACCACTGGATCTGCATTCCCCTGTGGTAGCAGGCAGGTAGGACTAAGTACAGTCTGTCCCGTTAGAAGGTAGTCCACTTGGGGCGCCTGGGTGGCTCAGTCGGTTGAGCTTCTGACTTCAGCTCAGGTCACGATCTCACAGTTTGTGAGTTCGAGCCCCGTGTCGGGCTCTGTGCTGACAGCTCAGAGCCTGGAGCCTGTTTCGGATTCTGTGTCTCCCTCTCTCTCTGCCCCTCCCTGCTCATGCTCTGTCTCTCTCAAAAATAAACAACATTTAAAAACCATTTTTAAAAAGAAGGTAGCACCCTTTCCCATGTGTCAGGCCCACCTGTCCATTCCCATCATCTGTATAATCTGTCTTACCCTGTGGACAGTCGAGTCTGACAACTCTGGGTGAGGCAATGCCTCCTGAACAATGACTCCAGGTCACCTGGCACAACTAGCAAGTAGCCAGCAGAGCTTGGTTCCATCCAGACTGTATATAAAATCAATCATTGGCTTCTTCAGTTTTTAGACACTGTATATGTACTGATGAGCTGTCCTTTCCCAAACCTATTATTTAGTAATATTCAAGGCCTCACAGTTAGTGACTAAGTCCATTCAACAGATCACCCATTACATCTGACTCCAAGTTGTTGACCTTTGTGTGTGGAGTCCATCGAGGTCAAGCTGCTATTACCCATTTTCTATCTATGCCCTTCATCTGTGCACAGAGCTGAATAAGCCCTGTTCAGGCTGTGCAAGTCTTTTCAGAAAGCTAGACTGTAAGCTCCTTCAAAAGACTGTGAGCTTGCTGTAAAACTGTCCTTTTATTATTTTTATTTTTTAACGTTTATTTATTTTTGAGAGAGAGATGCAAGTGTGTGCAAGGGGGAGGGGCAGAGAGAGAAGGAGACACAGAATCCGAAGCAGGTCCAGGCTCTGAGCTGTCAGCACAGAGCTGAAACAGGGCTCGACTCACAAACCATGTGATCATGCCCTGAGCCGAAGTCAGATTGCCTGTTCTTTTAAAGTAAATGCCAGAAGGGGACCTGGGTGGCTCAGTCGGTTGAGCGGTTCAGGTCAGGATCTCGCAGTTTGTGAGTTCGAGCCCCATGCTGGGCTGTGCTGACAGCTCAGAGCCTGGAGCCTGCTTCAGATTCTCTGTCTCCCTCTCACTGCCCCTTTTCTGCTCATGCTCTCTGTCCCTCAAAAATGAATAAACATTAAAAAAAAATTTTTAAGTAAACGCCAGGGGTACCTGGGTGACTCAGATGGTTGAGCGTCCGCCTTTAGCTTAGGTCATGATCTCACAGTTTGTGTGTTCCAGTCCCATGTTGGCCCTGGCACTGACAATCTCTGCCCCTCCGCCCACTTGTGCGCTCTCGCTCTGAAAAATAGACATTAAAAAAACAAAGTCCAGAAAGTATTTTAACAAATCAAACCAAACCAACCAACCAACCACCAAGCACTAAGAAAATTAAAATGCAAGCGTACCTTGGACTTAAAAAGCCATTATCCATCTGGTGAGAATCTGTCATAAGGCATTCCCTGATTGTGTCCAATGTGTCATCTTTGTACTGACCATGCTCTGTGGCCTTTGTTTCACCTATCACTAGACTGAGTCCCTTCAGAAATAATAGCTCTTTCGGCTCTACCCCAGTGGGGAAGCTTTCACAGGGTGGGTCATCAATAAAGCAGTACTCCAAGAATGAATAAACCCACATACACTGATTCCAGAGAGCTCCCGGTAGCTCATGTCTGCTTGTATTTTTTGTTCTAATACTTCAAAATCTATGCTGGCAGAAAGCTATTGGTGGAGAATGTGAACACACAAAAAAAGTCCTTGTGCACCTGGAATTTATGTTTTCCACACCCCAAGTGGCTAAAATTGTTGAAATTTGGATTGTACATCAACTATCAACAATCACAGGAGGATTGGTTTTTCCAGAACTGTGCTTCATTATTTTCCAAGTATAGACAGAAATCACTGCATACTTTCGCACGCATCTTTTAGGTGTATCTTTATTAGGTCTTTCAGTAAGGAGCAGTATTCAAGAGCAAAGAGGACATGCTCAACCTACTTCAATTATGTTCTGACCAACCAAGCTGTGTGGTACCATTCAGCAAAACCGCTGTAATCACGGAGTTTGTTCCTGTCCATTTACTTAATAGAAAAATGCATCAAATTTATTTCAAAAAAAAGCAAGCAATAAACTCATCCATTTGTTCTCTGAATTTATTTTTGAGACAGAGACAGTGCAAATGAGAGCGGGGAGGGGAGGGACAGAGAGAGAGAGAGAAAGAGAGGAATCCCAAACAGGCTCCATGCTCAGAGCAGAGCCAGACCAGGGCTCAAACTCATGAACCCAACCCTAAGATCATAACCTAGGGTCAAGAGTCGGACACCTAACTGACTGAGCCACCAGGGCGCTCCTCAACCATTTCTTCTTGAAAACCACAAAAAAATCCCAACAATGCAGTAACTCTAAAATATCTCTAAGCTAGTTCAGACATTGCACAAAGAGGACCATTTTTTAAATGCTCACAACACCCTATGCCCAATCATCACACTTTTTATGATTATCAAAAGAAAAAAAAAAAAGAAAATGAGGTAATATTTCTTAGTCATACATTTCTAATTGTGCTTGCATTTTCTAAGATGTATTTCTCTTGAAATTACAAAGGGCATCCTTGATTGAACAATTACAATGATTCATTTTCCCTTCTAAGAATCCATTTAACAATTGAGGGCGGCCCATCATACTATGTTTGCATTGCTTGGTTATGTGAAAAATCTCTAAGCCTCAATTCTAACACCCAGGGGCTACAGGAAGGAGTAGATATTTTTTGTCATCTCCTCCAACTCCCCTTGCTATAGGAGAGAACCCAGAGAACTCACACAAAGTCTTGCTGAGGGCCACTACAGCGTGAGCTAGCACCATAACCAGAACTCTGTCAGAGCCTGCCCTACCCCCCCCTTCAGCACACACCCTCTATCTGTGGGCAGATATGGTCTGTCCTTCAGTGCCATATGCTCCCACAGGTCTCACTAGTTTGTCATGTCTTTAAGGCCCTGAATGCTTCTACCCCGGCCACTTCTCAGTGTTGTTTATGCAACTGGTCACCTTGAGAGAGGGGCTAACCACTCCTTTTGGACTAAGAACAGTCTTGCTTGGGAGTGCCTGGGTGGCTCAGTCGATTGATTAAGTGTCCAACTTCAGCTCAGGTCATGATCTCATGGTCCACAAGTTCAAACCCCGCATCAGGTTCTGTGCCGACAGCTTGGGGCCTGGAGCCTGCTTCAGATTCTGTCTCTCTCTCTCTCTCTCTCTCTCTCTCTCTCTGTCCCTCCCCCACTCTCTCTCTCTCTCTGTCCCTCCCCCACTCACACTTTGTCTCTCTCAAAAATAAATAAACTTAAAAAAAAAAAGTCTCTGTAGACACTTTAGCTTCTAAGTAACATCAAAGCCCAAGCTTGACAATAATTTTAGCTTGAAAACTCATGCTTATAGGTTATGATAGCAAATTATTTGATTATAATTCCTCAGAATACTGAGATTGGTCATTAAGGCAAACAAAAACACCCAAGTGTTATAGGGTATGGGCATTCCCATTACTCACCATTCTATTAAGTTCTTATGCTATTTTTGGTCGTAATCATTCAAGTCTCTAAAGACTTTCTATTTCACTGATCTTCAAGACTGAAAATATTCAAGGGTTTAAGAGACAGATTCAGTCTTCAGTAAGTATATTTTGTCATTAAAATAAGCAGAAATTAAATTTGTCAGAGCAAACATTCACCAGAAAAAAAGCTATTTATCTGAAAGTTCTGAACACATAGGTTGGAGGAGTCGATAAACAGTATCTAGGTAAGAAAACTGCATTTTTTAATGCAAATGTGAAGCAATTTAATGAACCTTCAAAGGAAGTTTAAAGAGAGCACGATGGTTGACATTTAGTGAAATTTTCATGTTTCTCAAGGAGCTCTCTACAGAAATTAAATATTTAAAGTAAAAGGGGAAGTCTGCAAAACAAAAATCAAGCTATTTATAGCAAATCTCAGACAGCAAAAAAGGTTATCTATATAAAGAAAAAACTTGGGGGTGCCTAGGCGGCTCAGTAGATTGAGCGTCCGACTTCGGCTCAGGTCACGATCTCACAGTTTGTGGGTTCGAGCCCTGCGTCAGGCTCTATGCTGACAGCTCGGAGCCTGCTTCAGATTCTGTGTCTCCTGCTCTCTCTCTCTGCCCCTCCCCCACTCATGCTCTATCTCTCTGCCTCAAAATAAATAAACACTAAAGAAATTTTTAAAAAAGAAAAAACTTGGGAATCAAGAACACCTATTTGTCACTCATGCTTTAAGCATTATTATGGCTTGCTCTTAGAGGTCTCCTTAGCACCTAGCAGGATAGCAAGAGGGCACACAGCAAAAAGCTATCTAAATTCCAATCAAAATCTCCACCTCTCCACTTCTAACCAGCTCAACGGCCTTGGGCAAGTTACTTAGTCACTCAGTTCTTCAGTTACATCATAGGGATATGAGGACTGAGTCCATAGACACAAAGCATTTTGGTATACCTGGCACATTTCCCTAAGATGATGGGAACTCAACCACATGTTCAATTTAATTCACTTTCAAAATGTGCACCATAGAATTTACAACTGTAATGAACCCTACTCATGATGGAGTGTAGTCCATTCTCTTCATTGTGCAGATGAGAAATTTGCTTCAGGTGCCAAAGCTATGAATAATGAAGCCAGGTGTGACCTCTGAATGCATTACATAACCAGCGGCTACTTTTCCAGTAAGAAAACTCCCCATTCTTCTCTTTTTCCTGCCAATGCCCTTCACTGACAACCCCGACCTTTTTTTTTCCCCCACATTTGAGAAGGGTAGGTGATGAACACATGCACACACAATGTTGTGGAGAAACCATGTTGTCTATCTGCATGAACAAATTGATGAAATCGAATACTGACATCCTAAGATATTTGGTTCTGCCGAATTCTCTAAAAGAATAAAGCACTTACTTATTGGCACACGAGCTATACAACCAAGTAACTACTAACATTTGAGTACCAGCCAACAATTTTCATGGGTGTTCTTCACAGGTATCATGCATTCTTTCTAGGGTCTTAGTCTCTTGGAAAAAAAAAAAAACCCTGCACACTTCCAACCTGTAGTTTACAAAGCATTCCACACTTTCAGCTGAGGCTGCCAAAGAGCCTATTCTGAAAGCACAATATGCATTTTCCAAAAGCCCAAATCAGAGCCACATGTGTTCAGTATACGTCAACAGTGAGTACTTGCGTATTAACTGTAGGTTCTGAGACACATCCCCTTTCATTTCTTGCATTTAGTGCCTGAAGAGGGAGGAACAATTTAACAAGGAAACAGCTGCGAGAACAATGAATAAATCTAAAGCCTAGTGACTTTTAGAGTATGGTAGTAAAATGTACTATGCAACTAACAATTATATCAAGAAATGAAGCCTCCTATGACAAGTGTGCTCTAACCTGACTTGCCGTGCACTCAAGAATACAAAAAGCCAACGAGGACAATGAAAAAACACAGTATTAGAAGACGAACATTTTTCCTTCCTGCCCCACTTTTCTGGAAACACATAAATAGGAGCTAACTGGAATATAAAATAAAAACATTATTTTATTCTCTTGATAACATCCCACTTATTTCCTTCCTTTCTTCCTGTAAACATGATTACACATTAAAATAAGATAAAATAAAATCAAGAATTATTAGTTTCCTATTGCTGTGTAACCAACTGTCACAAGTTTAGTGACTTAAAACAAGAAAACGTATTATCTCACAGTTCTGTAGATCAGAAGTCTGGGCACATGATGGCTGCATTCCCTGCTCAGGATCTCCCAAGGCAGAAATCAAGGTGTCAGCAGGACCTCATTCTTGTCTGGAGCTCCTGGAGGAAAATCTTCTTCCAAATCGTACTCACGTTGTTGACTGAATTCAGCTCTTGTAGCTTGCATAACGTGAGTCCCTGTTCCTTTGCCAGCCACCTGCATTTTGAGGCTTGTGATCCCCTCCATCTTCAAAGTCAGCAGCCGACTCTCTCTGGGGAATCCCTTAGCACACTCTTTTGTCAGGAAGAGCCAAGTCCCTTTTAAGATCTCCTCTGAATAGATACAAGCCACAAAACCCAGCCTCTCTATATTGAGGGGCACTGATTTGGGGCACCTGGGTTGTTCAGTCAGTAAAGCTTCCGACTTCCGGCTCAGGTCATGATCTGGCGGTTTGTGATTTTGGGCCCGGAGTCGGGCTTTGTGCTGACGACGGCTCAGAGCCAGGAGCCTGCTTCGGATTCTGTGTCTCCCTCTCTCTCTGCCCCTTCCCGTTCATGCTCTCTTTCCCTCTCAAAAATAAACATTAAAAAACTTAAAAGAATAAAAGATGCACTGATTTGAAACTTGAATCACCTGAGCAAAACCCTTTACCACCATACTGACCTTGGGTGTTTAACTGCCTGCCTGGGAGAAGGGGCCTCTGCGTGTTCCCACACCAAAGTGGGACCTTTGGGCGCCATTTCAGAATTTTGTTTCCTACAGCCGGCAAATCAAGAGTATACTCTACTCAACAGGAATTAACAGGTTATTTTTACTTAAACACCATTTTGGATTTCAATCTCTTCTAAAAACAAACTTTCTTGTTATCTGTTCAGACCTAAAAGAAAAAGAAAAGCAACGTGGAAGAATTCTAAAAGCCAATTTCAATTATTTAGAAATCCATTGCAATCTCATCTAAGTAATTGATATTTCTCATTACGGTAGCCTAGTGATTTTTAAATTCTTTTAAATCAAAGGTTAGACGTTGACAAAAATGCTCCACGGAGGATTAAGGAAACATTAATGATGTGCAAATATTGATGTGTAGTTACTTGACAGTGAAAATAATTTTACATTATCGGCCATCCTCCCGAATTAGTGAGAAAGCCACCTGGAGAGAATACTAGATTGAAGACTGCAGCACAAGAAAAGCTGTAAGCATGGGAGTATCCCATTAGCTCTGCTAAGTAAAGGGTGTGTTTTATAGACTGTAACATGTATCCCTTTTATTGTTTTTCCCCTCTCCTTCCAAACATCTTTATAGCATTAACCACTCATGTCAGGAAGCACAAGACGATGTGTTAAAAGAAACCTGGTTCCCATTCTACTATGCCTTTAGCCATCTATGCATCTTTAGAAAAGCCATTTATCTCTACACCTCATTTGTAACATAAAACCATTTTAGAATTTTTTCTTAATTTTAATGTTTATTTATTTTTGACGGAGAGACACAGAGAGAGAGATAGAGCATGAGCGGGGGAGGGGCAGAGAGAGAGGGAGACAGAATCTGAAGCAGGCTCCAGGCTCTGAGCTCTCAGCAGAGCCAGACGCGGGGCTGGAACCCACAGACCGCGAGATCATGACCAGAGCTGAAGTTGGACATTCAACCGACTGAGCCACCCAGGTGCCCCAAACCATTTTAGAATTTTAGGGCTAAAATGGACCTTTGAGATCACGATCTTTATAGTTTCAGCCAGCTCTAGTCAAATTTATCCAAACACCAACTTTTAAAAAGGGAAAATATTCCAATTAGAGAAATGTGATATTTAAATTGATATAGCAGGTTATTTACTTTCCTGGTTGGAGAAGGTTATCACTTTTATTACTTTTAATTTTAAAGTTCTGCAGATATTTTCACATTTTGATAAATGAAGCATCTTAATCCTTCTCCTAACCCCGTTACAGTTCAATACACTGAGCTATGGTTCTGCTTATGTTCTCAACTTCATTATTTACAGCAGTTAAAAGAATATTGTTATCCTACAAAACTGCAGACACTTCCGAATTCAAAGCCTAATGTGTTAAAATCAGTTCAATCTTCCCAGAATAATAAGGCCATGTGACCTTGCTTTGGATGATCTGCAAGAAAGGAGAAGCCAGATTCACAATTACTCTGAACTTCTGTTTATTGACATTCCTGAACCTTTGACATAACCTAATTCAACTTACATTTACAGAGAGGCTATGATACATCTGATTTTGTATCGGACTAGAAATTTCCCACGGGCATCTTTTTATCCTCAGCACATAGTATGGTGATTAGAACTTAGCAGGTTCTCAAAATATATTTTTAGAATGAGTCTAGAAACCGCACAGGTCCTGCTTTCAAAGAGCTGACAATCTAGTGAGAAAGATGGATTTTAGCCCAGTGACACCCAGTTCAGGCTTCTAACCTACAGAACGGTAGGAATATTAAGTTTGTGTTGTGTTAAGCCACTAAATTTGTGGTAATCTGTTATGCTGTTATGGTAGCCATAGGAAACTAACTTGGGGATCAGGGAATTAGTTTCAGCTCTGACAAGGCTTCACTGTGGTGGTATTTCCGGAAAAACAAAGGGGCGGGGGGGGGGGGGGCAGGCGGCGGGGAAACAGGTGTTGTTAATTAAATCCTTGCTCTGAGCAGCACTGGCGCAAAGTGGCCTTTTATGTGGAAATGCAAAATGTCAAGCCCTACACCACCCCTACTGAACCAGAGGAAGCAGTTTAACAAGATGCCCAGGTGAACTGCATTCTTATTAAAGTTTGAAAAGCACTACGTTGAAGTTATTAAAAACTATTTTAGAATGTGCAGAAATCTTTGATTCTTCTTTTTTGAAACCCAAATTTGCTGGGGGAAAAAAATACTCAACCACACCCACAACAAGACAGCTGGCTGCTGTTTGTTACAATGACAAAAGAAATATAAACAATTCAATTACTCTTAAATAATGAAAAGGCCCTTCAGTAAAATCCATTTGCCCCACCTGCAAAGGATTTTCCTTTGACAACTCCCTTTGGTTGAGAGATTTTAAATGTCAAAAGTTTTACACCTTTAAATAAATATTCGAATGCCTGGTATAGTACTCATAGAGCTATATTATGGGGAACAAAATAATTTCATTCACATAATACATTTTCTTTAATTACTTTAATATAAAAGACAGCAATGTTCCATATTTCACATAATATAAAAAAAAGTTTTAAAACCCTCTAATAAGTTTTTAAAGAAAATAAATTTATTGAAGAGTAGCAATGACTACAAAATTAATACTACCAAATCATTACTCAAGCCTTTGCATTAATTGTAATATTTGGAGGGTAGGAAGAGAAAATATCAAATAAGAATATGGACACTGAAAAACTCGATTTTACCCAGGCTTTAACTCTTTGCTAAATCTGATGCATATTAGAATATGTATTCAAGATTGCTGTAAACACATTCAGCCAAAGTCAGCTCGTCACTAATTATACAGTATTGTAAATCACTCCATTTACAAAATTAAAACAAACAACGGCCCAATGAGTCTTTCTAGGTAAAATATCCCAGTAAAAAAAAGAACATTAACAGAATTTGTGATGATGACTAGAACAAGAAAATTAGCATACTCAAGAAAGAAACATAATTATTCAATATAATTTTGTTTGGTTAGATCAATGCAACTCACTCAAGTAAGATGACTGCATTGTGAAGGAAAGGGGTAACATGATCCAAAGGCCTGTTTTAAGTTCTCACCTAATAATCCTCTTTCAATCAACCTGTAAAGTAAAAGCACAGAATCCATACTACAACATAGATCTGAATGATACTACAAAAGTCAAACCATGATCGGCATATTTTTCTTTACAGTGCACAATTTAAGAAAACGTCACAAGAGTATTCACTTTAGAAAATAATGATCTGTGGTACAGTAAAGACAAAACAGGCACCTCCATTATAATTTTTAATAAATAAAAGCACATTAAACAAAAACAAAAAGAAAAGGAATAAAGCAGCACCTGAAGCCTTCAACACTGTAACTAAATGCTGGTACCCGAAGGGTCTAACTGCTTACGTTTTACTAAGAGGCGCAAAAGAAGAGCCAATTTTTGACTTGAACGTTTTAATTCTAGTAGAGACAAGAGCTTGTCTGGGCTTACAGTCCTGTCACCTGATGCCGAGGAAGAGGCCAGTCCTTCAAACGTCCTTATACTTTGGAAAGCAGGCCTGACTCTGGGGCGCTCGCCTTAATTAAATTCTGAATTTCCTTGAATTTTGGATGGTCTTTATCTGCCACCAGCTGTAGCAGAACAGCCTCACTGGTCGTCACTATGATCCCAGTTCGAGCAAGACGCTTAAAAAAAAAACAAAAACAAGATAAGGACAAATCAAGAACTAAGCATGACAATGAACAGTATATTACAGAAGCAAAAGCAAGGGTAGGACACAGTTAATTAGCGTCCTCTAGTAAAGCCATGGTCCTTAGTCATACCATCAAATTCACCCATGGAGACAAACCAGAAACCCATTATGATTATTCTCTATATTAGTAATACGGACAAGAAATAAGCAGAAGAAAACACATAGCTAATATTATGATTTATATGTACCAGGGAGGAAAAGAAATCAAGACTATGAATGCACAACGATTTTTATTTTTTCTCTATTTCCAAACATGTGACCTACAGCATGTGTGTCCTTCCTGTAAATAAGAAATGACCAGTGGTAGAACACCTTCAAGTGAGGGCACCTGTGTGGCTCAATCAGTTGGGTGTCCAACTTCGGCTCAGGGCATGATCTCACGGTTCGTGACTTCGAGGCCCACATGGGGCTCTGTGCTGACAGCTCAGAGCCTGGAGCCTGCTCCGGATTCTCTGTCTCCCTCTCTCTCTGCCCCTCTCCCACTCACGCTCCGCCCCTCTCTCTTTCTCAAAAACAGATAAATATTACCAAAAAGAAATTTAGAAAAAAAAAAAAAAGAAGACCTCCAAGCAAGGTCTAGGAATGTGCCCCTGGGATGATGATAACAGAACCACCACCACTGCCACCATCATAAACTTCAGAATTACTACACACGAGTATAAAATTAAGGCTGTCTAAAGTTTCACTGACGGGTCAATGAATGTCCTTGCCAAATTGCCCCAGGGGAACCATAATAAAGAACCAAGGACAGAAATCTCAAGGAGGGAAGGAAGAGGGCAAAGAAGACAAAGTCGAGAAAAAGGCAGAGAGTGATCGAGAACTGAATGAGAATTCTAGAGTAGAGAGGTACTCTTAGATGTCTCTGTTATCAGAAACTACAGGGAAAAAACTGGCCAACTGCTATTCCAAGAAACATCTACTAAAAGAACCATGGAAGACAGGTGGTTAGAAATAATTCCCAGGCAGGTCAGAAGAAATGACCTAGATCAGTCACTCCTCATAAAGAAGGAGTCCCATGAAGAGCCAGGACATCCTTGCAGAGTGAAGGTTAATCCTTCAGATGACTGTAGATGCACCTGCCCAATTTTCCCACGGGCATTGCAACCCCTTCCTTTTTAACCCCAAGGACGCAGCATGGAGTAGGAGCCATAGCCTACTCTTCAGAAAGCAAGCTTGGACTCAACAGCCAGTGTGGAAGGGCACGCAGAGCAGCTGACGAGAACTCTAAAGAAATGAACAAACAGCAGAGTTACATAGGGAAGAGCGAGGAAAGACAGCAAGCGTGCTACGCTAGTACTCTTTATGTTGAGACAAATAACCCAGGTAAGTTATCTCTGAGTTTCTTAAAGACTTCTGGAAGCTAATTTCCTCCTCCTTGCCTTTTAGTCAACTTCTGCCTACCATACCAAAACCCTAAGAAATCTCCAGGGCTGTGTGCTAGGTTCGGAGACAAGGGCAGGGGACAAATATGAGACTAGATGCAGCGCAGCTGTGTGAATGTCTTCAGACGCAGCTCCCTCACTCACTAGCTGGCGGTCCTGCCCAGCCTTCCTCACTGGCCAAGGTTCAACCAGCAGACTTTCAATGATTTGCTCTGAATCCCAATCACATACTTTCAGTGTCCGCAAGAGTGCTTTACACTCAAGAGTGCCAACAGAGGTCAGTCCTTGCTTATCTCTCTAGTTCCTTAGTGAGGCAAGAAGGACAGAGAACTGTTTGTTCCCAGATGGAAGGAAGAAATCAGATGACTCCTGAAGAAACCAGCTTTCCCTAGTGCTCTGCTGACCACAATCTGCTTGACCGCAGGCCAACAATCCTCAGTGACGCTGAGGCAGGTCACCGTGGCGGGAATAGGCTGGAATGCTCGAGGCACAGAAACACGTATTAGTCAACTGAAACCTACACAGTGTTACTTAGCTCCAAGACGGAGATATGGCCAGTAGTGACTGGACTCAAAACTAATCAAGCCAAGAACCTGTATGAGGGAGGCATGGCTCAGCAATGTGCAAAGCTTTTAGAACAGACTCCCAGACCTTCCCATGGTGCCTGCCAGCCCCAACTGAAAGGTACCTGAGCAGAGAGAGAAAAGCACCAACTTGTCCAGACATAGGCAGGTTCGTGTACAACAACATGAGGTGTGAGGACACCTACAGTACCGGCCCCAAACTCTCTTTCTTTCCTGGGTTCAAAAGAGGCAGTTAAAACTGCACATCTTTAATGCACACAGATACATAACTTATTAGGCTTCTGAAATTCATCCCCTACACTTTGCAAAAACAGTCCAAAGAGGCCTCCAAAAAAGAAAAGTTACTGTGATCCACAAATCTCCAAATGCAAGGGCACAAAGCCATGACAGCTTCAGAGAGGGCAAAGCGCAGAACAAAGACAAAACCCAATACATTTCCAACCAACATCAACAAACCTCCACAAGTACAAGGGTATCAAGTTCCAGAGAGGGTTTTCTTCTCTTTTATTTTGCATTTACCCTACCAATTATTAGTTGAAAGAAACAATGCCTGACAGATGGCTGGTGCTCAAAATATTTTGTCGAATAACCCACATACCGCAAACTCTGGCACAGAAGTTTCAGTAACAGTAATTATAAATCATCTTAGTATAATAATCTCAACGGGGAATATGGGGAGTTTCAGGAATTCCTTAGGTAGTTGTGTTCTAAAGGAACAGAGAAGGAAGCTGGCCCGATTGCTATTTAACTTTCAAAGTCACATGTTAAAAGAAAGTTACTTAACATTTCTCCCAATAAATGAGGTATAAACTACAACACCTCAAATATAAAATTAAGAAAGACTAAGAGAAAATTGTGCAATGTGGCATGCCTCCTCCATCAACACCTGACCTCATTCTTTTTTAACTTTTCAACCTCCATGCTGGACCCCAAGGCAGTGCTGGGGGCTCTGTCTCTGCCAAAGCCACCCACACCAGATTCTTTCCTTCCCTCCTGAGAACTTCTCACGACTGGTCCCTTCTGGGTATTACAAGCTGATGTAATGCTTCTACGTTTCAGAGAAGACTAACCTCATAGAGACTATTATAAATAATAACAATAAAAGTAAATGCAGCAGCTAACCTGTGTTTACTGTTATCAGGCACTACACTAAATGCCATCAACACATTAACTCATTTAATCCTCACCAAATCCTGCCATGTAGTGGCTATGATTATTTCCATTTCACCAGTAAATCTGAGGCATATGTACTAGCTAAATTGTCCTTGGACACAGATTTACTAAATGCCACAACCTGCATTCAAACCAGTATTATCCCTCCAGTGTTTTGACTCCTCATCACTGAGATGAGACTACTTCTGAAAGAATGAGTAAATATCCTGACTATGTTTTTAGTCTGTCTGGTGAGAAGACAGAACTGCCAACAAACTTGATAAATGCCATAATATAAAGACATGTCTCAAAAACTTACTTGAATGTATGACAGAAGTCCTTGCAACTTATTATAAGGAAGTAAGATTTTTTTTTTTTTTTTTTTTTTTGGATGTTTGTAGTGTTCCAAGTTCTGGACCTCGGCCCTCCTAGAGAAGGGATGGCCAACCAGGGCCTTAGAACAACTGCTGTTGCCAATTCCCCAGATGCCTCTGCATCAACCCTCTGCACTGACTTTTCTCCTTTCTTCCCTCTGACTCTTTTTCATTTGCCTTACCTCACCACCCTTGGGCACACTGTGAGCTAACGAAATGATTTAGCAATCCAACAGAGAAAGTGGTTCACAGGCCAGCTTGTGCCCCAACACTGGAGGATCTCAAAAAACAAAAACAAAAACAAAAACAAAAAACAACAATTTGTATTTCCCGTTCTCAACAGAAATGATCAGTTAAAAAACTTGCCAACTCAATCCACATGGACATTACTCTAAAATTATTACAGAATTAGAATTAAACAAGAGAGAGAGAAAGAGAACAATCCACAATATGGAGTGAATGTTTCAAACAATTATGTGGTAGTTTGCGTCTCAACAGGAAGAGAAAATGCTTACAGAAGACGACTGTTAAGCAACCTTGACAAAACATCACTGATTCCCTGACTATGATCCAACCTGACACGCTGGTGCAGACAGCCAAGAAACAATGTGTCTGAGTGGTGTCCACAGGCAGTGACATATCTCCTAGTCCCAGAGATTCACATGTGAGGAAGCTTAATATAAGCAGAGTCAGTCTTAGGCCCACCACTTTGGTTTAACTTGGCTGAGTTAAACCAAGGTGGGCTGTTTTTGATTTGCAAATCTCTAAATGGTTCAGACTAAGCTTTCTGGAATACCTCTTAGAAGTTCAAACATCAAACCAAAACAAAGTCCAATGAAAGATGTGCAAGAGCTTTTGGTCTCACTAGAACTCCAGACCTCAGGAGACAGAAGATCTAAAACAATATGGTGGCAAGACATCAAAAGTTGGTCAGCACACGACTCTGGAAGTCAGTGAGTCCACTATGGTCAGAGTACAACTCAAACTGAAGAGGTAAATGCTTCATTGCTGTGAAGTACTCATTATTCTTCAAATTAATTTGGAAAATTTGACCACTCATTTGTTTGAAACCAGGACAAGTACCTCAAGAGCAAACATCCGGTCCATCATGCTTCTCGATGAGGTGGCATCAGCAACGATATGAACCTCAATACCTCGGCCAACTAGTTCCAGAGCTGTTTGCTGGATGCACACATGAGTCTAGTAGGAAAGTAAAAAATCATACGTAAAAACGCAGTAAAGCATTTTACAAATGCGTGACACAATGATAAAGCAGAAAGAATACTACAGCTCTCACGACCTTGTCCTACACCTAGATTTGCCTCTAACTTGCTAGGTGCTCTTGAAAATAAACAGCATCTCAGGCTTTGGTTTTTTCATTGTAAAGTCAGGAACTGGATTACATCAGGTTTTTTTCACACTAGGAACTTGAACATATTCTTAGAGCTCTGTGAGAATTTTTTTTTTTTTTTTTAAAGATTTTCATCTGTCATCTGAATGACCTTCATACGACTGACTACTACCACTCGGTTTTGATGCCACTTGCAGTCGGGTTTATTTCTGAACTCACACTGAGTGCCTAACACAAAGAATGAGTCAGCAGTCCTGCATATTGAGAAACAAGTAGAAAAACTAAGTTGTTACTGGGTACCCAGTAGTAAAGGTAGGCCAAGTTAAAAATAACAAGTGACAAAGGCAAAAAATATCCAGTATACAGCACAAGCAGATGTATTATATAGACTCCATTTTTCTAAGTACTAACTTGTAACAATTCATTAGCAGAGAATACAGAGTAAAAACATGTCCCAACAATAACTGGGTTATATAAGCAATGAAAGCACATTTCAGTAATACCAGGATGCCAACCTTATGTGCACATGACAAGTGAGCTTTGGAGAATTATCAACTGACATTTCATTAAAATTAGCACTGGAGGACTGTTCAAAGATGATTTTGATTAGGCATGAGGTAGAACAATGATGAATGAGCAAAAAAAGTGCAGAAGTCAGCAACAGTATTTGGCATGACATTAATACAAACAAGCTTACCCTATATCATCATTATCGAAGTCAAAATACAGAAATATGTAACGCCTATCTAAACCCTAGGCTACATCTTAAAACCTACTGTATAAATCCTACCATCAATACATCATAGGTGTATGAAAGTAACACTATTTGGGCTGCATTGTTTTTACAGTTTTCATAACTTTTAAATTTAATTCAATAGTTGTTTAAATGCTATGAATAAATACATGTATTCCATTCATAGATATCCAAAAAAAGATCAAAAAATCATTTTAATCAGCATTAAGAATCTATGGGTTTTCTGTTCCTTTAAAAAGGTATGTAAGCGATCAAGCGTGAAGGACAATGAAATGCACGATTTCTATGGTTTTTCTACAGCAAATACATGACCAACGTGAAATCCTACAACACATAAATAAAAATAACGCCTTTAATAAAAACGTGCTCCAAAAGTAGTTAAAAGGAAAGGTGCAACAATCAATCAACCCACATTCAAATTCAATTCCATCCCATAACCAGCAGTATGACCCTGGGCAAGTGGTACAACATCTGTATTTTCGTTTCCTCATCTACATAACAGGGGGAGATGAAAAGTACTTAATTCGCTCAGAAACTCACTGGGGAGTGTTTAATGAATTAACAGATGCAGATCAATGCCTTGCACACAGTCAACACTTAATAAAGGGTGGCCATTTTTCATCATTACTACCGCCTACCACCTCATCTATCTACAAAACGGCACTGTGGACATAGCAAGATTTTACAAATGACATTGTGCCCAAAACATAACAACAGGTACTTACTTCTACTCCAAATAACACAACACTCCTGACTCCAGGAATCTCTGCTAACGCTGCTTCTACTTCTGGCAATACCATTGAAAACTTGGTCTTTGGAAGTACCAATTTTACACCTGTTAAATCAATTTCTTGAACAGTGCTTCCAAGACCTTTAGGATACTGTTCTGTTACAATAACTGGAATTCCTAACATCCGGGCCCCTTGTAACTGGAAAAAACAAACAAACAAACAAAGACAATTAGTAATATACAATTTGCACATATATAAATGTATATCATGCTTCTGCAAACTGGAAAAAATAAACAAACAAACATACCAATCTTTGTCCCACACTAATTATATCCCCAAAATATTTGATGGCTGGTCTGAATCGTTCCTGCATATCACAGCAAAAAAACACAGTGCTTGAAGGTGTAAGATTTCCCAGGGTGGTGAGCTGAGAAAAAAAGAAAAAAGAATGATTTAGCACTCGTTATACAACGACATTTATTTTCAGTGGAGGTCAATGAAGGAGAAAAGTGTTCCTACTGTTTGACCCAGTAAGTCAATTTCTACCACTATTATCTAAAAGAAATGATTCGAATTACAAAACCAAACAAACAAACAAAAATATCCAAAGATGTTCCCTGAATTGCTTTCAATAGTGAAAATTAGAAATAAACCAAGGACCAACAATACAGAAATGACTACACAAATTTTAACACGTTCACATGATAAAACATTTTTTAGAGAACCAAAATAACATATACAAATAAGTTTTCAAAAAATTTGAGCCATCTACAAAGAAATGCTCATAATCTAATGTTAATTTTAAAAAGAGAGCACAGTTCAGTAGTATTTCAATAATGTAAAAGTACAAATAGAAGACAGAAGCAAATATAGGAGACTATTATCAAGAAGAAGCAGCAAATATATGAGTATTAACAAGTAGATACCACTTTTATTTTTAGTGGTATGACTGTTCGAGTGACTTTGTACTTTATTATCTATGTGCTGGTCTGAGGCACTCTGGCATCAACCTTCCTTTGGTGTGAACTCTACAGACATGCAACACCAAGGTCATGGCAGAATGGGTGTGCCATCTGTAATTCGAACATTAGGTACAGGGTTTTCCTACTTTGCCAATAGAGTCTGATTAACATAAATATTCAGTCATCTTAAATTACACATTGTATCTTTAACTGTTTGCTTACTTTAATTTTAATGCAGGTGTCATGCCTCCATTTTGGTCCTTTTCCAAAGCAGTATGATGTATACAGAGGTACTCAGGACACAATTTTAAAAACCAATCACTATATATGAATATGTACTTTAAATTCTCAGTAAAAATTAAATTTTGGCTAGAAGGGCTCAAAATCCAAGTGGGTCCCTAGTCATCCACAATGTGTTTAGGGCACACTACAAAATGCAGCTTACCCACAATTGGTCTGTTTCAGATTATAGCAATGCAACTCAGCCATTCTCGCCACTCCACGGCTATGAGAGCAGGAAGCAGGCAAAGTAAACAGGGAAAGGTTTAAGTGTGCTGGACGGACACGCACTATCATCCTACAGCTCATACCTGCTGTATCTTCAGCTCACAGATCTCATCTCAGATAATGGACAAACTCTGTATACATTCCTAACACGGTTGGTTGTGCGGACTCTAAATTCACAAAAGGTTATAAACGGCAAACCAGAAAGGAAACTGCTGGAGACCAGCAAACTGGTATCAGGAAGAAATGATAGATGACAGAGAAAAGATTCAAAATACAATAAAAGCAGATCACAATTCAACTAGTTCCACACTCTAGCCTTCTAGTGGAGGACTAACAGTATGTACATAACATATAAACTGGGACAAGATCGTTTTAGAGCACGCTCAACTCAGAGAATGTTAAATTATGTAATACCCCAGGACCACAATACTAAAATGGTCAAAATACTCAATACTGGGATATTGCAAGGAATAAAACCTCACCTACCCAGAAATCCTAAATATTGAGAGTTGTGGTCTCCTGGGGTTTTTGTTACCTGGTGCTTCCCTCTATCTCCTTTCAGACTGTGAGGTATCCTGTTCCAGGCAAGGAACCACATCAGATATATGTCATAGTAGTCAAAGACTGGGGACGTCAGAAAATGCAGCCATAAGATCCTCACCACCTTGCAAAACCCTTCTAGTGTAGGAACTTACCTGTAGGCCTCCAGCAACCAAAGAGAGAAACCACAGAGATAATGGCAAGGCACATTATTATGCAGCGATGATTTGATTACAACTTAGTTAATGAAAAATGCCCGGATAGCCTTCTCTCAGCGAGTCAGACTTTAACTCCTGACACCCCCTAGGACATGGTCTGCACCAAGTAACTTGCTTCCTCAAAGTAGAATATAGAGGGAGTATGGTGACTTTGTAGTGGAAAAACCTGGTAGACATTGCCTCAGCCAGGTGATCAAAACTGAGATAATCTGTGAGGTCATATTGATAGTATATAAGACAAAATGTGATGACAACAACCTTCATGATCTGGCTCTCAAAATCCCCAAACCCCATTTTAAGCACTAGAAAAACATCAGATAAACCAAAACTGAGGTACATTCTACCAAAATATCTGACCAGTATGACTCAACATTGTCAATGACATCAAAAACAGTACAAGTCTGAAAAACTTTCATAGCCCAGGGGGACCTCGGAAGACATGACAACTAAATAATTAGAATCCAGGAATGGATCGTGGAAGAGAATTTGCAGGCTAGCAAATTAAAAGTGGTGATGACCAAATGCCATCACAAGCAAAATACAACTACAGATCGATGCATATTCAGGAATCATGAAAAACTCACATATAAAAATATATGGATGTATACATACACACCTTCATATATGTATATATCTACAAACAACCCTGTATATACACATACAGGTAATACATATTCCAATAAATATTTAAATACAAAAAATTGATGGGAGCCAGTAGCTTCCCCAACAAAAAAGTGTTCCAATATAAACTGGTGACCACTTTCTTAAGAACTGTCATAGCTGTTATTTGACCTTAGATTTCAAAGACAAAAAACTTTTCATCCCCGAGTACATTATAACCATTAACATGACACTATTTTCCCCTCTTCTAGTGAAAATGTGTTCTGACATTTTCTCACAATGGCTGTACATCTGCAAGGAACCTGTACCTCCCATGCTGAGTGCCTCAGGTTACTCAGGGCAGACACACACAGGGAGGCTGGCCTTGCTTAGGGATGCTCTGTGTACCAGTTCTGTTCTTCCGTAAAAGTAGTACATGGTGTTATATGTTAAATTGTGTCCCTCAACATGCATATGGTGAATTCGTAACCCCCAGTACCTCAAAGAGCGACTTTATTTGGAAAGAGAATCACTGAAAATCTAGTCAAGATGAGGTCACAATGGAGAAGGGTGAGTGCCTAATCCAACATGACCAGTCTCCTTATAAAAAGGGGAAATTTGGACAGAGAAGGCCTTGTGAAATTGAAGGCAGAGGTTAAGGTAATGGGTCTATAAGCCAAGCAATGCTAAAGACTGCCAGCAAACCACCAAGAGCCAGGAAAGAAACATGGAACAGATTCTCCCTCACAGCCCTCAAAAGGAGTCAGCCCTGATCACTAGCCTCCAGGACTGTGCAGAAACAGATTTCTGTCGTATAAGCCACTCAGTTTGTGGCACTCTGGTACAGCAGCCTTCCAGGGCGAACTACTACAGTGTGTAAACTGTGTGCCTTTAGGAATGATTAAAGTTTGGAATTGTAGTGGCGCCTGGGTGGCTCAGTCAGTTGAGCATCTGACTCTTGATTTCGGCTCAGGTCATGATCCCACGGTCGTGGGATTGAGCTCCACCTCAGGCTCTTTGCTGAGCAAGGAGCCTGCCTGAGATTCTATGCTCTCTCTCTGCCTCTCTCACCTGTTCTCTCAAAAAAAAAAAAAAAAAAAGTTTGGAATTGTAAATATGATGTGTTCAAAATTGTAGGAGTCTATTACAGTCACAAGATAGGCATGAATGATGTGCTTGGGAGAGAGTCCAAAGGGGTACAGGGTATCATTATTTCACTGAGAAGTGTTTCCAAGCAAATGTGATTACCACAGTAACAGTAAGGCCTTGCTCGAGGACTGACTCCCTGAAAACAGATTTCAGCGATGTGATTCCCCTGGGGTTACAAGGCTCCGTACACCACAGAGCTGTGGGCGTTGGAATCTGAGACCAAATCTCAATTTCACTAAACTCAATTATGTGAAATGGGACAAATCATTAACATTTTCAAACAGCAGTTTCTTAATAAAGCAACCAAACAGCATTTCCCTCAGAGGGCTACGTCAAGGATCCAATGAGCTGCATGTAATCAATCAAAAAATGCATAGGTTCCACTCTGAAACACAGAGTGTCATGAACACACATATTTACAGGTAGCCTCCACGGGCGGGGTGGGGGGGGGGGCGGTAGTATACAATGCTTTGGGCAGTAATCCAAAGTGTTAAATGTTAACTTTTTTGAACGTGACACACACACAACCCCACTGAACCAATGGAGTAGAGGCAAACCACACCCTCAAGATCCAGCTGTTTCCTCTCAGCGCCCTGACACTGGTCACCTCCCAGAGATCTGTCAGGCCTGCTTCTCCACTGTTTCTCATCATTATCATTTTCCTGCTCCTCCTACATGCTCCCACGGTAAAGGTTTCGTTATCAAACATCACCACCTTCATACCAGCAAGCCCAAGGGGGTACAGCTTCTTTTCCCTCTTCTTTCCAAACCCTGCCTTCTCTCCCTTCCCACCACAAACCCTGGGGTCTCTTCTAGCTAAAAATGTCCATGCCCCCTGTTAAAAACAGTAACAGCAGCAACAAACCTCCAAGAAAGCGAAAGCTGGAGTCAAATCCCCTCCCAATTAACCATCTCAGGAAAGGCCAAAATAACCTTCCCAGGGAAGCCCTTATCTTCTGCCCACACAAAGCTGCCAGAGCCTTCCCTCGTATGTACGGAGGCAAAATGGCGTCACTGGCATCCTCCCTAAAATGTCCATTTCTTCCTCCCTTCTGTCTGGGCTCTGCTTTCCCTGGTGACAAGCTGGAAAATAAAGTGGTGGTTATATGGTATCAAATTTACAGGTATTCCCAGGGTTGAACGTTTCAATTAGTTAAAAATTGGGAAACACCTTTCGAAAAATTAAAAACTGTAAGTTATAAAAATGACCTAAATTCCCCCTGTATAATCCTTTCATTTACATTTCTTCTTCTGTGTCTCAAAATTCCTCAGACTTCAAGCATTCTGACAAAGCAGAAGACACATAAACCATGCTTGAAACATGAGCAGTCTGCAGCTACCTGAGCTGTCAACGGACACTCGGTCATTTTGACAGAGTGTTTCAGAGAAGACACGCAAAGGTCCAACACTGGCAACGGCAGTCTCAAAGATCAGTCCCCATAGAATTGCTTAACCAACCAGGTTGCAGACAGTATGGCACAAGCGACCACTGTGTTTTACAAGGTCAGTAGCAGTAGCAGTCAGAACAAGCATGAAAGCAAAGTCACAACCCTATGTAAATTGAGAATAAATTCTAGAATATACAGTATGGGAGCCAGGGCCCTCGAGGCTCTAAGGTCTGTGTTCAGGAAGAAAAAATAACAAGTTACATTATTTAAGCAGTGGACTACATTTGGCCAAATTTATGCTCTCTATCCCTGCTTCTGGGAGAAGGGGCCTGCCATGCCCAGTAGCAGCACCTCAATGATGGGCCATCTTGAGCCTTCCTAAGCAACAGGCATCGATAACAAAGAGCAGTGAACACCAGCAAAACAAATGATATTACAAGCTCAAGTTTGTGGCCGGTTTCTATTCAGCGTGATGCTTTCATTAAGCACAAAAAGAAAAGATGAATGCTATAGGCAGCTAAAAGGAAGGCCCTTCCCAGCTCTGCCAGCTCCACCGTCACCTTGGAGTCTTGGGCAATTTCCCATCTGTTCTGCTCTTTTGCAAAGTGAGAGTTCTGGTATCAGGTAAGGAACAAGAACTGGGTCTTATCCATGTTTGCTTTCATTGTGCCAGGCACTTAACGCTGCCACTCAAATGTTGGTGTCATGAACTCTATGGTCTCCTTTAGCTACAAAATGTCCATGTCTTTAGATTCCTAAAACCTAAAGGTTCCTAAAACCAGCTAGGTTCCAAAACCATGTAATAAAGCGTTCATGAAAAGAAATAGCTTCCCCGTCACTTCTCTAAGTATACTCAGACATAAATACACAAAAACAGGCTTCAGAATAGGTTTATGGATATATATGAGGTGTGTGTCCTTCCACATTATTTTTAGGCTAAGGGAGGCACCCAGCGGGACAAGTCAAAGTATGATGAGTACTAAAATGAGATAATATAAAAGAAAAATATTTTTTACAACTTTGAAATATATGAAGTATTATATAACAGAGGCTTAGGAATTCTTCGACTATTTAGTGAAGTATAAATAACATTTTTGAAAAGATGGAACAGAGTACTGCTATTATTATAATTTTTATTTTAAACATCATCACCAAAAAAATTGTTACCTTCTGTACCAAGCAAAATACTTCAAAAGCCACAAGTGACCTAAATTATGTAACGCCTTTTGAGAATGTATAGGATGTTTCTGGTATACACATGTTTAATTAAAAAGAGTTGGCATACCTGGGCATTGAATTTTTCAAAATAAAAAATCTTATCTTGGGCAGGGGGGTGGGGGGAAGACTTACAGATGTGGGGTGGGCAGTCCCTGATTCAGCATAACATCTTATCAGGGAACGGCCCACCCTCCCTCCCAACCACTACAGGAAATGCATCACAAAGAAGTCTGCATCCTCAGGATAGCTCCATATCTCCTCAGTTAGTGTTTGGATTCTGGCCTTTATTAATGGATTTGTCAAAGGGGCATCCAACTTCTTGGGTATTTTTGGCAGCAATTATCTAAATACACTGACAAAGAAGGTTGCAAAGAGGTGTCAGCCACAAAAACTCTTGAAGACATAAAAATGGGGGTGTAGTAAACACCTACAAACCACAATTCCCAGCATGGACACCAGGGCAAATTCTGGGGGATCAGAGATATCCCTTTAGGATCTCCAGGAATAGACAATGGAATCTCACTGCCTTTGTCCTCTGAACCTAAGAAATCTATCCAAGTAAAAAGTACCTGCTTTGGAAGCTTCTGCCATGGGTGCTGGTGTGACAGGAAACAAGACCAATTCTGCAGCCGAATACAGGTGGAAAAAACGAATCTAGAGAATAATCTTAAGAATATGACATTTGAATATTAAAATGCCTTCTAAGCCTGAATCCCACATTTCAGTTTGGTCTTCGGAAGAAATAGCTTATCAGTTTCTCAACTAAAGAAAAAAAAATGTGGACAGTGTAGTATTTAAAATATACCTTACGTTCTTTCTTTTCAAAAATATAAATCCTCCAGTTAATCTTCTGAGAGTAAAAAGGACAGGAGACAAACCCGCACGGTATTACGGCACAGCTTCAAAAAAAAAAAATTTTAAGCTATAAAATAATCCTCAGGTGCATCAACTTTCTCAAGCCAGAAAATCGTGGTCTAGGAAAAGTTGGGTAATTAACAAGGTATTACAGTCCTAGAGTCAAATGACTTTTTCAACGTAGGCGACGCATATATAATCAACAGATTCAAGTAGCCAGATACCAGGAAAAGGCTACGCAAATGGTTATTTCACTTAAGGTTAGGGGAAACTTAAGCTCCAGAAACTGAAAGCTGGGGAGAGGAGGGGGAAAGGTCTAACTCCTGAAGTCTGTGTTTCCGCAAGTGGTAAACACAACTCCGGGTAACCCTAAGGCCAATACTCCGCATCAACTCTTTACCCCATTCGGCATGAGCCCAAAATAAAATCACAGCTAGTACCGCGCAGCCCTTAGGTTACGCAGGCGGCTGGACTTGCTCCAGGCACACAAAGCTGATGCGGGAGATCGAGGACCACACACGTGGGGGCGTTCGCTCGCGCCGCGACCCGCTGGGAGGCCCCCGCCCCCGCCTCGGGGGCGGACAGCTGCTGACCGTCACCTTCCTACTGGCCCATTCTCTGGGCCGTCCCCGAGGACTGCGATCGCCCCACAGCCCTTCCAAGCCGGCGAGGCGCGCAGGGCCCGGCGCCAGGGCGGCGCGGGGCACCTGAGGAGCGCGGCGGGGGCGGAGACAGAGACGCACCGGGACTGGGAGCAGCGGCTGGGCGCGCGGCCCTCCGGCGGGACCCACCTGGATCTGCAGCGGCACGAGGCGCACCTTGCAGCGCTCGCTCACCGCGAAGCCCTTGGGCAGGTCCACGTACTGGCCCCACTCTTCCGCGAAGAGCTGCACTACGAATTTGCGGTGCATGTCGATCTGGTCGCCGTACAGGCTGAGGAACTTCTGGATGAGCAGCTCGTAGCCCGCGCCGTGCGGCACGGACGAGGGCCGCGCGAAGACCGAGAAGCAGAAGAGCACGGGGACCGTGCCCGACGGCGCCCCCGCGCCGCCGCTGTTGGGGAGCGCCGGGACAGCCAGCTCCGCCGCCGCCATGTTCCCCCGAGCGTCTGCCAGCTCCGAGGCCAGCGAGGCGCAGACAGGGCTGGCCGCCGGGGCCCCGCCTCCCCGCGCCGCCCGCTTGCTCTGGAAGGCGAAGGGGCGGGCCCTGGCGGCCGCGGCTCGCGCGCCCTCCTCCGCCCCTCAGGGGGCGGACCGCGACTGAGGGCTGGGCGGTGGGGCCTGGGTGAAGGCGCTAGCTAGCGCCTGCGCCCGCTGCCGGGACCGCCCCCTCCAACCCGGACTTGTCTCGGCTGCCCGGCTGCCCGGCTGCCCGGCTGCGGGTCTAGTGCGCGGAGGAGGTTTGTGGCCCCCCCCACTGCCCTCGCGCTCCGCCCACCTTCCAATGAGCGCAGTTCGCGGGGAGTTTACGTGGGACCCAGGGCTGCCCGGCTGAATCTGCTGGGACGCGTTACCTGTTGGCCTTGTGCGGAGGGTTGCAGTCATTCCTCCTCGAGGATGGCAGCAGTAATCGCAAAACCTGTAGGTCTGGCTGATAGCCTAAGAAGAACCGCAGAAAGTAATGTTTCCAGAGGGCCACCCGAGGCTCAGAATTTCATATTTTTTCAGTCTCATGAAATACAATATCTCTAGCAATGAATCTGAGATCTTGGCTTCCCTTTATCTCAACTCAATTTCAGGAAGAACTTGGATTGCGGATGGCACTTGGATGGGAGTAAAAATCGAGACTTTATATTCAAACTGAGCGTTTGTTTTTCAGTAAAGTGGATCACCTGCAAATAAAATAATCCTCTGCCTTATGAACACTGTCAAGCACTGTATACAATGAACCGGAATTAGAGAAGCATATACTATGAACTAAGTTTCCTTAACACCAGGTCCTGGGAAAATAGGATCAAGAGTCTAAACATTTTTTAGATAGTAGGGGTTTCCTCTTCTTAGAAGGTAATAACTTTTTTTTTTTTTTAATTTTTAATGTTTATTTTTGAGAGAGAGCACACACGCAGCAGGGGAGGGACAGAGAGAGAGGGAGACACAGAAACTGAAGCAGGCTTCAGCTCTGAGCTGTCAGCACAGCACAGAGCCCCACAACGGGATCAAACTCACACACCATGAGATCATGACCTGAGTGGAAGTTGGGTGCTTAACTGACTGAGCCACCCAGGCGCCCCTGAAGGTGGTAACTTTTAAGTCAGGGTTTCTCAACTGGAACTGTTGATATTTGGAAGGCATACTACTTTTTCATGGGGGAGAGTTGGTGGGAAGGGGGGCTGTGGGGAAGCAGTATCTCCTGTATCTGTAGGATGTTTAGCAGCATCCCTGGCCTCTACTGAGTAGATGCCGGTACTCCTGGCTCCTTCCGGGTATTCATAATCAAAAGTGTTTCTAGATTTTGCCAAATATCCCCCAGGGGGCAGATTTGCTCCCAGTAGCTTTGCTACTGCTTTCAAATAATGCTAAGACCATCATTTGGCCTTTGTTGCTTATTTATACAGAAACCACTAAAAATAATGTGTTTTCTGGTTTCTCTTCAAACTTTGGGAGATTCCATTAAAAACTCTTATTATCTGAACCTGTCAAACCCAAAATAATGTTTTGGCAGCTATTACTCCATTGAAAGGTCTTCCATATACAGATGTGAAAGTCTATGCTAACAAGAGTGACAGTTGCAAAGCTCCACTGATGCCCTAGGAAAAGATAAGGAAAAGATAATTTGCAATTAAAAGCTAAATGCAAAAGCCAGAGGCCTATTTGGTAGCATTGAAAGAGGCTCTTAATTCCTGCAGTAGGAAGGCAGGGAATGCTCAGGACCAAGAGTGGGAGTTAATATTAAACGTAGCAGAGCTCTAAAGAAGGTTAAACTCTTATTAAACAGTACATATTTTCTATGCCAAAGCCAGAGCCCTCGTTGGAAACTGGACCATGACACATGGGATAGGGTTGATGATGCCCAAAATCATGAGTCCTCAGATTCCTTAATGACACATTCCTCCATTTTTTTTTTTATTTTTTATTTTTTTTGAAGACAGTGCAGAGGCTTTTCCTTAACAAGATGTGAACTCCCACCAGGATTTCCCTCCCATCTTTTCTCCTGGTACTTAGGCCCATAACATAGCCTTAAGTAACAGCAAAACTAGGCCACAGATATACTGGGCCTAAGAAGGAAGGGAAGGGACCATATCCCAAAGCAATAAGAGAATCCAAAGGAAGAGCTGAGAGATTCTCTGTAACACTGGATTACGAGGACATGTGATCAAAGATGTAGAGCAAAAATGTTATCAGTTAAGAAACACTCTACCAGCATATAAGTTTTAACACCATGGTAAAGCTTTGGAGAGATAGACTGAACACAGTGCATATAGGGTAGCTCCTACATGAGCCATACATGTACCTTTTCAACCCAAAGCTATGTTAACTGTTTTTCCCTCTGTCATAATACAGAGACAAACGGGCAGAACATCACATTTGTCCACTATATTGTATCACCCTGTTAATTGGACAAGATGAACATAAAGTAACTATTTGTGGAAGTCCTTGGTAAGACACAAGAACTCCAGAAGAGAGAGAACCTCTGAGAAGTTTTAGGGGCCCACAACAAGGAGATATGGGATGGTGACATGAAAATGTTTATATGGGAAGGAGCACCAAGTGTGACAATTTTCATGTTGCATGGTAATGCTCACTCAAGAGGATCCACTATAGAAGAGACACTGTACCAGCAAGTGGATAGCCAGAATACAAAAATGACTCTTTTTTTAAATGTTTTTTATTTATTTTTGAGACAGAGAGAGACAGAGTATGAGCAGGGGAGGGACAGAGAAAGAGGGAGACACAGAATCCGAAGCAGGCTCCAGGCTCTGAGCTGTCAACACAGAGCCCAACACAGGGCTTGAACTAACAAACCCTGAGATCATGACCTGAGCTGAAGTCAGACATTTAACCTACTAACCACCCAGCAGCCCAAAAAGGACTCTTTCTAATGAGTGATGAAAAGATGACCCAGTTGGGGTGCCTGGGTGGCTCAGTTGGTTAAGCCTCAACCCTTAATTTTGTCTCAGGTCATAATCTCATGGTTTATGAGATTGAGCCACTCGTCAGGCTCTGCACTGACAGTGTGGAGTCTTCTTCGGATTTTCTCTCTCCCTCTCTGCCTCTCTGTCAAAATAAATAAATAAACATTAAGAAAAAAAGACAACCCAATTAAAGTGGGAGGAAAGACTTGAACAAGCACTTGATAGAAATAGATGAACAATTGGGGTTCCTTGGGTGACTGAATCAGTTAAGCATCTGACTTCAGCTCAGGTCATGATCTCATGGTTTGTGGGTTCAAGCCCCACATTGGTCTTTGTGCTGACAGCTCAGAGCCTGGAGCCTGCTTCAAATTCTTTGTCTCCCTCTCTCTCTGTTCCTCCCTCATTCATTCTCTCTCTCTCTCTCTCTCTCTCTGTTTCTCTCTCTGTCTCAAAAATAAATAAACATTAAAAAAAAGAAAGAAATAGATGAACAAATATCCAACAAGGACATGAGAAAGTGCTTAATGTCACTAGTTGTCAGGAAAATCCAAATTTAATCAACATAAAAATAGTACCTAACATACACTAAAATAGATAAAATTAAAAAGACAATAAGAACAATACAGAACTAGAATTTTTATACATTGCAGTAGGTATGTAAAATGGCAAAACCCATTTTGGAAAAATTGATATTGTAGCTATTTACATAGTTAAACATACATCTATTCTTCATCCACAAAATCTCAATCCAAAGTATTTATGCAAGAGACATGAAAACCTATGTCCACAAACACTTATACACAAATATTTATGGAAGCTCCACTTATGATACCCAGAAACCAGAAATAACCCAAATTCCAGTGAGGTTTGATAAACTGTTGGTGATACATTCCCACAGTAGAATACCACAAGAAATAAAAAAGAATGAATATCTGATACACAGAACAACTTAAGTCAATCTGAAAAAACAACCACAAAAGCAAACACAGACTGTGTCTGAAGCCAGACACAAAAGAGTATATATTGTGTGTGATTCCATTCAAATGAAGTTCCAAAAACAATAAAACTAATCTCTGGTTTCCAGAGATTAGAAATCAGAACAATGGTAGCCTATGGAGAGATTGCAAGGATTGGAAGGGGGTCACAAGATTTTCTGTGTTGGTGGAAATATTCTATTTTTTGCTTGTATAATTAGGATCTGCATGCCCATTTTACCATATGTAAACTTTTACCTTATAATAATTTAAAATAAAAAGTACAACCCAATGTCTTATTTCTCTGATCCTAATTTCTGCCATTCACTCTCATTCCAGCCCCTGACCCATTGTCATTCCACATCCTTTGTGCTTGCCATTCTTTCTGCCTGAGAACTCTTCTTCTCCCAGGTAGCCACATTCTATCTGGGTTTTAAATGAATCTCTATGTGTTCCTGCTGCCTCACTGAATTTAGGTCTATGTTTAAATATGTACCTCAAATCAAGGAGGTCTGCCCTTTCTTTCTGACATACGATAGATCACTTACTGTGATTACAATAAATAAGTAAGCACCCATTTCCTGCTTCACTTCTCTTATTCTTAGCACTTATCCCCAGTTGTATGTATTGTGAGAGCAGAAACTTGTTTCTATTGTTCCGTGCTGTATGGCAAGCCCTAGAACACCGCCTGTCACACAGTAGGCTCTCCACAAGTATGATGAAGGGTTGTTACAATGAATGTATCTTTAAGCTCACTGTACTGAGAAATCAGAGGGATGCTCAATCAAAGATATTAGTATTTGGGTGAATGCTTTGTCTACATTGTAAATTAATCCTGGTACAGCTATTAGTAGAGGATCACTGGATTTCTTAGAAGGCTCCAAACAAGATTATCTGACCCCACTGGTATTTTCTGAAAACCTTGTGATAAGGAAAGCAAAGAATGTCAAGTATCAGACAGCTTTTACACCCTTCTCCACAGAAGATTCTGACAATTGTCTACAACGGAAAGGACAAGTGTCAAGATGTCATTTCATATATAGAGGCAATGTGGTACAATGAAATGACATGAAGAGGTACCAGGTAAATTTAAAAACCAGAGGAGAAACCTTAAGATCATCCACTAGAGATATCTAGCAGAAAATTATGGCCAGGATTTATTATTTCATTATAACATCATCAAAGATCTTAAGTTGATTGCTGGCACATCCAGCTATGACTATCTCTCATAATGTTATTCAAACTCATATTAATATAAAATTGAATTGCTTACATTTTCCATCTAGTCAATCAATGAATATTATATACTTAGGATTCTGTAGTGAACAAGAAAGATAACATTCTACAGAGCTCCTTGCTGTTATGGAGCTGACAGTCTACTGGGGTAGGTAGACTATAAACACATAAACAAACAAATGAACGAAATAACCCTAGTTAGCAAAAACAAAGAAACTGCATTAAATGCAATAAAACCTGGTCCTTATCCCTTATATTCCCACAAAACTGCCCTTGTCAAAATCACCAAGATACTTTCTGTCCCTTGGCAGTGGTAGGATGCAGGGCATTTTATTATTTTTTTTAATTTTCGTTAATGTTTTATTTATTTTTCAGACAGAGAGAAACAGAGCATGATTAGGAGAGGGGCAGAGAGAGAAGGAGACACAGAATCTGAAGCAGGCTCCAGGCTCTAAGCTGTCAGCACAGAGCCCGACGCGGGGCTCGAACTCACGAACTGCGAGATCGTGACCTGAGCCAAAGTCGGATGCTCAACCAACTGAGCCACCCAGGTGCCCCGGATGCAGGGTATTTTAAATAAATAGTCTATGATCTACTTTTTTAGAAGGCAACATTTAAGCTGTTTTCTGAGTGGTAGGAAAAAGTTTTCCAGAGGGAAGAACAAGTACAAGGGCTCTTAACGTGTGACAAACCTGCTATGTTTGAGGAACGGTGTGGTTGGAACACAGTGAACCTTATGAGATAAGGTATATGATGAATGGCTATAACCACATAAGGAATATGGATGTTTAAAACATTTTTTATGTCTATTTATTTATTTTGACAGACAGCAAACACGAGCTGGGGAGGGGCAGAGAGAGAGAAGCAGAGAGAGAATCTGAAGGAGGGTCCATGTACTGTCGGCGTGGAGCCCGACGTGGGGCTCGATGTCACAAATCACAAGATCATGACCTGAGCTGAAATCAAGAGTCTTCAGCTTACCTGACTCAGCCACTCAGGCACCCCAAGAATTTGGTTTCATTTGAGTAAAATGTTTTAATCAGGGAAATGACATGAAATGATTTATGATTAAAAAAAACAAAAAACAAAATACCTCATCTTAGTAGTAGGTGGGAACTTGAATGTGAGTGTCAAAAGTAGAAGCAAGGAGCCCCGTTTGGTTGGCACCTACAGTCATCCAGGCAAGAGGTGAGGGCTGATTGTTCTGGACCTGGTATTCTCAGCCAGGGGTGCTTCTTCCCTGGGGGCATATTGGGCAATGTCTGGAGACATAAACAGATAGGATGGCCAACTTTGTCAAAGACTGCTGAGACATTAAACATGCTGAGAATGAGCAGAAAAAATAAGGGGACATAAAGTCTCTTGGTGATTTTGACAAAGGCAGTTCCAGTGGAACATAGGGGATAAGACCTGGTTTTACTGAGCTCAAAGAGAAAATTGGTAATGAGAAATGAGTGGACCAATTCATTAGATTGAGAGGTTCACGAGTTTAGAAGAATTTCTTCAAAGACAGGAAATGCCAGGAACATTAGATTAGCATTATACAGTGGTGAGAATTAACCAGGAGAAAAGGGAACATTAATAATACAGTAGAAGAGAGGATAACTAAAGGAGCACAGTCCTTGAAAAGGAAAGAATCCAGAGCACAGAAAGGGGGGGGGAGGGCGGTGTTCATGCTTCTTATAGGAACAGAGGTCCTTATTCTATTGAGAATGAAAGGCAGAGAAATTGGGTAAACATCCAGGTAGAGTAATAACTTTGGAATAAGAAAATAAGTGAGTCTATTTTCTTTTTCATTATATATAATTTTACTTACTATTTATTCATCAATATCTATTATCCTTATTTCTTGGTATAATTTAGATATATATTATTACATTAAAGACAGTCATAATTTTGGCCTGGTATTCCTAACTCTGTCTTTTCTTAGTCTCTTTTCAAAGAACATACTATGGGAGTCACATATCTATTTTAAAACATTCATTGCCCCATGAACATCTTTGAAGGATAGAAAGGTGTTTATAATTCATTCTCTTTTGTATTTCAGAACCACCATGTATCTCATAAGGAAGCCTCTGTCTCATGTGGAATCTGGTTCATTTCTCAACAAAGGGACTCCTGGACTGGAAAGGAAAAAGCCAAATTGTAAACTTGTTCTGCTCAAACTGTTCTTGTCAAGATCATCAATGATCTCCTTCTTGCCAGTCTTGTGACTATGTCTATGGCTGAGGACCATGTCTGCATTCTGAACTTACTACACTTTTCAAGCATATGCGACACAGCTCTCATCACTCTGCTTTTTGAAATCTTTTTAGGTTGTAACTGCCATTACTTTACATTCTCCTGCTTTTCCTTTTTACTCACTGCTTTCAGCAGGCTTTTTTGTTTTTTTTAACTTGTGGTTCTCTCGTTATCTGACTTCTAAATGTCAGCACACAGTAGACATCAGTCTTGAGTCCTTTTCTTCTCTCTGCACACTTTCCTTAATTGATATGATCTGGTCCCTAATTGCCATCTCTATGTTACAACAATCAAAGTTTTATCTACGGTGTTGACTCCTCCCTGAAGTTCACACTCCTATGTCACACTGCCTCCTTGACCCCTCCACCTAGTGTCTCCAGCTCTTCTCACACTGTGATCAAAATGGAACTCTTAATTCCCATCCTCTATACATCTTTCTTCAAAGGCCTCCCTCATCTTAGAAAGTGCAGTCATGTCCCAGTGATCAATCTAGAAACCTGTGAGTCCTTCTGGACTTATCCCCTCCAGCACCAACTTTTGCCAGCAAAGCCCATGGCCTCTACCAACCAATTTTGCACAAGCTGCCACCACCCTAGTGGAAGCACATCAGCTCTCTCCTGGATGGTTGCCAGGGGTTTCTCTGGTTAAGCTCTTGCCCCTTAGGCCATGCTTCACGCTGCAGAGTGAACTGTTAACAAAGTAAATGAGAACATCTCACTTCTCTGCTCACAACCCCTCATTAGCTTCCAACTAGATTTAAAATGAAAGGAAATCCATTTCCTTTGCCTGGTCTGCTAGGCCTTACAGAGTCCGATGTATCCCATACATCTCCTTCTCTGCTCTCAGCTCCTGTCTTCCTTTCCTTAAACTCCATGGCTCCAGCCACATCAAACTTTCTAGAATTTTGTGGCTTCAAAGCCTTGCACTTATTCTGCCTATAAGATTGTTTCGCAAGATTTTCCCATGCTGGGCTCCTTCTCATCCTTCAAATCAGCCTACAGTAGATTACCTCAATCCTATCCTTTCACTCTTATCATGTTATTGTTTTTATTTTTCCCTCGGCACTTGCTATTCCATATTCTTTTACATAAGTTTATTTATTGAAGTGTAGACACTGTATGAAAGCACAAACCCCACCCCTTTCTTACATCAAAGCATTCCTAGAGGCGCCTGGGTGGCTCAGTTAGTTAAGTGTCTGACTCTTGACTTCGGCTCAGTTCGTCATTTCATGGTTATGAGTTAGAGCCCCGCATTCGGCTCTCTGGACTGACAGCACTGAACTTGCTTGGGGTTCTCTGTCTTCCCCGCTCTCTGCCCCTCCCCAGCTTGTTCTCTCTCTCTCTCAAAAATAAATAAGTAAACATTTAAAAAAAAGAAAAGTATTCCCAGGAGCACAGTGCCTGTTGAATAATACAAACTCAACGAATACATGAACAAATCAATGAATAACTAAATGTAATTGATTTACCTTTTTTCCGTATTCTTTTTATTCTCTGGTTGAGTAATTTGAAGTTATATCCTACCCTCTCCCTGAAGATGTTCCAGTGAATTTATGATTTACGTCTTTGTGTGCTCCAAAGTCCTTAAACCTAAATTATTGACAGCCTGCATTTATTTGTCAAGATTCTATCAATTACAAATACAGTTGTTTTCTCTTATCTGTGGTTTCATTTTCTGCCGTTTCAGTTACCAGCAATCAAGCACCTTCCAGAAGCAAATGACTCTTCTTCTCATGTATCCTCAGAAGGTTAATAGCTAATTATTCACCTTACTTCAACTTATCAGGTAGGCACTTTATCATCTCACATCATAAGAAGAAGTCTGACTGCAGTACAATATGATATTTTGAGAGAGAGGGAGAGAGACCACATTTACATAACTTCTCTCATATTGTTACAATTGTTCTATTTGATTATTAGTTATTGCTAATCTCTGTGTCACACCTGTGCCTAATTTAGAAGTTAAACTTCATCATAGGTATGTACGTATAGGAGTAAAATATAGTATATATTGGGTCGGTAATGCCCATGGTTTCAAGCACCAATGGGGGTCTTGGAATGCATTTGTCGCAGATAAAGAGGGACTACTGACCTTTTATTTTCAAGAAACAGAATGTCTGACAAACTGTTACATGTCGAATGTAACTAGAAGTCCCAAAGAAGGTGGTGGCGGCAGCTCAGTGAGGTCATCATTTAAAGCAGATCTCTCTCTAATTCTCTAACTCTTCCTTTCATGGTCTCGTGACTGGGGCTACATACAGTTCCAAGCATCGCACAACTATATTCAGTGGCTCAAAGCAAGGGCACCACAAGGGCACTCTCCTTCCCTTGCAATTATTAAAGAAAAAAAATATTTTCCAGAACCCCTGAGCAAACTTCTCCTGACATATCATTGGTCAGAAGCGGGTCACATGCCCACCCTTGGACTTGAAGTAGGTATTTTGCTCTTAAGGAAGAAGGAGGGAATGGCTTCTAGTGGATGAAAAGAGCAAGGGGTGTGAACTATTATGAGATTAGCCAAATTCGGCCTTTCATCTCTGGCCTAGCTTCATGAAGGCAGCAGGTTGCAATTGGCTCAGTTTACACTTCATTACACAGCTCACAATCTTGGGATGCTTTTCAACACAAGCATTGCCGTGGAAGCAGACAAGGAGCTTCAGGCTTTTTCCACTTGGGTGATGCATGTCTGGCTTTTCTACATGGCCTCTGTGGCCACTTTATATTGTCAATTCTATCACCTCCATTAAAATTTAAAATCTGGCTGGGCGCCTGGGTGGCTTAGTCGGTTAAGCATCTGACTGTTGAATTTGGCTCAGGTCATGATCTCACAGGTTTGTGGGTTCGAGGCCGGCGTCAGGCTCCATGCTGACAGTGCAGGACCTGCTTAGGGTTCTCCCTCTCTCCCTCTGGGCTTTCTGCTGTCAGGGCAGAGCCCCCGCTTTGGATCCTTTGTCCCCCCCACCCCACCCTTCACTCCCCCTCTCTCTTTACTGCTCACCTGCTTGCACCCTCTCTCTCTCTCAGAAATAAATAAATGTTAAAAAAAATTTTAATCTGGCTATGATGAAGTTAAGTGATTTCTCATAACCTCCTTTCTGGAGCTGAAACTTGGCAAAAATAGGATTTCTATAATTATTATTGCTTTAATGCCAGAATCTACTTTCACTGGCAGGATTTTTCCCCACTTTAAGTTTATTGAAAAGTTGGACTATTCTCTTATTGCTTTTCTTTTCAGGAATAACCTCTCCAGTCCTAATATGCTACCCCCAGACATTGTGCCACCAGACTTTCATGCTTTGGAGAGTAAGGCAAAGAATATTTGGGGCTAACCCGAAAAACATGGTGGGATCTTTTGCGTACAATTTTTTGTACTTTCCCTCAGATGCACCTAAATCAATTGTCTATGTAAACTTCCATTGTTCCTGAGTGAATCTGTGCCTTGGTCTTATCTTTTCTGGTTACCATTTATTGAATATTTACTGCTCACGAGGTCTGAGACTAAGCATTTTACATGTGGTTCTTTAATTCGCACAATAATCCAATGAGAAAATGCGTCTTCACTGTCCACCCTCCTCCCCGCTTCTCAATTTACAAAGGAGACTAAGGGCCAGAGAGGTGGAGCTGCTGCTTGGGATCCGTAACTTGTAACTACAGAGTAGGGACCCAGTAGGAGGTCAGTTTATCGGACTCCAAAGGTTCTCAGTCACTTTAGTGGACCACCTGCTCTTGTATGAGTTTCTTATTCTTTGGGAGGCAAAGTTTTAGCTCTAGATACTGCTCAGGGCCACTGTCTTAACAACTGTGTCACATCCCCTTCGACGTG
This sequence comes from Herpailurus yagouaroundi, assembly GCF_014898765.1. Lineage (NCBI taxonomy): Eukaryota > Metazoa > Chordata > Mammalia > Carnivora > Felidae > Herpailurus > Herpailurus yagouaroundi. The sequence continues at coordinate 16,749,280 of NW_024412423.1, read as the reverse complement.
ATGTTATGGCATGAACCATGAGTAAGACTTTAACTTAAGTAAGCAGAAGGAGAAGGCTGTGGCATGTGGCCATTGCTTCCCTCTAAGGCTCTCAAGTCCTTCTCCCTTGTTGCTTCTGATGAAAATGTTTTCTGGTGGAAGGTGGGATGCCACCTAGCAGGTTCTTTTTACTTGCCTCTTCAGAATAAGCTTCTGTCTGGAAATCCCTTCAGTAGTCAAGTAAACACAAACACACTCCTTGAAAATATATAGTTACTAGTCTTTGAGCTGTCTCATCCTCAGTATTTCAGCATGTGCAGTTCTGGCTATTTTCTTGGAATGCTAATAGCAAATGTTTTATAATGCTTAGCATGTTAGAAGCACAAGTCTCAGTATTTGTAGTAGTTTCCTGTGGCTGCTGTAACAAACAACCATAAATGAGGTTACTTAAAACAACACGAGTTTAGGGGCACCTGGGTGGCTCGCCTGGTTAATTGTCCAACTCTTGGTTTCGGCTCAGGTCATGATCTCACAGTTCATGAGTTTGCACGCAGCCTGCTTGGGATTCTGTCTTTCTCTCTCTACCCCGCCCCTGATAGCTCTCTCTGTCTCTTTCTCAAAAAATAAATAAACTCAAAAAAATAAAAAATAAAAACAAAAACACAATGTATTTTCTCACAATTCAAGAGGCCAGAAATCTGAGGTCAGTATCAGTATCACTGGGCTGAAATTAAGATGTCAACAGGCCCATGCTGCCTCTGGAGACAATAGAGAAGAGTGTGTTCCTTGCTTCTTCCAGCTTTTGGTGGCTGTTGGCATTCCTTGGCTTATAGTCACATCACTTCAATCCCTGCCTGCATCAACTTAGCAACTTCTCGTGGTCAGGTTTCCCTCTGCCTTCTTCTTATATGGACACATGTAATTTCATTTAGGGTACCTCTAGATAATCTCCCCATCTCTACATCTTCCTTGACTTAATGACATTTGCAAAGACCGTCTTTAGCATAGAAGGAAACACAGACGGGTTCCAGGAATTAGGACCAGATAACTTTGGGAGCCGTGATTCAGTCTACTACAAATTTTATACATGTAACTCACCTCATCAACATAGACATTGAGGGAAGTATTATGATTATCCCCATTTCCTGGTGAAAGTGAAGCACAGAGAGGTCATTCAGCTTACCCAAGATCAAACAGCCATTAAGGGGCAGTGTGTGGACATGAACACAGGTTTGTGACCTGAAAAAACTAGCTGCCATCGTAATTCCATGAAAATAATAATTCCTATAGAAGAACCCCCCCTGGGCTGAGTGTGCCAAGATTGAAGTCAAATGTACAGAGGTTTCTCCTTTAAAGGCAGTACTCCTGGGTTATGGAATTTCCTCACTTTCTCCTCTTTGGCAGGACTCCTTGCTCCACTGTGTACCTTATCATCTTATACATACACAATCACTCTAAGTGCAGGGCTTTTAGAGTAATGTGAGAAAAGTGTGCTGTATAAACTGTAGGCAGGGGAGGTATCTACTAAATGAATGGACTTTTAACCGATCCATCAAAGGAACACCATGTTTGAGTTGGCAGTAAGCGATAAGCAAGCTTGATACTCCTCTTATTTTTTGAATTTTTGAGACAGATCCTTCTAGAACAGCTTGCTAGACTCCTATATCCCCTAAATCCCAGCGTAGTTAAAGATCTTCTATAGCCCCTGTATTTCAGGAAAGGCTTTTCTAGACTGAAAATCCTTTGGCATCAAACTTATGTAATTCCAGCAGACAATTCTGTAACCTGTGGACTACAGAGCATTGAAGGCTCTGTCCTTGGAAATCTCAGACCTATCCATCTCTGCCTCTGGCTCAGGTCAGGCTGTTTTAATCAAGCAGCCCACTTCCGTATATGTTCTGGAGTCCCGTCCAGAAAGCTCTGTATTTACATCCTTTCCCGAGTCTCTATTCTTTGGAGTACCCTTTCAACCAGTTAACTTTTTATTTTTCTTTTCCATACAGAGTTTCACCAAAACACAATTTTTCATATCACTAGACTCTTAAGTTCAGGTCACTTGGCCTGAAGTTTAATTCCTTTCATGTGAATCTCATTCTCCTCTGACCAAACTAGCACAACAGCTCACATGCCCTTCAGTTTATGGCCTTAAGCTATCCTGTCAGCGCTGGGACACCACAGGTATGACTCTTCTACAAAATACTGGAAAGATGTATTCAATGCATAACACCATATCAAATAATAAAAATTTTTTTAAAAAATATTGTATGTTGGGACGTCAAGTAAGATAGTCCCTTATACATTTCTGGTGAGCAGGTAAATTAACATAATCGTTTTAAAATGCAATTTGCCATCATCTATCAAGAACCTTGAAAATATTATCTTTGATCGATGAATTCTACTGTGTAAGTCGGTATAGGTTGAGGTGCTCTATGTGAGAGATTCAAGCATGTAAACTGGTTTAAAGACAATAGACGCTTATTTTTCACTCACGTGATAGCTCCAGTTGAGTGACTTTCTTCAATACGGTGATTCGGGGATCAAGGTCCTTCCTTCCAAGGCATCGCCATACCCTAGTTCTTCATCATCTGCATCTGGCAGACCTAAGAGAAGGGAGAACATGGTATTCACTTCAAGTTTTAATGCAGAAGTGACAGCTATCACTTCCCCTCACATCCCCTGGTGAAAACCCACAAGACAACCCACTGCAGGAGAGACAACAACACAGTCTAGCCTGCATGCTCAGAAACAAAAGGAATTAATATTCTGTTGCTTAGCTAACAGTCTTGGCCACATCAAGCTTTCCTAAGAAGCAAGCCTGAGTATCATACCAGAAGCATAGTGTAGTGGGAAGATTGCCCTAATACTGAGCATATACAAGCATCATGGACAGATAGGTGAGCTTAAGTTTGAATGCTGGTTCTGGCCTTCATAAACTGGGGCCCTCGTGTAATGTAAAACTTGTTTATTTTACACTTTGGAGTATTCATTTTCATGGGGATTTGGTAAAGATTAAATGGGATACTGTATTCAAAGCACTTACAAAAGTACTTGTTACGCCGTAATCATTTAACAAATGGTGGCTATTATTATAACTGCTATTTTAAAGTTCTATATGAACATATCTGACAGAGATTCTTGTTGAACGAAAATAATCTAACTGTATCAGTAAGTTAATCAGGGCACATACATTGAAGCAGGAGATATGTGTAAGGAATATGAATTTAATTAGGTTAAACTACTCAGCTATATTAAAATCCAAAATGCAATAAAATTTTAACCCATGTTATCTATAATTTTTCATGTTTTGTTTTGACTTTTTATTTTTTTGAATTTTTAGTGACTTTTACTGTTTTTTTTCTTGCTTTTGCTGCTTCTTATGTTAAAACTTATTTAAAGTAATAAAATACTATAGATGTATTTGAAATCCCTTTAAATTTCTCCTGATACCCCTCTCTCCCTCTAAGGGAAAATTTTTTCTTGAGTTGATGTATGTCCTTCTTGATCAAATTTAACTCTGACCATGCATATATGTTCACATAAAAATATATGATAATTTGGAATGTTTAATATTACATAAGTGTAATATTAAATTTGATTTATAAATTTATAATATATAAACAATAAATAAATTAATTATATTTGATTTATTTTTTTCATACAATATTATGTGTCCAATATATTTCCACATTTAGTCTATAGATCTAGTTCACTTAAAATTCTAGTCTTTCATTGGATGCGCATAATACAATCCATTCATTCATTCACCGTAGATAAATAAAGATTTCCAATTTTGTGCTATTCCTAAAAATATTGCAATGAACATTCCTATATATGCTTCCTGTGAATGTGTCACAGATTTCAACTTATAATTTAGTTTTTTGCTATTTACGATAATCTTTTACTTATTCATTTGTATGGATCTCTCTCTATATATATATTTATATATACATATATATATATTCTCAAAACTACACACATTTTACTGTATAAGTACCCCAAATGCCATTGCCTAATTGTGTGTCTTGATACATTGCTTGACAAACTTAAAACTCAAACTAAGATTTGGTAACTCTGGTGGGAAATTGTATTTATTTTCAAGTTGTTTTTATTGTGAGTAATATCTGTGCTTCACTAAAGAGATTTCTGGGGACAAATGTATATTCCACACAGATCAAAGATAGACAAGCCATTGAACCTCTTGCAGTTCACCTTCCCTGTAGCTAAAGACAACAGAATCTAAAAATGTTGCCAACTGTCAAGGATTTTCATACTGCTCATCCAGGCTGAGATATCTGCTAATTTAGATAATGGCTACAGCCCATCAGCTAATAGTATTTACAACAAAAACATATGGCCAGTACTTGGAAGGCCAGTTATTAGCTAATGTGAGTCATTTCCCGATGAATTAGAGATAATTTATATTGTCAGTATGAATTCTTTTTGAGTAGTATGGCATTTACCAGGGTTGACCATAAGAATAGACATTGGTGGCTACTTACGTGTTAACCCTTGAAGGACTCTGAAAAAGACTACCCGCCCATCACAGATTAGGGATACAGACTGAAAAAAAAGCACTAAAGCTTGAGGGAGGAGGCAGCAGCGGGGGAGGGGAGGGGACCGTGGGGCAGTGGGGACATAAGAAAAAGAAACAATCAGAAAAGAGTAGGAGGATAGAGACTGAGCAAGTTAAAGTCTGTGTTAGTCAGAATCAGTGCTATATCATGCTGCAGTAACAAATTGTTCCTAATAACAATGGCTTAACCCATTAAATTTTTTTTTCTGCTTACATACATACTCCTCAAGAAGTAGAAGTTTCTATGATCATCAGAATTTCCTCCACAAAACTGATATACAGCAAAATTCATATTCTGATCATACCTGAGTGTCTATAGCAGATCCCATGGATACCTATAACTTCCACAGGAGCTCATATACCTTCCATGGTAGCCTGGAAGTAAATGAACTGGAAACATTTGGTAAACAGCATAGTGACTACCAAAGATCACCATTTTGGTTATCAACTGTTGGTTCAGTTGGTTCACTCTCTATTCCCAAAAAGAGAATACATCTACCCCTACTCCTAGAAAGACAACCCCGAATCCCACCCAACGGAGCATGATATTACCAAACCCCAAGTTCAGCTGCTTGTCACTTGAAAGACCAATACTCAAGAGACAGTTTTGATTGGAAAGGAATTTGAGGTTTATTCAAGAAGCCAGCCACCTGAGGAGAAGGTAGACTCTTGTCCAAGAGCCAACTCTGAGGTTTCTGTCTGGTCCAGGGGTTTTGAAAAGGGCTTAGGGTAGTTAATCAGGAAAGGGAGTGCAGTGGTCTGCAATATTTCTTGATTGCATGCCAACTCGATGGTGCCAGCTAACAACATTATCTCAGTGCCCCCGGGGGTTGTACAAGCAGGTTCTGTTCTTGTTCCATCATGTGCAGGAATATTCTGTTCATTCTGCAAAGGAGGGCAAAGTCTATAGATACACAAAGAGAGGTTAGTAAAACCATCTCTGTGACCTGAAAAAAGAAAAACATTTTGTTAAAAAAAAATGCTAGGTTAATCAAAAAGCTGAGGTGGCTTCAAGCAGACTTGCTGGCCTCTGTGGCCTGGGAAAGTTTTGGTCCTACACTCCTCAAGGCAAGTGGCCTGCTTGCTGTGGATCATCAGAAAGTAAAGAGTGTGTTAGCTTGAAGCAAGTTAACTCTTAGACTAGTTACAGCGCTATTACAATGGCATTATGCTCATTATTTTAGAATTTCGCATTATATTCTTTCATATCTACCTCAAGTTTGGATGCAGCTACTGTTGAAATGGAGAACTATCAACTAAAAATACAAGTTAACACCTTCCAACACACACACACACACACACACACACACACACACACACACACACACACACTCACACACCCCATACCTTAGTGTAACAGAAACAGGTAATCATGCTAAGGCTGGAAGCATTACAAGTCCAGTACAAAAAGTAGAGAACTGCTGAATACCACTAGTTTAGTGTGGTTTCTGTGAATCTTACCAATGAGCAGGATCAGGAAGCTGTCTGGCATCTTTCATCCAAAGCAAGGTTTACGGCGGTACCTGGAAAAGACAGAGACAACGAGCTTCCACTAGTCAGTACTTTGCCAAATTACTGTAATGAAATAAAATTTTCTGTAGCATGTCCAAAGATGGGTAGGCACCAGGATAGGACACAGTTTACTTTTATCCCAGGCTTGTTTGTCAGCTTCTAGATGCGCAAAATTAAACTCCCTGGTGGGCTGACGAAATTTAAACCCCAGGACTCCTCTGGCAAATGCATTTCGCTTTTATTTCCACCTCACTTTCTTCCCGCCTATGCAGTCTGCAGCCCCTGAGCTCGTTTAGACTGGAGTCTAATATCCGTGCTTCTGGTATCTGGTTTGTTTGGTCCCAACTGAGTCTTTCCCTTCAGAAGATAGATCTATAAAAAGAAAACGGATATTTTTAATAAGCGTGGAAAACTTTCTGGTTACAAATGTTTTCATGATGAGACCACTGGCTGAAAACTAAAATTTGAAATGAGACAGTCTGGGGGCATTTTTTAATGTGTAGATAACACTCCAAGAAGGATAACACCCTGGGGTAATAACCTGGGAGGAAGTACAGAATGCTAAACACCAAAGGGAATAAGCAATTGAGAAAAAAAAAAAAAAAAAAAGGCCTGGGGAACTCTTAAACAGAAGTCAGGCAAGGAAGCTGACCCTTCCTGTCAAACAATGAACTGAATGCTAGAAGCACAGGTATCATCTGGGAGGTGGTGAAAAGGGCATAATCTTAGGTCCTGAACCTTACAGTGTCAGAGTCTGCATCTTCACTATATCATTTGTTGATTCAAATGCGCGCTAATGTTGGCACTCAGCAAGATTTTAATTGTTAAAAGTTGTTGTAAGATAGTAAGGTGTCATTGCTCCTGTATTCTTGCATTCAGAAATCAGAACCTAACACAGTTACCAAACCTAGCACAACCTAACTAGCTGGTTATCAGTAACTGTTTATTATTAAAATTAAATCACCGCTTTTGTACTGAAACCATTTCTTTTGCTGTATAGACTATCACTGCTGAGATAAAGTTTATGGCAAAGCAATAAATGTAAAATTTGAAAAAACAGCTTGAAAGGGAGGAATGCCTTATCATTTATGTATTTACATATTCCTGTGCCTGCCCACATGCAAAAGTCATGTATAGAAATGTATAAAATGTGATATGAATTAAAAATGTAATGTTTGTCATGTGTCTTTATATAATAAAGGATACCTAGATACAGAGAACTTAAATGTATCCAGTGTCATGAAACTTTTTTTTAATCTTTTTTTAAATGTTTATTTACTTTTTTTTTTTACTTTTTTTTTTAACGTTTATTTATTTATTTTTGAGACAGACAGAGACAGAGCATGAATGGGGGAGGGCAGAGAGAGAGGGAGACACAGAATCAGAAGCAGGCTCCAGGCTCTGAGCTGTCAGCCCAGAGCCCAACGCGGGGCTCGAACTCACGGACCGCGAGATCGTGACCTGAGCCGAAGTCGGACGCTCAACCGACTGAGCCACCCAGGCGCCCCTATTTATTTACTTTTAAGAGAGAGAGCACACGTGGGGGGAAGGACAGAGAGACAGAGACAGAGAGAGAGAGACAGAGAGAGAGAGAGAATCTGAAGCAGGCTCCAGGCTCTGAACTGTCAGCGCAGAGCCCAATGCAAGTCTCGAACTCACAAACTGCAAAATCATGACCTGAGTTGAAGGATGACGCTTAACTGAATAAGCCACACAGGTGTCCCCAATGTCATCCAACTTTTAAGTGGCAGAATATGGAATAGAATCTAGTTCTCCTGACCATAATATTACATTGTATCTAATAACTTTGATGCTTAAACAATTTATTAACTACAGTAGTATCTCATGATGAGTTTCAAACAAGAATCAAATTATAGCTTGAATGTTATGGACATTATGTTCATGTTTTTCTGGAATTTTAAATAAATGAAATGCTCATCTTGGAGGTAAAAATACTTCTCATTATTTATAATCAGATTTTTAAAAAAATTTTTAAATCTTTTTATTTATTTTTCAGAGACAGCGTGTTAGCAGGGGAGGGGCAGAGAGAGAGGGAGACACAGAATCCAAAGCAGGCTCCAGGCTCCGAGCTGTCAGCACAGAGACTGACACGGGGCTTGAACCCACGAACCATGAGATCATGACCCTAGCCGAAGTCAGATGCTCAACTGACTGAGCCACCCAGGCACCCCTATAATCAGATTTTTATGTTTATGCTATTGTATTATTATGGACTTTTCTACTTTCTAAATAAGATAGGGTAAATTTAATTTAAACCTTAAGGTTTTAACTCAGAAATTTTAATTTCACTAAAGGGTATCACAAAATTTTAAATATGAAAGTGTTTCCAACACTTGATTCATTTTAATCTGTTCAATTTTTATACTGTAAACCATAAAATATATGAATAATAAAGACTAATGGGTATTTTCTGTGTGTCATGCACTTAGACCAATAAAACTTCCTTGTCTTCAAAATACTGATATATATATTAGTTTCAATTTTTATTATATATAAACAATACCTTATTTATATCTATACTTTATTTTTTTAATTTTTTTTAACCTTTATTTATTTTTGAGACAGAGAGAGACAGAGCATGAACAGAGGAGGGTCAGAGAGAGGGAGACACAGAATCTGAAACAGGCTCCAGGCTCTGAGCTGTCAGCCCAGAGCCCGACGCGAGGCTCGAACTCACGGACCGTGAGATGATGACCTGAGCCAAAGTCGGATGCTTAACCGACTGAGCCACCCAGGCGCCCCTATATCTATACTTTAAAAATAAGGAATGTAGAAAATCAAAACGCTTGTGTTACAATAAAATAATCCAAAATTGCATGTACACCATGAATGTAATATAAAAATACTCATACGTATAAAGAATGAAATGCAAAAGTAAGTTTATTTGCTAATACAGACTTATAGATTTGTGCTCCTCTAGACATTTACATAATGTTATATATTATTTTCAATAAAAATTGAGTGCTCTGTGCGTGTTTTCAAAGGAGAAAACAAGTGTTTCCTCCTACTGTGCTTAAATTTTTATCTTCTTAGTGATCAACTTAGGGAAACAGAACTTAATTTCAATTGAATTAGAGACATTAGTCTTATTCATATGTTTTGGTTCTGTTCAAATTTTTACAGATCACAAGTTCATATTCTCTTATCTTCTAAAAATGTCATAGTTTTCTTACTTTCACATTTAAATTTGCGATTCATTTGCAATTGATTTTTGTTTGCGGCAGGATGTTGACACAAGTTTCATCACTTTTCCACGTGGATATCCAATTTTCACAACATGGTATTTTGAAATCAGTGTCATTACCCCACCGATCTCCAGTACTATTTTTCCACAAGTCAAGTGTTCATATGCACAAGGCCATGTTTCAGGCTTCCCTGTTCTGTTCCTTTTTTAATTTTTCTACCTTTGTGATACCATCATAATACCTTAATTGTTTTAGCTGTATAGTAAATCTTTCATTACACATTTTATTTACTTCATAGAAGAATATTCAGATTAACAACGTCTTTTTTATTGTAATATGTATTTGAGAGAGAGAGAGAGAGAGAGAGAGAGTGTGTGTGTGTGTGTGTGTGTGTGTGTGTGTGTGCACGAGTCAGGGTGAAGGAGAGAGAGAGAGAGAAAATCCCAACCACAACCCTGAGATCATGACCTGAGTCGAAATTAAGAGTAGGTTGCTCGGGGTGCCTGGACGGCTCACTTAATCTTCTCACTTAGGCTCAGGTCATGATCTCGCGGTTCGGGAATTCGAGACCCGCATCGTGTTCTGTGCTGACAGCTTAGAACCTGGAGTCTGCTTCAGATTCTGTCTCCCTTTCTCTCTGCCCCTCCCCTGCTCATTCTCTCTCTCTCTCTCTCTCTCAAAAATAAACATTAAAAAAAAAAGAGTGGGTTGCTCAACTGACTGAGCTCATAGAAAGTCTAACATATATGTAACTAAAGTCTCAGGAGAGAAAAAGACAAAGAATGAGACAGAAGGAATATGTGAAGTGATAACAATTAAGAATTTCCTGAAACTGATTAAATACTTCAATTCATAGATTCAAGAACACTAAATTCTGATCAAAATAAAAATTTACAGGCAAATAAGTGGGAAAATGGTTAAAGAGGACACAAAAATAGAAAAAGGAACAAGAAAGAAATCACATAAAAAGCATGTAGATACATTATAGGTTTTAGCTCATAGAGGCATAGAGTCTACCATTTCACCTTTCTAATCTAGTTCAAATGGCCTCTTCATTTCTTAAATTTATGAAAAATAAGGGTTTTAATATCAAATAGCATAGAATCTCATTAAAAGTCAGAGAATCTCTGAGTTCAGTCATTAATACTATATTCAATACTTATAAGTCAAGGATTTAACAGGTTTATTGTGTGCATTGCCCTAGTATTCAATTCCATCAAGATTCAAATGGGCCGAAGCTTTATGTACACACATCTAACATCAACTTTATTTAGCTTAGCTAATTCTAAAGAAAAACATAGTAATAATAGATATAATATTAGAGATATGGGGCAAATGGTCTCCAAATATTTATAATCTGGAAGACACTAAAGAGATAAGGAAACCAGGAACTAAAAGCAAGGATAGAAATAAAGATGAATATGTGCAGAAGACAAATTCCATTTTTTCTGTTTTTCTAGGCTCTACTACAGTTCTCTGGGGCTGCTCGTTCACCTAGTATGCAAATAATGTGGAATTGGGGGTTCGTGTGAGTATTTCTCCCATCTCATTTTCCTAGCTTTATGCTTGCTTATTCTTGATAATGAAAACAATGCCAGATGGTATGGCCAGTTAACAGGCTCTAAGAGACAGCTACCAGAACTTAAATGGGAGTTAGTCTCAAATAACTCAATTCAGTTGCTTTCCTTACTGTGAACTGGAAATGTGCAATCAGTTGGCCAGGGATAGATTGACTTACTTTATGTTACTACTTCAAGCTTTGTTTAATGCAGTTCTGTTCAGAAACTGCTTGTGGAGTAGAAAAGATTTCTTGGTAAAGACAAAGTCTGTGATGACTGTTGAATAGTGACTATGAATTACCAAGGTTGAAAAGGGTATGGGGGAAGGGTGGCTAACACGGGGATATATTTAAGAGATGTATTTTAAAATCTTATCATGGGAGAAGCAAAGGAGTAATTTCTGCCTCTAATCAGACAAAAGTTTCTGACCTGATGAATTGGGTGAAAGGATAATGGTGCAGTTTACTGTGATTAGAAATACAATCGATTGAAATCGTAAGATGCATCAAATTTAAGAAATTGGATTACAAAGAGGTGCAAGAGGCTTTGAGAAGAAATGGAAGAGAATCCAGAGAAAGTAATATTCTAGAAGTCAGGAGATTTGAGAGTTTTGCAAAGAAATAAGCACCCAAAGATATCAAATGAAGCCCGGGAGTCTAAATAGAAAATAGTGAGAAGCCATTGGATTTAACACTATGTTGACTACTAAGGAATTTTAGAAAGCAATTTTGACATCATTATGGCATCGAAAATGAGATTTCAGGGGCGCCTGGGTGGCTCAGTCGGTTAAGCATCCGGCTTCGGCTCAGGTCATGATCTCACGGTCTGTGAGTTCAAGCCCCACGTCGGGCTCTGTGCTGACAGCTCAGAGCCTGGTGCCCGTTTCAGATTCTGTGTCTCCCTCTCTCTCTGCCCCTCCCCTGTTCATGCTCTGTCTCTGTCTCAAAAATAAATAAACGTTAAAAAAAAATTTTAAAAAAATGAGATTTCAGTGAGTGAACATGCAAAGGAAGGTAAGGAAGTAGAAATAACAAGGCCTAGTAGACGTTCAAAAACCTAGGCCACAGTGACATGGAATGGTAGCTATAAAGTAATCAAGGTTGAGGGAAGGTGTCCCCCTGCCCTGGCCCCAGAAGGAGTAAACTGAGAGATCAGAAAGACCCAGGGGACTGGTAGGATAAATAGAGGGGAAAAAGTACACAACTGATAGAGAAAATACCAAGTGAGAAAGAGTGGTTTTCGTTTTTTAATTTTTAGCTGTTCATTTATTTATTTTTGAGAGAAAGAAAGAGAGAACAAGCAGGGAGGGGCAGAGAGTGAGACAAAGAATCCGAGGCAGGTTCCAGGCTTTCAGCACAGAGCCTGATGCAAGACTTAAACACGTGAACTGTGAGATCACGACCCAAGCAAAAGTCAGATGCTTAACCGACTGAGCTACTCAGGCACCCCTGACAAAGGAGGGTCTTGATGGAAAGTAATGGTAAGTGGTTGGTCATAAAACAGAAGGACATTTTGAACATCTGAGGGTAGGCAAAAATTGTTTAATGAAGATATAGATGTGAATGTGTTTAGAGAGGCTTAGCTGTGTAGATGATGCATGATCATACCTTAAATGATGAAAGATACATTGATTAAGCTTTACTCTGAAAACTTAGTTGAAGTTGGTGTTTAATACAAGGGATATAATTAAGAGAAATACGACAGTTTGTAATAGTCATCCACATAATAGAGACTCTAAGTAAGATGAATGATACTGTGAACCAATCCAACAAGAATATTCTAATTAAAAAATCTTGCATTCCAGACTGAGCTTGAATGACAATTATGGGATGGAAGGGAGTTGCTGATGTCGTGTAACGGCTATGTTCTCATCAGGAAGGCTGCCCTTAGACTTCAAGGACGTCAATTCCATCAACCAAAGAAAAGGCCAGCAGTCATGATGGGGTAAATACCTGAGATGGCAGAACTCAAAGAGGAGGACATGCCTAAAAATATGTAGAAAATAAGAGCTGAGGAAAGAGTTTTTGAAGCATTCACCACAATTCACTGCACCTGGTAATCTTCTATTTATATTGGCCCCTGGGATTTCGATAGAGCTCATACATCCCTGTTTGTCTGGTTTACATCTGTTGTCACAGCATCCTTTCCTATTTAACATTTGTCATGTGGTGAGCCTAGATTTAGGCACACCTGGTTGAACATTAGAACTAAGAAAGGTCATGCAGAAGTTAAGTGAATATGTCAAGTTAAGAGGGGTAAGAAAATTTTAAATGAGATCGCCATGTCCACTGGTGTTTGCCTGAAGCCACTCCCAGCCAAACCATTTTGCTTTAAAGTAATTTGACCTTGATATGCTTGATTTTATAAGCTTCTCTGTTCAAACTGCGGGAGATTAGCTAAGGCTGAACTACTGACCTGATGATAAAGATCTAATCACAAGAAAAATGCCCCAGAGGCTCATAAACTGAATCCACTGAATCCAATGCTTTTAAAATTAAGAGCCAGCTACCTAAAAAGAAGTAGTTATTTGTAGCCACAAGCAAAGGACTGTATTAGCATTTTTTTTTTTTTGAGGAGACAAAAGGGGGAAAAATCAAATTAATATCTCCTTTTCCTATTAATTTGCTTTGCCTTTCTTCTTTTCCCTCCCCATTCTGGAAAAGCAGCTTATAATTTGAATATTGTTTCTTGAATACAAAATCAATACCAAAAGCCTCTATAGACAGATAAGGGATTTTATACTTCAGTGCAGGATTTTCCAACGTTGGCATTAAAGATGCTTAGGAGGCTCGTTAAAACACAGGTTGCGGGGCGCCTGGGTGGCACAGTCGGTTAAGCGTCCGACTTCAGCCTGGTCACGATCTCGCGGTCCCTGAGTTCGAGCCCCGTGTCGGGCTCTGGGCTGATGGCTCAGAGCCTGGAGCCTGTTTCCGATTCTGTGTCTCCCTCTCTCTCTGCCCCTCCCCCGTTCATGCTCTGTCTCTCTCTGTCCCAAAAATAAATAAACGTTGAAAAAAAAAATTAAAAAAAAAAAAAAAAAAAACAAAACACAGGTTGCTGGGTCCTGCCCCCAGAGTTTGTTTCAGTAAGTCTGCCACTGAGCTGGAGAGTGGAGTAAAACTCGGGGATTTCTAATGATGCTGCTGATGCTGTCCCAACCCACACCTGAAAGCCTCTGCCTTACTACAGGTAGCTGGAAACTCAAAATACTCTCTTCCTTGTGTGGTACTCGAGAAACCCTGACTCATTTTGCCCCATCACACTGCTGCCCAGATGCGGTGAAAATTCAGGCCTGCACTGAAATCCCACATCACTCATGATTACTCACATGCTTCAGGAGACTCTGACCCTCAGCGGCTCATGTGAGAATTAAGTGAGAACATAGAAAGTTAAATGGCTACCAAAGTAAAAGGCCTGATGAGAAATCCAAAAGTCCACTGGTTACCGACACAAAGCCTACGGGAGCCAGAGGGATTAGCTTAAATGAGCTCATTCCCCCATTTGTTAAGTGTGCTCAACATGGACGCCTGATCAGGGCAGAAATCATCCATCTGCAGTCACTAATCAGTTTCTTTCATATTTTGATATGATTACAATCTTAGTGATAATGGGAAATTTTACAGATTTCTTTTCAGGTTACTTTTTTTTAAGTAGGTTCTACACTTTTTTTTTAATACAGCAATTTTACAGATTACTTTTTTTTTATTGGAGCCCAACGCAGGGCTTGAACTCATGAACCTTAACCAACGGAGCCACCCAGGTGCCCCTCATTTTACAGATTACTTCATAAAAGGAGACAAACAGTAAGCCGTTGTTCTAATGTAGTGCTTCTTAAAGTTTTTTAGGTCCTGAACTTTGAGAAACTGAGGAAAGCTATGGACATTTTCCCCAAGTAAATACACACGGTTTGTTGGGGGAACAGTTCAAGACCTCCTGAGAGATCTGTATTCTCCAAATTCAGAACCTCTTGTTCTAAGCGCTTCAGGTTGATCCCCTGCTAGTAAATGAGCTTTCCACAAACCTAGGATCTGAAAGTCTCCCTTCTGGGAGGATATCAGAATCAGGAAGGGCTAGATTCCCCGCCTTAACCTGACAGAGTCTGTGTCTTTAACTTAATCTTCTTTTGTCCTAGAATTGTATTCATTTTAGCTGTTGTGAAAAATTACCACAAACTTTGCAGCTTTAGAACAAACTTATTACCTTAAAGCTCTGGAGGTCCAAAGTCCTAAAATCAGAGTGTCAGCGAGGCTCTAACAGAGAATCTGTTTTCTTGCTTTTGTTTGTTTTCTTGCCTTTGTGAGCTACAAGAGGCCTACTTGCATTTATTGGCTGGTGGTACCTGCCTCTGTCTTCAAAGCCAAGGGCCTAGCTTTCTTAAATCTCTTTTTCACCTTCGTATCTCTGGCCTTCATTCCAAGGTCTCTCTGGCTTTCCTCTTTCCCTTTGTGAGGCTTCTGTGATTACACTGGACCCACCTGAAAAATCTAGGATACTCTTCACATGTCAGTATCTTTAACTTAACGATTTCTCTAAAGGCCCTTTTGTATGTAAGGAAACACATTCCCAGGTTCTGGGAATGAGAACAAGGATCGTGGGGTATGTGTGTGGGAGACATTATTCTGTCCACTAAAGCATTCATTTTATTATCATCCCTCTAACATACACTGGCTCTTGCTTGATTATCATTATTTACAATATCAGTCAAATACAATTAATAACTGCGGATTTCAGTTAAACATTTTAAACTTACTAGTAGTAAGGAAGGACACTGAGAGCTGCTCCGTGAAGTGGAAAAAACTTCTAAACTTAGATATTTATACACATAAATTAATAACGTTTTTAGTTCTCAAATCTAAAACTTGCACATTGTGGACACGTGGTCAAAAGAGCCTATATTTTCAGAGCAACTGAAAAAAGGAAATAGAAAAAAAACAAACTAGTTTATCTTAAAAGCACATGATGTAATCCATCGAAAATTCTTGCGCTCAAATATAGAAAAACACTACGAAATGCAGGAAGAAAGACATGATTTCACAGAAAGATTGTCAAAAATAAAATGTTATTTTTTTAATTGACTCCATGTTCAATATGATTTTTAAGATAATATGATTTTAAGCTGAATTATTAGTAGTATAATATTTAGAAAAGGAGATCACATTCATTCAAAAAAGATTATTTTCATTTTTAAAAAAATTTTTAATGTTTATTTTTAAGAGAGAGAGACAGACTGCAAGTGGGGGAGGGGCAGAGAGCAAGGGAGACACAGAATCCGAAGCAGGTTCCAGGCTCAGAGCTGTAAACACAGAGCCGGACGTGGGGCTCAAACTCACAAACCATGTGATCATGACCTGAGCTGAAGTCAGACGCTTAACCAACTGAGCCACCCAGGTGCCCCTAAAAAGATTGTTTTTAAAGCATGTATCCACCAGACACTATGCTAGATAATGAGGATACTCTCTACTTTGTACTGTTACTATGTCCTCATTTTTAAAAATTTTAGATTCATAAAACCTGAGTAAAAAATCACATCACAATGACAGGAAAAGGCCTAAACTTTAAACTCAATAAAATCTTGGTACAATGAATTTTTTTTTTCTGAATTATTGTATCTGACCATGCAGTTTTATTAGCAAAAATGCGGGGCGCCTGGGTGGCGCAGTCGGTTAAGCGTCCGATTTCAGCCAGATCACGATCTTGCGGTCCGTGAGTTCGAGCCCCGCGTCAGGCTCTGGGCTGATGGCTCGGAGCCTGGAGCCTGTTTCCGATTCTGTGTCTCCCTCTCTCTCTGCCCCTCCCCCGTTCATGCTCTGTTTCTCTCTGTCCCAAAAATAAATAAAAATAAAAAAAAAAAACGTTGAAAAAAATGCATTTAAAACTTTTTTTTCTATTATTGGTTGCATCACGCAAGGTTTTAAACCATCTGCTTTTCAAAATGCTCAATTTGACATCACCATCTGCTGAAGGGGATTAAGAGCACAGTTACCTTGATGAGCCCTGAGTAACATACAGAATTAGTGAATCACTATATCATACACCTGGAACTAACTTAACACTGTTTTAACTGTAGTGGACTTTTAAAAAATTTTTAAAAGGAAGAAAATTCTGACACATGCCACAACACAGATGAACCTTGAAGACATTTTGCTAAGTGAAACAAACCCTCTGCAACATTTGAAAACTTTTTTTTTTCATTTTGCCCGTATGTCTCATGAACATCTCTCATTACACACTACCGTATAACCAATTACAGAATTTACCTGCAATCATTACTTTTAGCTAAACTTTTAATAGGTTGAGATTTTAAGCTGCAAGAGTAGTAAAGATGGCATTATAAAAATCTTTTAAACCAATAATTATTTACACGATATTCTAAATTGTCTCAACCTTTTCCACAGACTCATTATTGGATTTGGGATGGACACATGTTTTTAAAATCCTTGGGGCGCCTGGGTGGCGCAGTCGGTTAAGCGTCCGACTTCAGCCAGGTCAGGATCTCGCAGTCCGTGAGTTCGAGCCCCGCGTCAGGCTCTGGGCTGATGGCTCAGAGCCTGGAGCCTGTTTCCGATTCTGTGTCTCCCTCTCTCTCTGCCCCTCCCCCCGTTCATGCTCTGTCTCTCTCTGTCCCAAAAATAAATAAACGTTGAAAAAAAAAATTAAAAAAAATATAAATAAAATCCTGAGTTGATGCATACATAGGCAGATGCATAAGAGTTGTATGACAAGAAGTAATTAATTCCTCTTCTTCAATGAAGAAAACATGGGGAAAAAAATAGAAAAACATGAGTGGTGACTGGTGAGTTTATCAGGCTGCAGACTCAGGTGCACAGGAAGGGCACCCAGGCCTTGGTCGCTTTGATCACTTGACGCTGGCATGAGCTGACCTGTCCATCATCCCACTTCCCCCATCTGGTCTGCAGATCAGGCCAGAGGCAGGCACATCAGTGGCAGCTGAGCTTCCTCCCCAACTATGAAGCTTTTTGTTCCAACTCTTTCATTATGACAATGACCCTCTAAAAGCCTTGGAACAATACTTGGCTGGGCTCCTGAACCATGCTGGCACAATTAGAATTCTCTCAGACTATCTCAGACCACTTTTGCTTAGACATGCCACAGACAGTTCCTACCACACCACGCCATATTGGATAAAGGGGTCCTTGACGTCTTGCTGCCTCCCAGGGCTTTACTTGAACTGGGGTTCAGACTAGCCCCCTCCAACCACTGCTCCAATTAGGGTTTCTACTGTTCTTTTCTTTCCTGGTATTTGGCCTCAGACATCATCTGTTGTGATTCCCTGGGAATCACAACAATATTGAACCCTTCGGTATCCCCTACTGCCCTCCCCTCCCCAACTTCTAGTCTGGTAAACTGGAATATTATCTGCAGAGACGGGAAAACAGTAGCCCTGACTGACTTTGCAGCTAACCCTTGTGAAACTCAAAAGTTACGTATTGACTTCTTTGTTCTGTGTTCTGCTGTGTTCTTCTTTGTTCTGTGTTGAGGCCAAATCTGAGGTAATGGCTGCCTGTTGCCCTAGCTGGGTAGGACAATGGTGAGGAGAGAAGGGGAAGGGAGGAAAAGCTGGTTCCTGGGACAACTAGGACGTGGATACATATTCAGATTCTTAGTCTCAAACTTAAAAACACAAGAAAAAGGACAAATGTGTGGGTGCATATTTGGAGGGGAAGCACTTAATTTATGTGGAATTCTTGAAATTACAGGAGTTGTGAGTGAAAATAGCTCCACCTGAAAGGGCATAGGATTGAGGCTAGCATAGGAACTTACCTATTCAGGTGAGAGGGAGAAAAGTGTTGGTTAGTAAACCAGCTTTTCAAGGTTTGTGTAGTTTGATTTGTTGTAATTTTTTCTGATAAAAGTTAAATTTTAGATTTTTAAAATGCTATGAGGAATGACAATGGGCTGGGCAGAAAGGAATTCACTCCCATTTTTACAAGGTCTCTTCTGGTCACATGGTGGTTGCAAAATTTTTACCTCAGGAGGGGTGCCTGGCTGGGTCAGTCAGTGGAGCATGTGACTCTTGATCTTGGGGTTATAATGTCAGACCCGAGTTGGGTGTAGAGATTACAAAAAAAAAAAAAAATCTGGGGCTCCTAGGTGGCTCAGTCAGCTAAGCGTCCGACTTCGGCTGAGGTCATAATCTTGCAGTTTGTGGGTTCAAGCCCCACATCAGGCTCTGTGCCACAGCTCAGATCCTGGAGCCTGCTTCGGATTGTGTGTCTCCCTCTCTCTCTGCCCCTACCCCACTTGTGCTCTGTCTCTCAAAAATGAATAAATGTAAAAAAAAAATTTAAATAAAAAATAAATCTTAATTTTTTTTTTATTTCTGAAAACAATGAAAAAAAAATAGGGAGAATTTGTCCTCATCATCTTCTCTCTTCTTGTTGAAGACTTTCAATCCTAAACCTCAGACACTGCCAAATATTTGAGAAGTTGTCTTTCTGTTTTTCTTAAATGTATATATATTTCATTGTTACTGAAGCAATGCTTGTGTTTTGCTAGACAATTGTATTTTTCAACGCACAATATAAATTTTATTCTATACAATAACAAGGAAAGAATCCAGGCACCGGCCCCAAAGGGCCTTACAATCTCCTGTCTAAGAAAATAATCCACTTATTTCCATGGAGAATAAGATGCCATGATTCCATAAGGGGAATGATATGAAATTGATAACCTGAGCATAGGTCCCCCAGGGACACAGAATGACCCCAACCTATCCTGGGCACTCAGGAAGTATGCTGTCAGCTACTGATACCAGGGGAGCAGCAACCCATACAGAGATATCCTTACTCATGCAATCTATTTTGGCATTTGAAGGCTTGTTTAATCCATCTCTTAAAGAATCGTTTACAGAAGGTAATCCATGGCAATGTTTATTCTTATAAATTATTTCTTCACGATAACAGCCACATCCAATTTCATTGTCCTTTTCCCCTTCCGGTTATGGCTTAGTACTACTGCTAATAACCTCAGACTTTGTGCTTGACTTATATTTGAACCAGATTTAGCAGCTTTCCTCGAAGTCCCTGATGTGTTTCCTAGTAGATACTGAGCACATCAGGATACTTTCAATGACAGGTAATAGGAACCCCAGTCAAACTAAAGGGACTTCATTGCTTCCCATAACTAAAGGTCTAGATGAAGAACAAATTACTTGAGAGGTCCAGTTTGGGATTTTGCTCCATTTCTCTGCAGTGCTCAACTCCACGCTTCTGTATGTGGTTTTTTTTTTTTTTTTTCTTAGCTCAATCGCACATCCTTGTTTGTTTTTTTTTTTATTTTATTTTTGAGAGAAAGAGAGAGAGAGTGCAAGCACGGGTAGGGGCAGAGAGAGAGAGAGGGAGACCCAGCCTGGGAACAGGGTCCACCCAGGCTCTGAGCTGTGAGCACAGAGCCCGAGGCCCGGCTAGAACTCAGGAGCCATGAGGTCATGACGTAGCCAAAGTCCGACACTTAACCAAGTGAGCCACCCAGGCATCCTGTCAATTGCCACATTAATTGTAACACAGCTGCCTTCAACAGTTAGGGCCACTCGCTTCCTCATTCACCTCTGGCTAGAGAGTGTGGCTTTCCATTGTTCTCTGTTAAAAGTAAGGAAGGACTTTCATGGAAACCCCCAGGAAACTTACCATGGTGCCTCATTAATGAGAATGTGAAACTCATTTCTATTCTTAACAAGCCCACTTAACAAGGGAATATCAACAGCAACTCGTTCTACCCCATAAACTGAGGTCAATTACACAAACCTTATAATTAATAGGAGAAAATCACCATCATCACCATCATCATCACTATTTCAGATAGGTTAAGGAAAGGAAACGTACTGGCCTTCATTTATGGACTTCTTTTTCCTATTAGAGACTCCCATCCCTGCATCTTGCCAGTAATACTTTGGTGACCTACTCCCTCAGCATTGAGCTTCACGTAGTCTTTTTCTGAATTTGTATGCCTAACTCCTTCATTTCCATGCTCCTCCTGCAAGCCTTCTCAATCAAGCACACTACCTCTTCCTTGGTTCTGCTAAATAAAGGTGAATGAATATCCTGTATGGTATTCATTCCTGTTTTAACTTGCTGATTGATTGACACTTAGATAGCTTTGTGATGAACAATATGAGGGAATATTATTTGTTACTTATGATCGTTGTTGTCATGTCTGGATTATTAAGGTTTGGGAATCCACCTCTTCAGGAATGTAACCCTCTACTAAAATCTTGTTTCCATGGGAAAATGATTGCATTTTTATTATTTCCATTGCCATTAAATCCATTTATTATTTGAATTAGTATATGGCTCTAAAGTTAGATACTGGTTTTTCTAAATTAATGTGTTCGTTCATTCATTCATTAAGAATGATATTGCATGATCTAAATCCTGTACATATGAAATAGCCATCTATGTTTTTGCAAAATGAAAATTACACACAGTTGTGTATATTCAGTAGGTAGACGCAACAAGCATTTTTTTTTATTACTGAGTGTACCCAGAACTTTCACATTTGTTGTCCATTTCATCTTCACAACATTTTTCTAAGATTTATACTTAGAATTATGGATTTATAACTCCTATTTTACAGGTGAGGCAAATAAAGTTTAGAGAAGTGACTTCCCAAAGGTAACCCAACTAGGTAAGCACTGAGGCTGTGAGAGAAGAGAACAAGTAAACCTGACTATAATTACACTTTACTCCTGAGTTTATTTTTTATTTTTTTAATGTTTATTTACTTATTTTGTTTGAGGGAGAGAGAGCTTGAGTAGGAGAGAGGCAGAGGGAGAAGGAGACAGAGAATCCCAAGCAGGCTCTGTGCTACCAGCTGGAGGCTTGAACCCACAAACCGTGAGCAAAACCAAGAGTCAAACGCTTCACCAACTGAGTCACCAAGGTGCCCACTACTCCTGAGTTTAAATAGAAAGTCATAATGCTGGACACTGGACAGCGCAATGTCAAGGTGGCAATGCATTTCCAAGAGCCACATATTAAAAGAATATTTTGGTATGCATTAAACTTCTACATCTGCAGTGTGGGCCAGTAGATATACACCACTGTTTGGGAAGTTTTTTAAGAAATAAAAATCACTACAGATTAATAATAAGAAAGATCATCATTTGCTATTCCATAGAGTTTTTAGAACTTGTTAATCTGATATCTCTCTTACACAAAGACAATAATTTTCTTAAAATTGCCCAATATTTTACATTCCGAACCTAGACACAAGCCTATACATCTCTGGGTCTTTACTGACCTTAAAAGTTTTGAGGAGTGCTAGTCAGGTATTTTGGAAAGTGTTCTCATTTGGCATTTTTCGGATGCTTTTTCTCACGATAAGACGGGTTATCTGTGGGTTACTGCCCACAGTCTTTTTTTAGTCCAGTGTGAATGACTAAAGGCTAAGAAAAACATATGAGAAAACTGTATTATTGCTTTGTTCTTTTTATATATGAAACTTCTCCCATTTCCCAGAACAAAATTAATTCCTTTTACTACAAAACCCCATTTGATCTAAATGGCTTTTCATGTTTTCATAGCAGATGCATTGTGATAGCTTCAGATAATGTTTTCTTCTTGGGTTTAGAGTATGAAGGTAATTAAATAGCAAAATCAGATATTTTGATGCAGATCAAAAACAATTGGCTATTTATAGACTTCCTTTTTATTTTTATGTATTTTTATTTTTTACATTTTTTTTAAAAGCTTATTTATTTTGAGAGATGGAGACAGTGTGAGCAGGGGAGGGGCAGAGAGGGAGAAAGACAATCCAAGCAGGCTCTGCACTGTCAGCACAGAGCTTGATGCAGGGGTCAAATCCATGAACTGTGAGATCATGACCCAAGCTGAAATCAAGAGTCAGACACTTAACTGAGCACCCAGGAGCCCCTAGATTTCCTTTTTTTTTTTTTAATTTTTTTTTAAAGTTTATTTATTTTTGAGACAGAGAGAGACAGAGCATGAACAGGGGAGGGGCAGAGAGAGAGGGAGACACAGAATCGGAAACAGGCTCCAGGCTCTGAGCTGTCAGCACAGAGCCCGACGCGGGGCTCGAACTCACAGACCGTGAGATCATGACCTGGGCTGAAGTCGGACGCATAACCGACCAAGCCACCCAGGCGCCCCTAGATTTCCTTTTTAAACATAATAGTTTGGCTTGCTTATCAATCACCAAAATATTTGACTACCATAGTTTGTGCAGATTTGACCATTCTCTTGGATATGAACCAATGAGGTCATATTTTTGCCTTCTTCGTTTTCTTGGCAACATTAAGAAAGAATTACCTTTTTGTTTGTTAAATTCAGTCTGACAGAAATTTGTTCATTATGCTATTGCCTTTCTGGCATAAGCTTTCACATATTATCTTCAATATTTTTAGCTCATTTTCATGAGAATATAATATCTGGTCTCAATACTGCAACTCT
This sequence comes from Herpailurus yagouaroundi, assembly GCF_014898765.1. NCBI lineage: Eukaryota > Metazoa > Chordata > Mammalia > Carnivora > Felidae > Herpailurus > Herpailurus yagouaroundi. Next base: position 16,726,023 of record NW_024412423.1, on the reverse strand, counting down.
TAGTATATGGAGAATTGGCTTTAATTTTCCTTTATGTCATTGACAATTTACAAAACATATGCCTGTAGAAAATGGCATTTTTTGGCTCAGATGTTCACTTATAAAAGATAGTACAGGGGCGCCTGGGTGGCGCAGTCGGTTGGGCGTCCGACTTCAGCCAGGTCACGATCTCACGGTCCGTGAGTTCGAGCCCCGCGTCAGGCTCTGGGCTGATGGCTCAGAGCCTGGAGCCTGTTTCCGATTCTGTGTCTCCCTCTCTCTCTGCCCCTCCCCCGTTCATGCTCTGTCTCTCTCTGTCCCAAAAATAAATAAACGTTGAAAAAAAAAATTAAAAAAAAAAAAAGATAGTACATTCAAGAAATAGAACAAAGAAGAGCCATAGTAAAAAAAAAAACAAAACAATAAATAAATAAAATAAATAGCAATGACTTACCTAATTCCATTCCCAAATCTGGCATCACGATGTCAGCGTAAGTCTGTCATTGGCCCACCCATTACTGGATGGGTCTCTTCTTCCCATCCATCAGGCACATGGAAGCCAAAGTAATCCCTTGGCTGCTCTTTCTATTCCAGCCCTAATTCATAAACAGGTAGAAAGAGGCAAAATATCTGCCAATTCTAAGAGAAGTTCCTCATGAATCATACTAGAAGACCCTCAGAAGCACAATTAATGGACAGTTCTCTGAGTATTTACCTGGAGAGTTCCTTTATTGCAATTCTCTTCCATATCAAGAATTAAAAGTTAAGATACTTAATATCAGTTTGAACCAGAATTAATCTAATTTACATTTTGGAAAGCAAGATGGCAGCACTTAATTTCAGGTAACTTTGGCTTCTCTTCCACCTATCATTTCCCTCACCTTTGGGTCTATGTCCTGAAAAGTATGCCGTGGACACTTGGAGAAGAGGGCATGTATTGGGTTACGTGCCATACAGTGGTCTCTGAAAAAACCATTGTTTTATTTGGCTCCCTAAGATCCATGCTGTTAGTCACTAAGATGCCCCTTATTTCCAGCCCCCAACCCTCTATAAGCCCAATGTCCTTCTCACTAATCTCCTGCTAAAATGGAAGTTATGGGAACAATTTTATTTCTGAAATAGCCTCATCTCTGTGTCTCTAACATCAGAGGCTTTCCACTGCAGGAGGAAGTCTCTTTTCTATATTCTCTTAAGGACTTTTTTTTTTTTTTTAATTATAATCAGAAACCTCCTTTCCCCCTGCTTCTATCCTAGCAAAGTTGGATCTTGGTAGGAGTTCCATTTCTCATATTCTCATATATATATATA
>NW_024412423.1:16696573-16724336 GCF_014898765.1 Herpailurus yagouaroundi | reverse complement strand
CTCTTTAAAAACGTAAATCCTTAGTGTCTTTTGTTTGAAAGGCATTTTGAATGTCATGCAGTCTTATTTTTTTATGTCATGAATTATTTTATGCGCTGATGGAAATTTTTTATAATCAAGAGAAAAGCAGAGAAACTCACTATCTCAATTTGCTACAATTACACAGAGGGCCCATCTTGGTCTTTATATGTATTTTCAATGTGGCTGGAGTTTCTTTTGCCTTTGAAGCAGTTTTCAACTGCTTAATTGTGAGGCTTTGTTTCCCCCATCCTGCTGTTGTTTCTTTGATAATCTGATCCCAGGTATTTTCCATTTTCCAGTAATTTCTGACAACGTTTTATCTACAGAAGACAGACTCTCTTGCCCGCCCCCCCCCCATCTTTTAGTGGATTATTGTCTTCATAATATTCTGTCTTTTACTGTAATGGATTTGACAGGAAAGGTGTGGGTAAGGGAGTGAGATGTGCATGCTAAATTCACCATCATGATCTAATCTCCAAAGATTTTAAAGAGGAATTAGTAGAAAAGTGTTCAGATTTATTGCAGTAAAGAGCACCCATAAATTAAAAATATGTACATAAAGGCAAAGCAGTTTTTTAATGGGAAAGGTAAAGAACACCAATCACCAGTATAAAAATTAAATGCTAATTTATTCATTCACTTAATACTTTTTTAACAAACAACATTTATCCATTCTCAGATAGTGGGAGAATACACTTATTTAATTCATTCTACTTATCATTTAAAAACTTTTTTTCTCTTTTAAAATTTTTTATTTTTGCAAAATTGATTATATTTTCTTTTTTGTTTTCCTTATCCTAAAGTTTGGCCTCTTATTTCTATGTTACTTACGGTTAACCTTTACATTTAAAACATATTTCAACCTTATAACCTTTGTTTTTCCAACAATGACAAAAAGGAACTACAAGATCTGCAAATTCTCTTCCAACCAAAATAAGCTTTTTAGCATGGGAGGCAACCTGAGGCAAAGCCAACTTTCCTTCTGGTTGCACAGGGAGCCGGGTTTACGGGCAAAGGAGCTTCCTGCCGAGCTCCGCTCCACTTCTCAGTCCAGCTCCACACTGCCCCCTGTGGGAGAAAGCTCGCTTTGCTGAGAGCTGTTCATGTGGTTCTAGCTTGAAGCACACCTTGGAGCTTGGCACTTCCAGATTGAAAGAAGTGCAAGGGTGCTTATTACCCTGTCCTTGCGATAGTGTTCTCAGTTAACAACTCACAAGTCTGCTCACACTCAAAGCCTTTTCCTGCCTCCGATCTTGGGGTTCATACCTGCATTCTTGTTCTAGTCCATTCTTTCTCTGTATCATTAGTGGTTTCTAGAGCTCTGTTGGATTTTATAATGAATTTGATCCCATTTATGTATCTTTCAAAAGTTCCTAAATGTTTCGAGCTTACCAGTTTTCTTGTTTTGCTCTCTCACACTTCTATGTTTCTTCTATCATCTGAATGTGAATTCAAGAGAAGGGGGATAGAAGTGCATATATTTTGGCCAGTCAGCTTCCTCTACTGGAAGTTTATAATTAAAAACATCAGAAAAAAAAAATACCTCAAGCGTAATTAGTTTTTGACAATTTTCATAATTCTTTTTTTTTATATTTATTTATTTTGGGGAGACTGCAAGTGAGGGGGGCAGAACCTCAAAACACATATTAATGAAGATGATTTTATTGAGCTTTAGGACAGGGCAGATAAAAATCAAATATTGGAGTAAAAATAAACCCATTTTTCAAAACTAGAAACTAAATATTTAAAAGTACATTTTTACTAAGTGTCTAAATTGTTACCCACTTATGTATCATTTAGAATCTTTACAACTAAAGCAAATATTAGTTATGCACTAAACCCCAAAATAGGTAAAACAAATAATCAACTAGAGTTTGTTTTGAATTAAAACAAATTAAAGTTCCTACTAAAAGAAAAGCTGTTGCATATTAAAGAAAATACAGCATATGTTGATTAATGTCCATTCCCTTCCTCCTTTAATGTTAAAGAATCACACTCTCCTCTCCTCTCAACTGTCCTAAGAAAACATATGAAAATCCAATACGTAAAAAATCTTAAAGTTTGACCTCCCCTAACATGATCTGATCATAAAGTTCTTTGGTCAAGGGAACATAAGACTTTTTCAAGTTATCCATGAAATAAAGTGGGTCAGAAATTTTCAGTGGACTAAACCCTTCTTCCACCAAGTGAAACTTCTGTAGTTTGAATGTCCCTGTTGTTTCCATCTTCTCCTGTAAAATAATTGCCAGAATTAGTGGAATCATTTAATATTGTCTAAAATATATAAACAAAATATTCAATAATGAGACTATAACATTTAATTATAACACTTTCATAACCATTGACCATCTCTCTATTTACTACTAATAATTCAACATTAGAAATTTTAAAATGCCCTCTAAAACACTGAAATCTTGGGGCGCCTGGGTGGCGCAGTCGGTTAAGCGTCCAACTTCAGCCAGGTCACGATCTCGCCGTCGGTGAGTTCGAGCCCCGCGTCGGGCTCTGGCCTGATGGCTCAGAGCCTGGAGCCTATTTCCGATTCTGTGTCTCCCTCTCTCTCTGCTCCTCCCCCATTCATGCTCTGTCTCTCTCTGCCCCAAAAATAAATAAACGTTGAAAAAAAAAATTAAAAAAAAAATAAATAAATAAAACACTGAAATCTTTAGCTCAATTTACCGCTGAGCTTTATTCAACCTGTAAGAATTACGAAAATTGTCGGGTCACCTGGGTGGATCAGTCGGTTGAGTGTCCGAATTTGGCTCAGGTCATGATTCGTGGCTCGTGAGTTCAAGCCCCACAGTGGCTCACTGCTGTCAGTCTGTCAGCAAAGCCCACTTGAGATCCTCTGTCCCCCTTTCTCTGCCCCCCTCACTTGCAGTCTCCCCAAAATAAATAAATATAAAAAAAAGAATTATGAAAATTGTCAAAAACTACGCTTGATTATAAACCCTCTAAAACACACAGGCTTATCACTTTAATTCACTGTCAGTATATTATGTACAGAGAAAGCTATTAGACACCAAGAAGAAAGAAGTTATAAAAGAGAACATTCTATTTCATAAGGCAGAATTCGATAAAAACCAGAAGGGATAAAGGATGATCTAATACTTGGGTTGCCAAACTCTGCACTAAGGTGCTTTGCAGCATCCCTGGTGAACTTCCAGAGTGTCCAAGGGATATTTTAAATTTTCTAGGTAAACCCTGTGACATCTCAGTCACCACTTGCAAACTACTAGCTCAAGGTAGTTCACAGTTCCTATAGTAGTTTGTGATACATTCTTTCCAATGGTGTCATGTCTTTATGAAACAGGGTTTTCAGTGGTTGGCATGATAAAAGGGAAGTACAGCTGAAAATCAATGTGGGACAAAGAATTAGGCTGGTTCTGTTCAGTCTGATCTAATCCCAGGGTTTGAGGAGTTGTATAATGCCCAATTTACATCTCTTTGGTACATCTGGTTATTAAAAAAAAAAGCATTTTTTCTTTCACGTTGTATGCATTACTTTTTCAAACAGCAACTAATTTGTTAGACTTATGAATTTGTTTTGACCCAAATACTGAATAAATCAAAGTTTAGGTATTTGCTTGACTGCAGAATGCCAGGAAATATTTGCTGAGACACTATAGATGCCATGAATCTAGAAAATTTCAGAAGCTCTGCTTTAAGGGATTTAAAGGAGATAAAATGGGGGCAGCTGGGTCGCTCAGTCAGTTAAGTATCTGACTTTGGCTCAGGTCACAATCTCACAGTTAGTGAGTTCAGGTCCTGAGTCGGGCTCTGTGCTGACAGCTCAGAGCCTGAAGCCTGCTTCAGATTCTGTGTCTCCCTCTCTGTCTGCCCCTCCCCCAATCCAGCTCTGTCTCTGTCTCTCTCTCTCTCTCAAAAATAAATAAACATTAAAAAAACACAATAAAAAAAGGAGATAAAATGTAACCCTTTGTGGTTGTTTCAGGCATGGAGAAGGAGCTTGTTTTAAATCAGATGACCATGTAGAGGTCCTTATAAAGGTTCTATCAGTAATATGGCCATTTTTATTCAACCTTCCGAACTAATTCAAGAGTCAAGCTCTCTGTGAATCTCCTTCCCTGATCTCATCCTCACTGTCCCCACCCTTTCCCAATACTGTCATCACAGAATTAGATCTATGTAGAAACACATACTCTTTTTCTCATTTTTAGAAAATTAGAAGCTCACTGTACTTACACTATTGATGTTCAACCTTAAAAGAAAAAAGGTTTTATAATGTGCCAGGTATATTTCCCCAGATTAGGTAATTTTTCATTAGGTAATGAAAAATTATTAGGCAATGGTTTAATAAGATCTCATCTAATTATAATATTTTAATTAACATTACTCTTATTCTAACTTATAAAGAATATCACAAATTTTTATTGCTATAAACAGTACTTTGAAGAACATCTTTATATATAACATTTGTTCATTTTTGATTATTTCCTAAGGATATATTTCAGAAAATGAAATTACTGAGTCAAAACATGTAAATTCTAAGAGTCTGATTATATATTTACCAAATTGTTTTTTAGATAGATTATAACACCTTGTGTTTCTACAAGCAGAATGAAAGGACCATTTAATTTCATTGTACCCATACTGAGCAATACCATATAAAAATTTTTTTTGTAAATTTATTGGCCAAAAAAGTCATTTTTTAATTTGTGCTAAACGGACTTCGATAAGATTTTATTTTGATAATATAGTTGCTTTATTCATTTTGTCAGAGGTGACCTATGCTTTTTGCTCTGCTTATATCACATCATTTATAAGAATTCATTTGTTAAATAAATATTTCGACTGCCAACTATCATGCATTATAATAAATGCTGTAATACAAATACTGTAATAAATACAAATACTGTAATAAATATAATAGTCACGGCTCTAGTTCTTTGAGGTGTTCAATGACACTAGAATATTTTCTAAGTTTGTCCAAGACTGATTTAGACTTCTAGAGTAGTTCAAAGCTAAAATATTTCTTCTGCTTCATGAAAGTGAATTGTAAGGTGCCCTAGGGGAAACATGTTTAAGATATTATTTAATCTATCAACTTATTGATAATGGAATAGTGTATTCCATTATAGTACACTATTTCTAGGGTGGTATGGGGAGGGCCAAGAGGAAGTAGGATATGCTTATAAAAGGGAAAGAATTCTTGTGGTATCAGGAATGCTCATATCTTGACGGCAGTCAATGATGAATGAAGCAACATGGGTGATAAAAGTGTATAGGCCTTAAAACACACACACACACACACACACACACACACACGCACGTGCGAATATAAGTAAAGCAGGAAATTTAGTAAGATGGATAGATTGTATCACTGTCTATGTCCAGGTTATAATAGTTTTCAAAAAATGTCACCACTGGAGGAAATCAAGTAATGAGCACACACAGGACCTTTCTGTATTATTTCTCACAACAGCATGTAAGAATGTTATACATTGTAGATCATTCTACAATGATCTCACTAAAAATTCCAGTTGAGAATGTGTTCCTTCTGCTTTGCATCCACTTACCTTTAGTATTTCAGAGAGTTTTAATGAAAATAATCTGAGGCAGTGTATACAAACAGAAAAATAGAAAATTATGTAAATATGTATTTATGACAGTTAAGATGATGTGTCCCACTGGCCAAGTAATGACAGGCCACAAAGATGCTCAACAAATGCTTTAAAGATGAATATGAGGCCATCAACTGCTCCCCTAGGAATGTAACAGTGATACGACAAATGTATCCAGAAAAGCTCTATGTGATTGGATGTTAAGAGGTGATAAGTATGAGCTTTGGGTTCACAATACTAAATACATGAATGGCTGAATAAATGGGCAAGCAAACTGATACAGTAGCTAAGTAAATTTTCTTTTTACTGTTTTTTATTCTAATAACCTAACAAGAGAATGCCCAGCTCTCAAAACAAATACATTCAGCAATCCCTAAAGGTATAAAGTCCCAGAGGGAGGGTAGACAGAAGGAGATGAAAATTAAAGGCAGAAGTGTTTAAAGCCATTTGCTTTTAGGCTCTGCACACATCCTGCAGACACCTTGAGGTCAGCTTGGTGGAACATAATTTTAGGCACAGAGCACCAAATGTCTTCACAAGGCTTGGGTGAGACGTAGTTTTGGCTTGAAACCATCTCTGAGGTCTTGAGTGAAGAGGCACAAAACGATCCCATAATGAGGACAAAGACAAAGACATCATAGCATTTCATCACACTCCCTTCTATAATTAGGCTTCGAACATGGCATAAATTAGCATCCTAATGATTTTCAGTGTTCTTGAGATTTTCTAATAGAAATAAAGTGCTCACAATATCTAAAAGATAAAATATTATTTTGTAAGTAGACCATCTCCTGGATTCCTGGTCTTGTAGTTCAGTTGAGTCTTTACCCAAGTACAATTACCTGAATTCTTAAAGGTCAAGCAGTAAGATTACCTGAATTCTTAAAAATCTTGGGCAGGCATAAGCTGGCAGAAAAGATACAACTTGTTCATAAACTTTCTCCAAGTCTAACGACTTATGTGGTTTTAAAGTAATAGAAGCCATTCCTGCTTTTCCTTCATAATCTGAAAAAAAAAGTTGGAGGTAGCATTAATTTTACAGGTACTAGGTGATTTTTAAAATGGTCCTGTTAGGGGCGCCTGGGTGGCGCAGTTGGTTAAGCATCAGACTTCAGCCAGGTCACCATCTCGCGGTCCATGAGTTCAAGCCCCGCGTCAGGCTCTGGGCTGATGGCTCAGAGCCTGGAGCCTGTTTCCGATTCTGTGTCTCCCTCTCTCTCTGCCCCTCCCCCATACATGCTCTGTCTCTCTCTGTCCCAAAAATAAATAAACGTTGAAAAAAAAATTAAAAATAAATAAATAAATAAAATGGTCCTGTTAATTATATACTAATTGTTGCAAATAGAGACATTAATCGTGTCACAGCAATAACAATGCAACAGTAGCATAAATGAGTGGGTCCTTCCTGGAGTATATGATTTGCTCCCCAGAAATAAGTTATAAACAGGGAATGGTAGACTCTATTCTTAATCATCCACACCACAAAAATGAAATAGATGGGGTGGAAAACACTATAAATAACCCCTAGTTTACATCCTACAACCATTAATGTAAAATATTAAGAGGAGACATTTATTTAGTGGTGAATATATTCCAGAAATATATCCATGTTAAGAGTCAATGCAAATAAATAAATAAATAAATAAATAAAAGACAACATTGTTTTCATATTTAAAAACTAGACTGCCATTTCCATAACTAATTCCACAGATCACTTACTGCTGATCATGCCACCTATGGATTTTTCCAGGGAATCAGAATCTCCTATAGCTTTCCTCCAGCACCCAATGTCTGTTAGAGTAAATATCCCCTCCTCTGCCCCCCCATTTAATACTCCCACCTCATGTGTCCTGGGCACCTACAAACATTAGTTGGAAAACATTGTTGTTTATCAAAACAGCACAGAAGAGCAAAGGGGCATAGCTATCCTCTAATTCCAAGCTGGTAACTTTTCTTTGCCATTTTCGCCATCATGAGAAATCCTCTTCTGCATACTTTCAAAGATAAATGAGGCCAAACAGACTTTAAAATTATTTTTGAAGAAGACTCAACTTAGCTACAAGTCAGTGTCATAAAACATTTAAACTAGAACATGTCCACGTTTAGTAGCATGTATAAACTCTAGTCATAAAGAGAACAATAATAAACTATGGAAGAGCTGTAACTATTTTCGAGCAGTGAGTCACTGACCAGAGTTTCCAAGCTTTACCTAAAAATACACACATACATTAAAATTAAGTTGGTACCTGATGGGACCATGAAATTTGTTAGCCTGGTCTAGAGTCACTTGCCAAGACAAGTCTAAGCTACTTATTTTAATTGATAAAAAAAATGAAATGTGGCATTAGTAAGATCATTGCAGAAGTGAAGAAATGTGGCACATTCTATTCGGAGGATTATATTCATACCTGGCACCACCACCCCATACACGTTTGTTTCCTGTATGAAATCCAACATCCCAATAACATCAGCAACCTCTGTGGTTGCAACATTTTCTCCTTTCCACCTAAATGAAAGAAAGAAGTTCTGATTAATACACCTATATTTGAAGAAGTAGGTACGCAGTTTTAGTTTTAGTGTCTTGTACGTGGCTCCGTGCCAGTACCTAGTAACTGAACACAATGGCAGATTTCAGAACGAACGGAAGGCATTTGTAAGGGAGCACACTGTTGACAAGTCAACAAAACCAGAATTGGTGTTTTAGTGAAAATTACTTTATCTGTGTTTCATTGGTATAAACTGGTTACTGTAAAGTGTTTTTTGGTAATACGTCATAAAAGGAAAAGAATGATAAATCCCTCTTTATTTAGGAGATGTATTAACAGTTCAGTACAAAACATTCCCTGTCTCCAATGACAGAGATAGAAAAAAATGAAAGGAAAGCTATAGTGGTCTCTCCACGTACCGACCCCCTTCAACTTCTAGGGATTAACCCCTTTGGTTCCCTGAATGCCAATGAATATTCTATTTCAGTTAAAATAATTTTACGTATGGTGAGCACATAACATGGTACCAGAAGGTGAAGAAGTAAGAAGTATGACTCATTTATTCATTCAAACATGTTTTTGAATGTCTCCTGTATGTTCGTCACTGTTCTATAGTCATAGACCATGACTAATAATTTCATAAGCCCAAAATAATCTTAAGGAATTAAGAAAGAAGTGTAAAAAAGATAAATTTGGCTCTTTCACTGTTTTTATCATTAGGTCAAGAATTAGACCATATTTGACCAGATTGGTTTCTGTTTCAACCCTGCCATTTAAACACCCAGAGTGGATGAGGTCAAATATAATAAAAATAAGTTCAGAGGAGACATATATACACACACACACACACACACATATATATATAATATTTTATATATATTATATAAACATATATATATTTATATATCTTATATATTTATATATTTTATTTATTTTTATTTATTTTAAATATATATATTATATAAATATATAAATTTATTTATTTATAAATATAAATATATATTTATTTATATATTAAATATTTATATATTATATATTTTTATATATTATATATTATATTTTATACATATATGAATGTCTAAATATGTCTAAAATGTCTAACGTTTATTTATTTTTGAGAGAAACAGAGATAGAACGTGAGTGGGTTAGGGGCAGAAAGAGAGGAAGACACAGAATCTGCAGCAGGCTCCAGGCTCTGAGCTGTCAGCACAGAGCCGGACGTGACAGCTCGACAAGCTGTGAGATCATGAAGTGAGCCGAAGTCGGACGCTCAACCGACTGAGCCACCCAGGCGCCCCTGTCTATTTTATATTCCAACGAAAGGAGCTCACTGATTTTGACCACACTGATTCATTAAAGTAATGATAAAAATTGACATCAAGATTTAACTTACGTTTCAATCTAACAACAGATGGTCCATGAATTTTTAAATGAGGAGACATTATTGAGATAAAAAGCGCTCTGTCTGCCCTGAAGGTAAAGACCAGGGCATCTAGAATGTTTCCATAGAGCCTTGCTTAGAGCATGGTTCACAGTCACAGAACCAGCAGTACAACCGATGTTATTTCATACCTGAAAGTGTCTCCAATACGGTCCCAAAAATAAAGGAAATTCTCCTGATCTTGGACCATTAAATCTCCTGTGTTAAAGTAAACATCTCCCTTCTTAAAAACATCACAAAGCAGTTTCTTTTCTGTGTGCTTCTTATTCCCAGCATAACCAAAAAAGGGATTATTCTCAGTCACTCGAGAAATGAGAAGTCCAGGTTCTCCTGGGAGAGAAAAGCATTTTTCAGTGATTGGATTAAAACGATTATTACACATATCATGCACGTACTTAAATGGTATCTGACCAACACAACCAGGGTTGCCGATCTTCCTCTGAACTTATTTTTATTATGTTTGACCTCAGGCACTCTGGGTGTCTGCATCCAGCATATCCTTTCACAGACTGCCACAGACACAAATTACTTTGTAAATACTAACAAAAAAGGAAAGCGAATGTCAACAAAACCATATTAAATTTATTTTACATCCTGCATGGATGACCAAAGGCTACTTTTCTTTTATGTTAACTAGATTTTAACACTAAGAATAATTACAACCCTATAAATAACCACAATAATAATGTTAATAACATTATGACTGTAGCGATGTTTATTGAGCATTTACTATGTAGCAAGCCCCATGAGCCCCTTGCAAATGCTAGCTTATTCCTCACAAAAATCCTTTGAAATTGATCATTAAAATTCCTATTTCACAGGGAAGAAATGGCCCAGAAGGGTAAAGTAAATTACCAAAGACCAACAGATGAACAGGAATGGACCCAGAACTCAAATGTAAGTCTAGGATTCTGCAGCAAGGTTTCTGTTCACTACTATCTCTGGTCTAGAAGTTATTAGAAGTTTAAGAAAATGTTTTATTCTTATGGGATGTTGTCTGGAAATCTTTAATGGGCAAGAGACAAGGCATAAAAGTTATTAGTATTACTTAGAAACATTATCTGAAAAAATTTTTCGATCAGATTTACTCAAATTGATCAGGATTTTGCCCAGCAAGCTGCGCGGTAAAAAACTACTTCTATGAGAATGATAGAAGACAAAGGGAAGCAGCAATCACTGCCTGAAAAAAAATTTTTTTAAGTGTCTATTTAGTTTTTCAGAGAAAGAGCGGGGAAGGGGCAGAGAGAGGGAGACAGGATCCAAAGTGGGCTCTGTGCCGAGAGCAGAGAGCCTGATGCAGGGCTCAAACTCACGAACCATGAGATCATGAGTTGAGATGTGAGAGCATGACCTGAGACATGAGATCATGACCTGAGCCGAAGTCAGACGCTTAACAGACTGAGCCACCTAGCTAGGTACCCCTGTCCCAGAACATTCTAAGGCCATTGTTGACTTCCTGTGAAGAGAGGCAACATCCACATGATTGATTAGACGGGGTTAATTCCAGCACATTGTAGAGTGATTTATATCATTTTAACATTCTCTATTCAACTCTCATTGCTTCCACTCATTCTGGACATCCTGGCTTCCAAAGATATACACCAGTGGCAAAGCCATGCCTGCTCTACTACAGAAAAGGCTCCTGGTTGTCACTGTCATCACTGACACCTCCATCATCATCATCGTCATCATCATCATGGCCATTGCTACACTTTCTGAGCATTTTCTGGGTACCAGTCGTTATTCTGAGCACTTTATTTTATGTATCCCATTTGAGTCTCATCACAAACCTATAACACAAGCCCTCATATTATCTCCATTTTAGAGGTGAAGAAACCGAGAAAGAGAAAGTAACTTGCCCAGTGTCACATATTTGCCAAATGTTGGAGATGGTTTTTTTTAACCAGGTTCATCTGACTTCTAAGCCTGTCTTCCATCACATGTTCCTTCAGTCTACATATCCTCTATTTCAGAAATTTCCAAGCTTCTCTTATTTCCCTTAGAATTTATGTTCTTCTTTTTTTCTTCGAGACACAGGCTTATAGTTTCTTCCCTGACAATTAATTATTACAAATGCTTAAAAAGATCATAGTGTTTCTTCTATCTGTTCTAGGCAAATGTATGCAAGGCAAAATACCATTAATAGAAAAAAATACTGAGTAATTCATAATGAGAATTGCAAAACACTAAAGCAGATGTTTGGGGACAATCTGCTTTTTAAAAAACCCTGAGTTTACATAAGCAGTTCTGGGATTCAAGTTCCAATGTCAGATATGATTGTAATTGTAATAAGTAAAATACACCAGGAGTGCTTGGCTGGCTTGGTCGGTAGAGCGTCTGACTCATAATCTTGAGGTTGTGAGTTTGAGTCCCATGTTGGGTATAGAGATCACTTAAACAAATAAAATTGTAAAATAAATAAATAAAATAAAACAAAACACACTAGTTAAGTGTGTGTATAGTTTAGAAATGGCTTTTTTTCTTGGACACAACTTATAGAGTTGCATTAGGGAAAGATATTTTATAGATGCCCTTAGGCTTGAAATTCAGAGGAGAAGGAAATTTGTGTTTTAATAGATAATGCTTATATTCTTCCCAAGCTTTGAGCTACCGGAACAAACCAACCGACCAGGCTTGCAACCTTTATCTCCACATTTGAAGTAACAATTTAAATGAAATCATCTCTGAAATGTAGTCCAAGCATATTCTGAGGCGGCAAAAAGTAATTTTGGCCTGATTTATTCAGACTGAATGTCTAAACAATTCCAAATGCACATATCTACATTTAAATTCCTAGACTGATTATATGCAGCAGCAAGTTAATTGGGGCACTTGCTTTTATTAACATGTCTAACCAAAAATCATCATAAAGTCCTCCGTGGGGGAGGAGGGAAGCAAGAGGGAGAAGAGAAGTGGGGAGGTAGCAAGCCACATGCCAGGCTCTCAGTAGGGTTCTACATCTATCATCTCATGTAATTGTGAACAATAACCTCATAAATAAATATTGTCACCTCTACTCTACATATGAAGAAAATAATCTCAGCCTGAGTGGCCTGCCCAGAGTTGGACAGTTTCTAAGCGTGAGAGCCCACATTTAAATCGAAGTCTGCCTGACTTTCCATACCTAGAATGATAACTAGGGCATTGTTTTTCATATTATATCTTAGTCATATGGGACATTAGTGCCACTATTACAGCTAGACACGGTGGACTGAGAAAAATATAAGCCCAGGAGTGCCTGCATGGCTCAGTTGGTTAAGCATCCAACTCTTGATTTCAGCTTAGGTCATGATCTCACAGTAGTAAGACTGAGCCCTTCGTCAGGCTCCACTCTCTCTCCTTCTCTCTCTGCCACTCCTCTGCTTGCTCTCTCTCTTTCTCTCAAAATAAACATTTTTTAAATAAGGAAATATGAGCGCAATAGTAATCTGTTCTAAATTTCAATATCTTACTGAGTGACCCATCTGGGATCCCTAACATCTAATAATTAAACTCTTCTCCCTGCACTGAAATTCCAAACAAGTCTGATCACATATTAGTAAAAGCCATTCATTCTAAATTCAGTAGTAATTAAACAGAAATTCAGAAACATTGCCTGAGGGGACGTGGTCAAACACAAGAATCTTACCTTTTTTCACAGGAGTACACCAGCCCTGTTCATTTCTAATGGGTTCATCTTTCTGAACATCATACTTTATCAAGTCAAAAGTGAATAAAAGCTGCCAAAACAAAATTAAACACACAATAAAGACAAAAACAACAACAAAATATTCATTTGTGCAGTGACACCTACCGGTTATGGACTTTTTGTTCTGTCAGTTGAAATAAAGAATGAGAATGTAGATTTATTACTATAAGTCATCTTTACTGATAAAAAATTAACTATGTATTTGAAACTCAAAACTGAAGGCAATAGTAAATAGCACTTGTATACTGGTATTTACTTCAATTTCATTTTATGTTGCATATTATCTTAGGAAAACGTTAATTTTATTCTTTCTTCCTCAATTACATATTCTACTAACTCCAGGTAAGAGGAACACTTCTTGCCTTCTTCAGAAATCATTCAGAAACAGCCTTTGAAATAAAAGTTTTAATAGAACTAAAATGTCAACTATGTGAATGCAAGGATTTTGTTGTCTACTTTAAATTTACAATCCCTTGAAAAGGGAGGGATCAGATGCCTAAAAAATACTTATTTGACATGGACTTTGAACTTTTTCCCTAGGCTTTTCACCTTAATGTCCCTAAACTAACTCGGTACCTCTGTGCACTCATGTGCTATGAGATGGTAAATTGGTAGAACACACTCACCAGATTGGGAAGCAAGCTAATTGGACATCTCTCCTTGTCCCCAAATATTTCCAGCTACCCTGCTCTTGTAATGTCCATGTTACCATGCCACGCGGATTCACAATCCACTAACCTGTGACCCTGGGAGAAAACTGCAGAGTGGTTCAATCCAACTCATTTATTTTATATATAAGGAAACTGAGGTTTTCCTGATCCATTAAACAATCTTATTAAGGAGAACTAGAAAATGGTAAGCTGAGATGGAGATAATAAAAGGAGGTAAGAAAAAATAATAAGGAAGGACACAGAGAAGACAGAGACCAAGAGGAGGAGAAACAAAATGAACAAATATAGAACAAGTGGGAAAAGATTAATAAAATTAGTGACGTAAATGTATTATTTAAAAAAAAATTTTTTTTAATGTTTATTTACTTTTCAGAGAGAGAGAATACACACACACAAGCAGGGGAGGGACAGAGAGAGACACACACAGAAGCCGAAGCAGGCTCCAGCTCTGAGCTGTCAGCACAGAGGCTGACACAGGGCTCAAACTCATAAACCATATATCATGACCAGAGCCGAAGTTGAGCGCTTAACGGACTGAGGCACGCAGGCACCCCGAGATAAGTGTATTATTTATCATTGAAGACTAGACACAAACATTTGTTTTTGTTTTTTAAGTTTATTTATTTATTTTGAGAGAGTGAGAAATAAAGCACACGAGCTGGGGAGAGGCAGAGAGAGAGGGAGAGAGAGAGAATCCCAAGCAGGCTCTGTGCTGCCAGCATAGAACCTGATGTAGGGCTCGAACTCATGACACCATGAGGTCATGATCTAAGCCAAAGTCAGGAGCCGGAAGCTTAACTGACTGAGCCACCCAGGCACCCCTATTTTTAATGTAGTAAAATCCACATGTAATTAGAATCACAATTCATTACTTGTGATGAATATAACTGACACCAACCCATGTTGATTGAGTGCCTACTGCATGTCAGACACTGCTACAAGCTTAAGAACAGCATTTAATTTAATGGGATAATTTAATTAATATTATCCCATTTTAAGATGTGGGTCAATGAGAGAGGAGGCAAAACAAAATATATTGTAATTCTAGACATAAAGATTCTTTATTAAAAGGCAAGCTTGCATCTTGTTGGTCTTCGTCTGTAATTGGGATAACAGCTTTCTGGCCACTTGCCTAATGACTGGTAAAAGGAGAGATTCCAGAAGTCCCGGAACTGCATTTATCATTTTGATCAAACAGGAACAGCGCCCTTGTTCATTACCAATCTCCTTTAACATGTTTTATAGTTTGAAAACTTTGCTCAGGAGCTGATGATATCAGCATTAGTGTTGTTTCTTTCAGATTAATTGGTCAACCACATTCATGGATGCGATTCATTCTACACCAAACAAACCTCTGTGCCTGTTGTCACATATAGGGGACTTGCAGGTCACAAATTGGGTAATTTTATCATACGAATGAAATTTAAATATATCGCAGCATCTTGAGATGGTCTGGGTCTGAGTATTAAGTTTCAGCTAGAGGGATTTCTATTTTTTTCTTGCCTTTGAGATTCCACACGATTACAAAAATGGCTGTGTTATAATAACACAAATAAAAGTAAATAAATCCCCACCTTTTAAAAAAATGTTTAAGTTTATTTTATTTATTCACTCAGAGAGAGAGAGAGAGAGAGAGAAAGAACAGCGGGGGAGGAGCAGAGAGAGAGGGCAAGAGAATCCCAAGCAGGCTCTGCACTGTCAGCGCAAAGCCCAATGTGGAGCTGGAACTCACGAACTGCGAGATCATGACCCGAGCTGAAGGCAGGCGCTTAACTGACTGGGCCACCCAGGCACCCCACATCCCCACTTTAATATCCCCTGATTGTATATGCGCACACACAGGTATAGGTATGTGTGTCAAGAGCAGAGCTGCACGGGATCACATTCATAACAGACTAGGTAAACGGATCCCCAGCACTGTGAAGCACACAACTGGGGGCTGTACACAGTGCCTCAGAGTTCCCATACATGTCCGCATGCTTTTGTCTATTCACATCTGTACATTTAGAAGCTGGAAAGGAAATACAAAACTCACTGCCTCTGTTAATCGGTTATGTTTATCTTGTTTGTTTTCTGCCTTCCCCAATAGAATATAACCTGCACATCAACAGAAATCTATGTCCACTGTGTTCATTGGGTTCACAGGGTGAGGCATACTGAAAAATTTTAATAGACTGTATAAAGGAGTTAATTTGATGAGCATCATTACAAATGTGTTTAAATTGATAGAAAGGTAGGAAACTGATTAATAAAATATACTCTCTGACAAATGAAACCATACCATTTTAGGAAGTGAAACCAATTTAAATTTCCTTGAGTTTAACCAATGAAAATGGAGCTCAAGTTAAATTACAGTGGTTCTTTAGTGTAAAAGATATCAGACCCTGTGAGGTAAAGAATTTAACCTTAACCGCAGAAGTTAACCGGAGGTCTGGCTTTCACTCTCAGCCTCTGGCAGATAATCTCTATGCCCCTCCAATGCCATGGCCAACAGTATGTTTGTTAGCCTCAGGCTGTTTTTTGGCATGTGGATAGTGACAATACGAGTTAGATTTAGTGTCTGAACCACACTGATAATGTGATGTAGGGGCGGGGCCTTGGGTCCCCTAGCTTGACCTCTTGAGGGATTGGAGATGGAGGTTAGCCCCAGAAGCAGCCAACTACATGTAAATGTGGACATCAAGGCTGGTGAGTTTCCCTAGCTGGCAATACTCCATGTACATTGTCACCTGTCAGTTCCAGGAGAGTAATGCCATCCTGTCTCCACAGGAAACGAGTAGAAGCCTTGCATTTGGTGCCCTGCTGATTCTGCCCCACTGCTTCCTCCTCCGTCTGATTTTAATCTATATCCTTTAGATCCTTTAGATGTAATAAATGGTAATTATTATGCATAACAGCTTTCTGTGAGTTTTGTGAGTACTTAGTGAATTATTGAACCCAAAGGGGGCTTTAGGGACTTCATAACTACAAGTGCTGTCAGAGGTAAGGGAGGGCTTGTATGGATTATTGCCTAACTTCATAGTTAGCTAAATTTCCTAGTCCATAAAAAACACCTACTTTTAGGGCACCTGGGCGGCTCAGTTGGTTAAGCAACTGACTCTTGGTTTTGGCTCAGGTCATGATTTCATAGTTCGTGGGATCAAGCCTTGCATTGGGCTCTGGGCTATCAGCACGGAGCCTGCTTGGGAGTCTCTCTTTCTGCCCCTCCCCCACTCTTCCTCTCTCTCTCTCTCTCTCTCTCTCTCTCTCTCTCTCAAAATAAATAAACTTAAGGGGCGCCTGGGTGGCGCAGTCGGTTAAGCGTCCGACTTCAGCCAGGTCACGATCTCGCGGTCCGTGAGTTCGAGCCCCGTGTCGGGCTCTGGGCTGATGGCTCGGAGCCTGGAGCCTGTTTCCAATTCTGTGTCTCCCTCTCTCTCTGCCCCTCCCCCGTTCATGCTCTGTCTCTCTCTGTCCCAAAAATAAATAAAAAACGTTGAAAAAAAATTAAAAGAAAAATAAAATAAATAAACTTAAAAAAATGCCTACTTTTAAGATAATAAAAAAGTTTAAAGACATGTGAAGGAGACTTTTATTTACACTGTATTTATGGACTTACTATGTAAGATGAAAGAATTAGCATTTGTGTTTCGGCCTCTGCTCCCACCCAATTCCCATCATCGTTAGTGCTATAATTATTTTTATATTTTCAGGATTTATACTTCCATTCCATCTATAAACATAATTTGGAGCTGTTCAATCTTCTATATTTAAATGGATTCAATCAATCCTGTTAACTGAAGGTGATGCCTTCATTTCTAAGTTCTGTTTTATCTTTAGGATGACTGGACATTTTCACTAAGTGAGTTTGATAAAGTATCGCGTTCCTGTAAATACATGGGTGTTATAGTCTCTGATTTCTTAACTTTTTGAGAACACCTCTTTAGACTCAAAGAACAATGGGGTCAGAAGTAAAATTCTTTGGTGAATACATTACTTTGTTTTTTTGTTTCTTTCTGGCATTGAGTGTTTTGTCCTCATTTTGAGAGAAGCCTGAGCTGTTTCACATCTTCAACCTACAGTTTGTACAACCTTTGTTTTCTCTGCCTCAGCATCTCCTTAGAGATCTTTAATTCGTGTTCAGTAATTTCAACAGCATATATTTTTCTGATGATCATCCTGCATTAAGTTATTTGTTCCTGGAACACAATGTGCTCTTTTGCTAAGATTCAAGTCTTTAAGGAAGTTTTCCTCTCTTAGGTTTCAAATAAGAGTCTTCTCTTTAATTTTCTTTTTCTGCAGGGACACCAATTAGCACAAGTCAGATAACTGTCTATGTTTTCAAAATCTTTCTAATTTATTTTGTATTCCTATTTGCTTATTCTTTTTATTGTGTTTGTGTGATGCCTTAATCCCATCTATCTTGCTCCCTAACAATGTTACAGCCTATAAAGTGGTGTTCATTTGTGCAACACTTTCATCTTCCCTTTTATTTTTTTTTCTTTGAGCTGACTCTATCTACTTTCCAACTCCTTTTGTTGATTGACATTTCCCTGGAACTTTCCTCTCTTTTGAGCTCTTATTTTTATTTATTTATTTTTTGATTTTTTTTAATGTTTATTTATTTTTGAAGGAGACAGAGAGCATGAGCAGGGGAGGGGCAGAGAGAGAGAGAGAGAGAGAGGGGAGGGGGGACACAGCATCCAAAGCAGTCTCCAGACCCTGAGTCTCCAGACCGTCAGCACAGAGCCCAACGCAGGGCTCAAACTCACGAGCCCTGAGTCCATGACCCGAGCCGAAGTCGGACGCCCAACAGACTGAGCCACCCAGGCGTCCCTGAGCTCTTATTTTTAAAGAGAGTATCATTGCAATTTTTGAAATTAAGGGGAATTAAGGGAAATATTCCCTGGTCATTTCGGAGGGCTTATTATTTTCTGTGCATCCATATTATTTTTTCAGCTACCTTTTATTAAGATTTATCTTTTTTTTTTTCAAGTTTTATTTTCTCTAGGGATTTTGTGTTTGTTCCTTCCCAATTATGTTATCCCTGGGTGTAGGGATAAGGAAAAGCCAGTCTGTTGCTGTTATCAAATGCAGGTTCATCCATCAAAGGCACTGTCACAAAATATAGTGTTTGCTCTGAGGGCACAAATGGCACACAGAGCCCTTCAGCTGTGTGCATTTAAATGGTAAATGTGACACACAAGAATGACACTTGGGTCACAGGAGCTCTGTGTTGATGCCTCTTCTTTTTCCTTCTCTGTTAATATCCCATCTTTGGAGGCTGATTTGTTTCTGAGAC
Source organism: Herpailurus yagouaroundi (assembly GCF_014898765.1). Lineage (NCBI taxonomy): Eukaryota > Metazoa > Chordata > Mammalia > Carnivora > Felidae > Herpailurus > Herpailurus yagouaroundi. The sequence goes on along the minus strand of NW_024412423.1, from coordinate 16,705,163 downwards.
AGTAAGTGGAGAGGAGGCCTCCATGAAGTTTAAATTTGTGAGAGACAGACTTATCAAATCCCCCCACACGATCATGAAGCAATTATTGGTCCAAATTTTTCAGCTTCCCTGCTCTGTAACAAACTAATATGCAAATGCAGTGAGAAAAGATAAGGTAGAATTCATATGATATGAGGTACTATGTTTTTCATTTCCAAACTGAAAACATAACCTAGCCTAAGTTTAAAATCAGAAGTTTTCCAAATCAGTTGGAGACAACCATGCCTTCTTGCTTTATTGACAGTATTACAGTCTGACAGGGAATTTAAGACATTATAAAATTATAATGAAGTCAAGCCAGTAATGTAAAATACAAATCTTCTTCATTGTGCTCTTGTTGGATGATTACTTTGCAATGACTCAGCTTCACTAAAAAGCTTTAACATGAATACCAAATTTTTAATGGAACCATTGCAATGAGTTGAGAAAATTAACTGGAAGGAGTTGTAAACCTCGGTAGTGTCAGCACTTATTTTCCCAAAATTACTTTTCAGAATGTACATGCATGTCTGTGATGTCAATAAGACCCTCAAAATCCCAAAGAGCACATCATAAAAATAGTTTGTATCTTCTCAAGGTTACAAACATCAGAGCAATTTCTATCAGTTTTGAATCTATTTCTCTGCTTTTTAAACATTATATGCTTATCTCTTTTGATGCTCCTCACTGTTTATTTTATATTTCTTTAATTTATGTTCTTGACTACTTTCTTCTTTTTATTTTCTTTAGTTTTATTTCAGTTGCTTTTTATGTATTTAAAAAACACTTTTTTTTTTTAAATGTTTATTTATTTTTGAGACAGAGAGAGACAGAGCATGAACAGGGGAGGGGCAGAGAGAGAGGGAGACACAGAATCTGAAACAGGCTCCAGGCTCCGAGCTGTCAGCACAGAGCCCGATGCGGGGCTCGAACTCACGGACCGCGAGATCATGACCTGAGCCGAAGTCGGACGCTTAACCGACCGAGCCACCCAGGCGCCCCTAAAAAACACTTTTTAAGTGTTTATTTATTTTTGAGAGAGAGAAAGACTGTGAGCAGGGGAGAGGCAGAGAGAGAGGGACACACAGAATCCGAAGCAGGCTCTGAGCTGTCAGCACAGAACTTATAAGCCATGAGATCATGACCTGAGCTGAAGTCAGATGCTTAACTGAGCCGCCCAGGTGCCCCCTCAGCTGCATTTTAATTAACCCCCAGAAATGGATATTTAGCTCACAAATTTTCAACCATTCTTATGTGAGTCCAAAAATTGTGAAATATAATGCTTTCATCTTGATTCAGCTCAAATTACTTTTTAATTTCAATTATTTTTTTTTGTTGTTGACTCACTGGAAATGTAGTGATGTTTTATTTCCAAATATATGGGAGATGAACTAGCTGTCATTTAAAACATTTATTTCCACTTGAATTAAAATGCTGTTGGAAACATCATCTATATTCAACCCTCTGAGATTTGCTGGAATTCCCTAAGTGGCCCAGTAATCTTTGTGAATGTTTCATAAGGGCTTGAAAAGAATGGATGTTCTGCAGTTTTTTTCAAATTACTTGTATTTATTATTATTATTATTATTATTATTATTATTATTATTATTATTATTTGGTAGGCTCCACAACCTGTATGGAGCCCCATGCAGAGCCCCACGTGGGGCTTGAACTTATGACCCTGAGATCAAGGCTTAAGCTGAGACCAAGAGCTGGACACTCAATGGACTGGGCCACCCAGGTGCCCCTATTCTGCAGTTTTTAGAGGCAGTGTCCTATATATATTCATTAGCTCAAGTGATTTCTTTATTGCATTATTCTGTATCATTGCAGATTTTCTTTGGCTTCTTCTATCAAACATTGAAAGAGCTATAATATAATATCCTACTATGATTCCAGCCTTATTTATTTCCACTTGAGTTTACATACATTTTGCTTTATAAATTTAGAGACTATTTTCTTTACTTTCACTTTTGTTCCTTAAAAAATATCGATGACTATAAACTCTATTTTGACAATTACTTTCACCAAACCAGCTGAAGACATCTGTTCAATCTTTTGTCTTCCACAGTTGTTACTGAGAAATCAGCAGGAAGTTGTTTACTCCTAGATAAGTGATTTGGGGCAGCTTTTACGATTTTTAGTAGTATCTTGATTCATTAGAAGCCTGTACATAATTTTTGAGTGATATAAAAATGAAGGGTAAGCAGAAACCCTGCATTGAAAATACTCAGGCAAAATAAAAAGAGTCAAATTAACATGTATTAGAAACTTTGCTTGCTGTTTATACATTATATCATTAAATTTGAAAACAGAACAAAAGACTTCGGTATCATTATCCCTACATTATAGAGGAAAACATGTGAGATGGTTGAGATTTTCATAATCTATGTTCACCTAGAGGCCATGACTTTATAGAAATTCTCAACTTAAAAAAAAAGGAAAAAGAAAGGTGATAATATTTACCATAATTTACAAACAAAAAGTCTAGAAGAGAGGTAAGCAGATCTCAATATATTTCTTTTGTAAAGAAAATACTGTACTTACTTTGTGAAGGAAATTTGTTCTCCCAACGGATCCAATTTTCCCATTATGATTCATTAAACAAATGTTTCCTTCAGTAGCTCCATAAAGCTCACACATCTTAATATTTCCAAATCTGTCTAAAAATTCCCTCCATACATCACTCCGTAGGCCGTTTCCAACTGCCAAACGCACTTGATGATCCTTTTCTCCTTCTCTCTGTTAGAGGAAAAGATTTGACTTGTAATTGATTCATTCTAGTTCTCAGCTCTTTCTCTCATTATTATGACTTAAATGGAAATATCCAGAAGTTGGGTGCACATATGCAATAATGGAAGGGAATTTAAAAACAAATCATGCTTAACTCTGTTGCAGAACCACATCCAATAGCTAAGGAAACTAACACTGGCCTAGAGTAATATAGCTTTTACTATCTGGTAAAAGCTCTTCCCACATTCCAGATTATGAAAGCCTTATTTTGGTAGAGATTAGGTAAGGAAGAAAGCTTATTTCAGGAAACAAGCAATAGTTTAAAAGAATTATAAAATGTACCTGAGTTTATCCTCTCCGCTCTACTACTTACTATCTGTATAACTTGGAACAAAAGATTGAATACCACTATAATACTATAATTCTCATTTTATTCACTTGCTGAGAACTGAGAACATCTATCTCACCTATGTACTGCAGTAGTCATATAAACCCACCACATAGCAGGTGGGAAACAATAAACTGAGGTCATGTAATCACTATAATATATGACAGTGCAAATATTATGGCAACTACTTGTAAATATTATTTTTGAATGCATAATATTCTCATATTTTACTTCTAATTTGTATTTTAGAATTGAAAGAGAAAACAGAACTATATTTTCTTCTACATTCAATACAATACAATACATTAAGTAACATGAATTATACACTGACCAAAAATGAGAACCTCATACCTGTTAGAATGGCATTTTTTTAAAAAGATAAGAAATAACAGGTATTAGTGAGGATGTAGACAAAAAGAAACATTTGTGTACTGTGGGTGGGAATGTGCATTGATACAGCCACTATGGAAAATGGAATGGAGATTTCTCCAAAAATTAAAAATAAAACTCCCATAGGATCCCATACAATTCCCCATCTGTGTATTTATCTGAAGGAAATAAAAATGCTAACTGAAAAAGATATGCACCCCCATGTTCACTGCAGCATTACTTACAGTACCCAAGACACAAAACAACCTAAGGGCCTACTGACAGATGTTATCAGTCAATAAATAGTGGTACACACACACACAGGACTACTATTCAGCCAAGAAAAGGGAAATATTGCCATTTGCAACAACATAGATGGACTCAAGGGTGTTATGCTTAGTGGAATAAGAAGGAGAAAGACAAAGACCATGTGATCTCACTTATATGAGAAACCTAAAAACAAAAGCAAAACCCAAAAAGTCCCCAAACCCAAAGCTCACAGATATAGAGAACAGAAATGGGGAATAGGGAAGGGTGAAATGGGTGAGGGGGATCAAAAGGTACAAATTTCCAAATATGAAATAGTCATGGGGGTGTAATGTTCAGCATGGTGAATGGAGTTAATAATGCTGGGCTGAATATTTCAAAGTTGCCAAGAGAGTAAATCTGTTTCCATCACAAGAAAAATAAATGTGTAACTATCTGTGATGTCAGATATTAACCAGACTTATTTTGGTGATCATTTTGCAATATACACAAATACTAAATCATTATGCTGTACACCTAAAACTTACATAACGTTAAATGTCAATTATACCTTACCAAAAAATTAGAGTCAGACTATACTATCAATGTAGTTATGGTAAATCCATGATTCCCACTGAGCTACCTCCACCCTCATCAAAATACAAACTTAACAAAAAATAATAATACATCAACAACAGTAATAAAATAGAGAAATCAATGTCGATGACACTTAGAATTAAAAATGATCGGTTGATCACATTCTTTATCTCAGTTCCTTCTCAGTCTTAAAGGAAAGATTTAACCGATCAATTCTCAAGAACAAAGAGAATGTGAGTGAAAGGTCATTTTGGAAACCGCAAAGTAAATAGGTAACAGCCATGGGGAAGGCTGACATCAAAGTCCATAGGTGGGGCACAACAAATGCCCTAAGGTGTTATGGAAGCATTCTTCAAAAAGAATGAAGAAGGTAGAAGCCTGGGTGGAAAACAAGCAGCCACACCCACAGATAATGTTGGCACGGGTGATATACATCTGGGCACCTGCCCTTGCTACACATTAGGCAAATATTGGAGATTTCCCCTCTGGAGAAGTCCATCCAGACAGACACCAGGCTGGGTTGAGGAATCTACTGAAAATAGTAGTGTTAAATAAAAGGTGAGATCATTAAACTCAGGGCAAAACTAATCTATAGTGATAGAAATCAGAATATTGTAGGCATTTAGTGGGACAATGACTGATTCTTAAGGACATTCAGGGGGAAGGTCTTCATGAAAAAAAATAAAATTGCTTAAAAATACTTGAAGTGTTAAATCATAATGAGAAATTTCAGCTTCAATGGAGAGTTTGAGATGAATTAGTATTGCAATACTAATTCATTTAGATGCTAACTCATTAGGCATTTAGAAAGCTCAATGCCTTTTTAAAAAGGCTATTATTAGAAATAAGATGTTGCTGCATCCCAATGTTTATAGCAGCACTATCAACAATAGCCAAAGTATGGAAAGAGTCCGAATGTCCATCGATGGATGAATGGATAAAGAAGTTATGGTGTATATATATACACACACACACACACACACACACACACACACACACGGAGTATGACTCAGCAATCAAAAAGAATGAAATCTTGCCATTTGCAACTACGTGGATGGAACTGGAGGGTTTTATGCTAAGTGAAATTAGTCAGAGAAAGACAAATATCATATGACTTCACTCATATGAGGACTTTAAGATACAAAACAGATGAACATAGGGAAGGGAAGCAAAAATAGTATAAAAACAGGGAGGGGGACAAAACATAAGAGACTCTTAAAAATGGAAACCAAACAGAGGGTTGCTGGAAGGGTTGTGGGAGGGGGGATGGGCTAAATGGGTAAGGGGCACCAAGGAATCTACTCCTGAAATCACTGTTGCACTATATGCTAACTAACTTGGATGTATATTAAAAAAAAAAAAAAAAAAAAAGAGCAGAATCTGGTAATTCATCACTTACATACAATATCCAGTGCTCATCAATTTTACCTAATTTTAATGAATTGAGATTTAAATTTAAAAATCGATTCTTGGTTTGAGTCATTAGAAAAATTTTAACTGTATTTGGAACAACTTGGTCATTCGAATCTATTTGCTTTAACTGTAAATTTTGTGACCTCTACATACACACCAGATTCAGGCTTAGTTAAAAAAAAAAAGGGGGTTATAAAATATCTCAATTTTTTAAATATCTGTTATATGTTGCAATGATATTATCTTGGATATAGTGGATTAAATAAAACCTCTTTTTAAAATAGAAAAAAAAAGGATATGTGTCATCATTGTACATGGCAGGGGTGAGGGGGGTGGAAATTAGGGAGTAAATCTTTTCTCCTGGGTTGTGAAGACTTCCTAGGGGAAAATGGGCAGGACAATTTATTCATATGTTAATTTTTAAAATTAATACATTTCATTTTTTATATTAGATATTTTCTGTTCATCTGTTGAATTTGCTTTATGACCTGACACTAATTTATGATTAAGTCTAAAGAGTCTACTCCAGACCTGGCATGCAGAAAACTCTCAATAAATATTGTTGACCAATTAAAAAAAAAAGAAATAAAAAGTTGCAAAAGTCAAATTGTAATTATATTTTAAACACATTCTGTGCCTCAGCTATGAATAAAATTTACATATTATAATTTCTTTATAATAAAAAACTGATGATCAACATATTTTAAAATGATCACAATCATATTGGTACCAAAGAGGGAGAAGAAATGTATGTATATATGTGAGTAGGAAGTCAGGTAGATGACAATTAAAAATCAAGGGGTGCCTGGGTGGCTCAGTTGGTTAATTGTCTGACTCTTGATATTAGCTTGTGGGACTGAGCCCTGCATAGGGCTCTGTGCTTACCCTGGAGCCTGCTTGGCATTCTTTCACTCTCCCTCTCTCCCTGCCCCTCTCCATTCCCTGTCCCACCCCTTTCAAAATAAACTTTAAAAAAAGGAAGGAAAAAACCTGAAAAGTCAATAGTCATATACGTATTTTATTGAGAAATACGTGACTATATAACAACCCAAAATATCTTAAAATAATTAAGAATGTTTACCTGTAGAGATCAGGTATTGATAGCAGGGGGTTACTATTTATCTTGAGAGCAGATTGATTTTTTAAAACTACAGAAGTCCTTATTTGATAAAATAAAAATTAAAGAAACTAAATAAGAGGCAAACAAGAGTGTGGGTACATCAAAAATAAGACTCCAACTTGCTGATTTCCTTAGTCCCACATCAATAGGGTTTAAGGTAAACATTCTCCAGACAGAAAAAAACTCACTCAGACAAGAACAGCTCCTTCTTAGACAGAGGATTCTTTTCTACCACTAAATATAACCCTGAGCAGTTCTGTACTGGCTCCCAGCTCCCATGGGCATGTTGGATATTGCCTACCTGGCATGGAACTAGTTCTTAGATTTTTCCACTGCCATTTTTCTAGACAAAACAGTAGTGCTGCAAATCTTAAGAGTTATTCTGCTTGAACAGAGAACAATCTTTTATATGGTACAACTCTTGGAAGCTTTTCAGGTCAGAGATGAGTTTGAGCAAGTATCATTATTTCTAAAATGTGTTGGCACACTCCAGAAAACAATAAGTAGGTGGATTACAAACCAAATTTCATAGACTTTAACCTGTGTGGGCCACAGCTGTAGAAGTTTACTAAATAAGGACATTCATTCAAAATAATTCAATTGGTAGAAAAATCAAGTTATCAAAACTAGGATAAGGCTTTTGTCTGAAAAGATCAAATGCCCTTATCTAACTCTCAAGGTATCTCTATTCTATCTACTTCAAGCAGAGCCTGATGTAATGACTACATTAACCTGGCATCCACTGGCATGATGAACTGGGAGGTTGGTAGGGGTCAGGAAATGGAAAAAGGGGGTCAACAGAAAGGGAAATGTGAGAAAGAAAACATAATAAGGATTGGCAAAGGGAGCTTTAAAAAAGTGACCCTGGAATGTATGGAAATTGGAAGGTGGGTCTAAGAGTTGCTAATTATATTTGGTTTTGTATGTGTACATTTTATAGTTGCTCAGAAACTAGCCAGTACATCATCTAAAACACAACCAAAATTTCTCAACTCTCGCCTACAATTAAAAAAAAAAAACCCTTCTCTGTCCATAAATTCCTTCAACACTTCTTTTTTATTAATTTTTTCTAATGTTTATTTAATTTTGAGAGAGAGAGAGAGAATGCAAGCAGGGGAGGGGCAGAGAGAGAGGGAGACACAGAATCCGAAGCAGACTCCAGGCTCTAAGCTGTCAGCACAGACACCGATGTGGGGCTTGAACCGACAAACAGTGAAATCATGACCTGAGCAGAAGTCAGGTTCTTAACTGACTGAGCCACCCAGGTACCCCCCTTCAAACCTTGTTAGAACAAATTCCCATTTCTTCTAATTCTCCCTGAGGCAGGAGGTTACTACCTAAATATCTCTAGATATCTGAGCTGCATCGGGAATGGAATGACGAAAGCATGCATAAATATAAGTACAATTAGATGAATGAAGGAATACATAACACTTACATACATACATGTGCAAGAGAAAGACACAGACTGGCAGAGAGAACAAGTAATGAGAGAGACAAAGTGATGGAGAGAGAGAGAATACATAAGGGACAAACAGAGACCCATGGAAAGCAGGAAAGACACATAGTAAAAATGAAAGAAAGTGAGAGAGACCTACACAGAAAAAAGCAAAAGTGACACACAGAGCAAGGGACAGAGGGCAGGGGGAGGAAAGGGTGGGGAGAGAGAGAAAGACAGAGAGAAAGGATAGAGTATAAACAAAAGA